>NC_142729.1:10688603-10992896 GCF_055471065.1 Atractosteus spatula
AGGACACAAACTCCCAGACATTGATCCTGTGGACACCTGGGAAAATGCGAAGAACGTAGTTATGAGAACAAGCTGGGTGAGAACCAAGGACACATCAAGAAAGCCACAGACATGGGAGATCTGGGAGCAGGTCAAGACAGGGCAGGCGGGGAATCCAAACAAGGCATAGCTCAGGGAACACAGGAGGAGACGACAGCAACACAGGTACACAGGAAGAAAAGCAATAAGCCAGGGAACATGTGTCACGATTGTAATCCCTCCCCCTTAAGGGCGGTCCGGCTCGTCAATATTTTAGTTGATTTTGTGCACCTGCTCCCTGTTCTAGCCCTTCCCTACAGAAGCCAGATGCTCACTCTGCTCGGGCTCTGCATTGGAAGACAGACGCCCCTAGGCCTGCCTGCCACCAAGTCCCCCTAAGTCCGCGGCTTGAGGGCATAGGCCTCCTATCGGCTTCCTGAACCAGCTGAGTCCGGCACAGGTGACATTGTGGTTCTCTTAATAATAAAGAGATTCAAACAAACCCAACCTTTTGAGAAACACAGAACCTACAGTGCTGCTGCTTGGTTCCAAGACACAACAGTGGCCACAAAGAGGTGCTCATCTCAACATTGCACTCCTTAACTGCTATAATTCCATCCATTTTCTAACTATTTCATCCAATTCAGTGTCTCAGGAAGCCAGAGCCTATCTCAGCAAGCAACAGGTGCAAGGCAGGATACAGATTGGACAGGATGACAGCTCATTGTGGAGCACACATAGACACAAATTACATACTGTAGACAGTAAATGAAGGAAATTACTACTGTCAGAAGAGCTTTAGCTTCCATCTCATACATTGATACAGTACACACCTGTGCAAAAACCTCTTTCTACTGAACAGGAGAAGATGTGGTTAATTAAAAGAAACCACAGATGACTGAGGCTGAGAGCAGTTACAGAGCTGCTATAATAGCTTTTAACTCAACGTTGATATAAAACTATGTATTGTTAAATTTTTGGACCTCTATTTTCACTGCAATGTGAATGTACCATTGCATTGGATTTTTTATTGATAGATGGAGAGCAAGCTGGGGTATGCGAAAAGACAATTCCTAATGCAAGAAATTGTAAAGGGTTAATAAAGTGATGATATTATGTTATTTCTTCTTTGTATCTCTGTCTTTTGTACCACAAAGAATTCTTAAAAAGCCTAATCAACAAAGAGTTGGTTTGGTAAGAGTATAAAGCTGATTTTAGACTTTCACTTTGTGTCCTTTGCTCTCGTTTAATAATCTTAAAATCACCATTGTCTTAACTTGGCAGTTGAATTTTGAGATCAGTGTCAAAGGGCTGGAATTTATTTTCCTGGAAATCAATGTGTCCACAAAGGACTTTGGCAAAAACCACTAAATTTGTCTTTTGCTTCTCCTGCAGCTTCTGTTTTTCTGATACCTATATTTGCAAACAGTATGGTTCACCACATGGAAGATTTAAGAAAAAAATGTCCTGTATTGAATCCTGTGCTGTATGTGGGTCCACTGGTGGCTCAGGGAGATCTGACAGCCTGTATGGAGTTTAGTATGAGGCACCTACAGATGCAGCCATTCAAAGTGCGTGTTACAGACACATACCGCAGGTGACGTCGCTCAGTGTGACGCAAGATGACGCGTGGCACCGCAGTACGTGATTGGTTGACCGACAGGGGCACTCGTGGTCCGTTGGTCTGTGGTAGAAAGACTTACAGTAAATGTCTTTGCTGTGCCCGTTGTAGGTATTGAATTTTGCCACTGAAGGGAAATCTTAGTAGCTGAGCATAAAAAGAATAGGAGCATACTGTAACGCGTGTGAAGGCCATAAACGATATTAATTTTGGAACATAAACATACAGTGTATAGCTGGTCTTGGTACTTTAAAGAAAACATACACACCAGTATTCCATTTCTCCCTAAACATTTTAAGCATCGAAGTCTTTAACTAACGCGATACCGGAGTCAACAAGCATACTTTTAGAATTTGATTAAAAGGGAATATAATATGGAATCGCGTATCTCAAGAAATTAATATGCAATAACTGAGTCAAGGGACTCAGAGGATCCAAGGCTAGACTGAGTATAATAGGCTTCGGGCTTCTATTGTGACATCTACTGTAAATTACAGAAACGTTAAAAGTAAACAAAATAAAGTAACTAAAATGTGGTCTGAAATCACCCCTTTAGACACCCCTTTTACTTCACTGGTGTCAGATATGAAAGGCAATAGTCTCCCGTTCTGTCTGCTGTGTGTTGCAGCAGAGGGACTCCCTGCAGCTGAAAGGGGCAGAGTAACTTGCATGCCCTCTAGTACAGTTTACACATGCACGACTTTAAAAGCTAGCAAGACAGGTTTCGATTCACATTAGCTGGCGAGCCTTGTTAAAAAAACGAATGATAATGTAACATGCCACTGTTCATGAACAAAGTTATACTGAGATTTCCTAAGATACGCGATTAAAAAATAAATAAATAAAAATTTGAATCTCCTGCGGAACACATTCCATAAGAATCAGTGGTTTTACAGTATATCTCGCCTTTAAAGGTGGCTTCTCAAAACGCTTTACGGGATAAAAACAACCAGAACAGCAGCAACAACAATATTGTATTTCGTTGCACTTTGAAAACCAAGTAATAACTATACAGTACGTGCAAACGTTTCGTATGTTGCTGTCGTGAATGCCTGCGTACCCATAAGTATCTTATTTGCCTTGAGTCTGTCTACAGTATCTCTGTCCCACTACCCCCATCTCTCCCTCAATTCAATTCAAGGTGTTTTATTTGCATGACAGATGGGTACAATTCTTGTTGGGAATGTATACTTTGATATTTACACCCGGCGCGGCACCGAGGGAGAGTCTGCATTTATAACTTGGTTTTTAAAATTAGTCAAGCAATATGAAGCATTTTTACTTTTAAGTCCCTTAAATACATTGAGCACAGCTTTCTCACCATCCTTACACAAAGCAGAAACTGTCCGATGACTCACAGTACAAGTGGAAAGATTACAGATTTTAATCGTCTTTAATTTTGTCTTTAATTTTGCCTGTGGAGTGTATCTTATTAAGCTCTAAATTGCATTTTGAGTGTGGTTTTTTACTTTTTTTTTAATTGCATTTTGGGCGCGGATAGCACATACAAGGGTTAATGAACTGCGCCAAGAAATTTAAAATAGTATTCTTTAGGTGTGAGGGTAGGAGTGGACCGCAGCAGGCATAATCAGCAAGCCAGGAAAACAAAGAACAGGACAGGTGAGATGTGTATCCAGAAAGCGAGTGATCAGAAAAAGGAAATGGAAAACGCAGAAAAAGGAAACGCTTTACAGGATAAAAACAATAACAACAGTAGTGGCTGGGCAAACGATTTTTTTTATCGAAATACAAATTGAGATACTGTACTGTATAATGATGTGCATGAACAAAGGTATACTGCAATTTTCCTTAGATACGCGATTAATGCTTCGTAGGAGGAGGCGGTCTTTTCCTCTTGTCTAACAGTCTGTCCACAAACAAAACATTCCTGTTAGACAAGAGGAATTGAAAAAAAACAATTTTGTCAATGAAAACCGGTGTGTGTGTCTCTCCCTGCTGGATGTCCCTCTCACAAACTGCTGAATGAATAAAATAATTTTATTGAAAATGCATTTGCGATTGTCTGGTATTTAATTTGGTCCCTATTAACTGTTTTTCGATCTACTGTATTGCTTTGAGATGCCACTTTTAAAGGCGATATGTAAAATAAAGTTTTTTTATTATTGTTATAGAGAAACATGATCAGATTTTCCCTGGTTCAGAAAAAAGATCTAAAGTGCTACACATAACTTTCTTAATTCGATGTATTTAAAGCAGTGAACTACTGTAGGTGTCACATAACATTCAGAAATACAATCACGTATTTGACAAATAAAAACGATTATAATCTAATCCTTCCACGTTTGATCCCAAAATCCCAAGAAATATAAATCTTGACGGGTAGAAAGCTATGCTGAAAGTTTATTAAGATACTTAGAAGACAAAGATACTGCATCAATTTATGTTGCATTAGCCTGATTATGATTAAAAAACACATATAATTAAACACGCGTTTGCGATTTAAATCAGAACACGATTTAAATCAATATAAATGTTTATATTGTAACGCATACTGTCCAGCCTCCATTTCTCTATAAAAATTTACTCTGTTGCACACACACACACAATAGAAGCAGGAACCGCTGTCAGAAGGGAAGATATGTTCAAAATATCGCAAATATCGATCATGTTGCGATATTTTGAAATATAAAAGTCAATTGATTGTTCATAATATCGCTATTCTATTTTTTCGAAGAAATGTTTGTTAAAAGAAAAGTCCAGCACCAGCTGGATTTGAACACACAACCTGCCAGCTGGTAGTCATGCACCTAGACCAGTCGGCTACAAGACAGCTTGCATGAACAGGCAGACGAAACAGCCCTACACAGCCCTGTCGCAGCACACGAATACTGTTATTAAATTCTTTAGATACGCGATTCCATATTATATTAGCAGAAAAGCTTAAAACTACCACTTTTTCACACGCTATTTCACATGCTAGTTAAATACTTCGATGCTTAAAATCGTTAGGGAGAAATGGAATACCGGTGTGTATTTTTCCTTTAAAGTGCCGATTCCTGGAATCTGACTGGCTGACACCCCTCTGAAGTGGTTCCATAAAATCTGGTATACGGAAAAGAAAGCGTTGATAAATACAAGTGTCTTTTAATACACTCTTTGCTGTGCTCTTGAGGATCCTTGTGATATTTTAAGCTCTAGTTGAATGATAGGTGTCGCATTTTAAATCATTTTTGTAGTTAGAAATTATGAAACGCCCTGTTAAAAGCAAGGAAGTTTTTATGCCCGTTGAAGTAAAACAAAATGCCTGACAAAGTATGGCTTGGACAGATTCCAAGTGCTTGTACAAATGTGCTAAAGAAATTATACTTTGAGTATACAGTTTGTCCAAAGTCATCCATTATTAATACTATTAGTAATATCTTCAGTAAAGGCTTTGATGCATAAATATTTCTGATAAAGGTAGGTTGTGTACTTTTGTCCAACTGAGCAATCTTGCTTTCATAAAATATACCAACATTTTAATGACTGATGATTAACATGCTGTAATACACAGTTCAAAATTAAAGGCTCAAATGCTGTACATGAGAGGTTAAGCTCCCCCTGGCGGTTTTACAAGGCGACGCCGGATAGTTTACCACGTGACACCACGTTAACTGCGTCATACCGCGTGATACTGCGACACGCCCACCGGGGTATGCCGCGAAATACCTCACGCATTTTGAATGGCTGCATCTGTATGAATTGCTAGGGTAGTCTAGAGGAGTAGGCCATTGGGCACATTGAGCTTGTTTGGTTGCTATTATCTCAGTGATCTGAGAAGCTCGCATGGCTGTTTCTTGAAAGAAACCAGAGTATTGGCTTCACCAACACAGCTGGAAAGATTACTTCCTCTTTGGATAAATAACTCCTGTTCTCAGTTTTAAATGCAGATCTCTGATGTCATAGCAACTTTTTGAAAGCCCCCAGGTTGAAATGTAAAAAAAATAAATAAAAATAAAAATGTAAAAAACCTTATCTGTGATAGAAACATTCTCCATCTTGATTCTCTTACGTACAGATTTATCAAGAAGATGACCAAATAAAAAAGCTATCTGTCTGTGTCTAAAGTATCAATATACAGTATTGTTGTGCCAAACAAAAGGCATCAACCGAGAGTCTGTGTGTTGAAAGTTGTCTTTATTTCATATGCATATGGGAGTCATGCTCTTGCATGCAAGACTCAAAAGACAATGCTTACAGTGCTCTTTTATACAGTGAAACAAATGATACAAGATACACTCCCACATTACTCTCTGCTTGCATTTTGGCTATATATGGTCATTCTAGAAAGCTGACCAGAACATATACTTTCTTTAAAGCTGGCTTGCATGACAACCAGCCCCTTCTGCTGAATAGATCATTTGTTCCAGGAGAGGTAACTCGGTCCTTGCCATGAGAACTATGCCAGCTATGCATAAAGACACCATGTGGCTCTGTTATCTTTTGAAACCAGACATCCTGAGACAGAGTTAGTAAAATATAAGTAAAGATATACATAGTCAAAAAGATATAATACAATCGTTTAGTTGATTCCATCAGTATTGTGTTCAGACTCAAGGTCTTGGCATTATTAAGAATGGTCACTCCAGTTCACCCAAGTCATACTGAACAGTGAAAGTCACCTTCATCCTTACGATATGATGATGCTTCAGCTTCTGTTCCTGAAAGCTCATTTACTCCACCAGAATCTTTTTGCCTTTATTCAGAGCCTTTATAACCCTTGTTTACACACAGAGGGTCTTTCAATTGATGTGTCACTAGAAACATTCACCTATAAGAAACTCTTCACATGTTTTGCTCTCAAGCTTCAGGTAAGGATCCCCCTCCATAAAATCAACAAATCAGATCTAATTTTCATTCTAATAAGCGCTCAGATATTACAGGTGAGGAAACCATTCCATTCCTTTCAGCTGCTTCTGAAAGCTACACTGGTTTTTATATTGTTTCAAGTAACACAAACTGAAGCAACGTATTCAAATTAACAACAAACAAAAGATAATTTTTTTATGTTATCCTCACACAAAATAGATCAAACTGATGCCAGGAGGAAGTTATATTTTTCACAACTTATAAAAATTAAAGGAAACAGTACTTCTTGTGAAGGTAATTAGACATTAAAGTTGTTACCAAAAGAGACATTTTCTTCTCAATGCTAAACAAGGTGATTGTTTTTTGTTGTGTGGAGCAGGTTGGTCAATTTTCAACATTTGTGTAGTTTGTGTGTAGTTGCTGTTGGGACTATATACATCTAAAAAGTGAATTCTTTTTTTGACTTAGGAATTGTCAAAATGCATATTTTATTTAATATTGGTATGCACATACAGTATGCAATGTTTCCCTTTTTTTTGAGAAATTGTTTACACAGCAAGCTTATAAAGAAGATACAGTATGCAGCAGCTTTTACTGTCTGAATCGGACACAACTGCTTCTAAATTCTAAATTCTGCTTCTGATGGATCAGATGCAATATTTTCTGAGTTTTCCTCTAGTTCATCAGTGGTGCATGAGTTGAGCTCGACAAACATAATTCAAAGAGAACCTACAGTACACAGAAGAAAACACAATTATTTCTGTGATTCATTTTATGATGTCTGCATAAAAAGAGCCCAAAAAAGTGTTCTAAGGTGACGAGCTTTAATTCAGATCAGAGACAGCATTTTTCCAGCTCTGACTTGTCAGACACTGAGAGATCTTTAACCCCAGGCAGAACATACCATAAAAAAAAATTCCAACCCCTTGAAAAGACCAGGGGTGTGAAGTAACAAATTAGAACTACTTCACTACACTACTTAAGTACATTTTTCTGAGATTTGTCCTTAAGTATTTTTTTTATTTAATTACTAAAGAATATTGCTTTAAAAAATACAGTACTTTTACTCCACTACATTTCCCAGAAGAATCTTTATTTTTTGTTCTCTCTGGGATATTGATGTTTACATCGGCAGAGATTCTGATTGAACAAAGCAGAGGCATATGCACACGTTCTGAAACCAAGTTTTTCTTTTAAATAACCACCCAATAAACACTACAACGGACTAGAGGGTGTCCTAGTTTAACATTTGTAAGATATACAGTGGATGTTAAGCAGGAAATTATTTTCCCAGAAGAAATAATGCAAATAGGGTTAATAGTACCTGTACCAACTGTACCAACTGTACTGCACCACTGTACCAGCGGTCCTCAAAACTGCTGCCATTACCCCCGTGCCAAAAAAGCCTAACATGGCTCTCGACAATCTTAACAATTTTCACCCCATCTCCAACTTACCCTTTCTTGCAAAAATTCTAGAACGTGCTGTCACACTTCAGTTACATAACCACCTCATGACAAACAATCTTTTCGAACCCCTCCAATCTGGCTTCCGTCAACTTCACAGCACAGAAACTGCCCTGGTCAAAGGAGTTTCTGACACTGCTCTCAAATGTTCAAATCTTACCTCACTGATCTCTTCACTTTGTCTCACTTAATGGGTTTAGGTCTGAAATTGGTCTTGTTAAGTCTGGTGTTCCTCAGGGCTCAATACTGGGCCCTTTGCTTTTCAGCATTTACATGTTTCCACTTGGTCAGCTTTTAAGATCACATGGCCTCAGCTTTCATTTCTACGCTGACTTTACTCAAATATACATCCATACCAAACCTAACACTGATGTGGCTGTCTCTATTCTATCTAATTGCATCTCTGACATAAAAATTTGGATGACTCAAAATTTCCTTCATCTTAACTGCAACAAGACTGAAGTCATGCTTATTGGCACCCACCATCAACTTCGTAAAGCCAGTCCTGTAACCCTATCTGTAGATGGTTCTGTACTTGATCTTCAATATAAATTGAAAAACCTTGGGGTTATATTCGACTCTGGCTTAACATTCAATCCACATGTGCAGCATATTGTCAAAACATCTTTTTTTCACTTCAGAAATATTGCTAGACTACGCCCTATGCTATCACTAACTGTGGCTAAAAAGCTGATCAACACATTTGTGTTCTCTTGAATTGACTACTGTAATGCTCTACTTGCTGGGGTATCTAAATCTACTTTGAACAAACTGCAGTAGGTCCAAAATTAAGCAGACCAGGTCTAGTGCAAATGATCACATTACTCCTATCCTGGAGTCCTTGCACTGGCTTCCGCTCAATTCCGTGTAGACTTTAAAATACTCATGCTCACCCATAAGGCTCTGCATGGCTTGGCGCCTCAGTACCTATCTGAACTATTATCGCCCTACTCCCAACCTACTTGCAACCTTCATTCTTCTAACTCTGGTCTCCTTACTGTCCCCCAAGCCCGTCTACATTGTATGGGTGACAGGGCCTTCTCCTGTTATGCCCCCAAGCTCTGGAATTCTCTCCCCAAGGATATCAGAGAGTCACCTTCTCTGAACTCCTTCAAATCCAGACTCAAAACCTTCTTCTTTAGAAAAGCCTTCACTTAACTGTTCATTTCTTCACCCCTCTGCTTTTCTTAGTACCACCATCCACGGTCTGCTCTGCATATTGTAATTTGTGTTTTATCTTGTGTATTTTTTATCTATTGTTGTTATCATTCTGTAAGGCGCTTTGAGAAGCCACCTTTAAAGGTGCTATATAAAATAAAGTTTTTTTATTATTATTATTATTATTATTATTATTATTATTATTATAGAATACAGAAAATGGTACAGAGGCGACACACTGACATGATCTGTCTCCCTCTACTGGTTTGATATAATAACTACAGTCTGTGCTGTTGTTCTGTTTAATGATAAACACATCTGAAATAAAAACATCCATAGTTTCAGTTTCTCCTTGCTCCTACTTCATTTGATCAATTAGAAACTACTGTAACCCGTCTGTTTCAACAATAGCTTCTGAGCTCTGCCTTTATAAATGGAGTTGATTGGATTTCAACTTGACAATAAGTATTACAGTATAATTTTTTTTTCGCAATGTTAAATATGTATTGAAATATTTTCTCTGATGGCATTTATAAGCGAAATGTTAATTAGCAGATTTTTTGGTAATTTTCAATATCATAACATTTAATGTTCCGTAACTTAAATATATCTACTTAAATATATATATTCAGAAGTATGGCAGTTACCCTCTTAAACAGTGATACATGTCTGTACAAATACCTCCCTCAGCTCTACAGGTGCTGTTTGATAATTTTAAATTAGAATTATTTAACATTAATATTGTAGCGCCACGTGGGGCGCTTTTGTCATGCGCATGCAAGGTGGGCTAAGAACAGCACCTGAGGGGCAGGACTATGGGACTGTATATAGTGGGATGAAGGCTGGGAGACAGCCTCTTCCCTTTGTGTTTGTGTGTTAGTATAGGTGCAGTGCTGTAACCCCTGTCTCTGTGTGTGTCCCTTTCCCCGGTTCTGGTTAATAAATGTGTTGTTCAACCCCATTCCCTGAGTCCTATGCCTGCTCCATTCCGTAGTGATGATGACTTAAATATATCTACAACTTCTTTATATGCACTTACTGTATTACACAACATTTATAAATAAACTCAGTTCTGTTCAGTGTTGTAGCAGCTCTGCAGCAGTTCTCAGCCTCAATCCTCTGTGGTTCCTGTTGATGAGCCAGAGCAGCTCCTGTAGAGCTGAGGGAGGGTTTTGTACAGACGTGTATCACTGTGTGAGAGGAGTGCTGCCATACTTCTGACAGTAATAATCTCCTGCATCTTCAGCCTGGACTCCAGTGATGGTCAGAGTGTAGTCAGTCCCAGATCCAATGCCACTGAAACGACCTGGAATCCCAGACTGACGATATGTTGCTCCACATATCAAGAGTTTGGGAGCTTCTCCAGCTTTCTGATGGTACCAAGCAAGACAGGGGCCTATTGAGCTACTACTACCACAATAACAGTTACCCAGAGAACTGCTGGTCTTACAGCTCACAGTGACTGTCTGTGATGGGAGAACAGATGTCACTGATGGAGTCTGAGTCACGGTAACATGTCCACTGGAACCTGGAACAAAATAAACAAGTAAATGTCTTACAAGAAATACAATTTGATTATGTAAAAATTCCTGAAATGCCTACTACAGATTTGTGCTATCACCTTGCAAACCTTTCAATCCAGTTTCTAGTTTAAAAAGATAATATAAAATTACATTGCAAATCTCCTTGCATTGTGTTACTTTGCATTAATTTAATGGGTACTCACCATGAAAGAAGACAAGTGTCCAGATGAAGATGGTGATGAAGGTCATTGTTGCTGTGGGTTCTGTTGCCATGAAGGGCAGCTCTCAGTCATGAAGTGTTAAACTCACAGGGCTATAAACACTCTCAGAGCACTGAAGCATGTGCTGCCAATGCAAAGTGTCTCTTCTATGCAAATTGTTTCACTTGATAGAGCAGGACTTTTAGCCAAGATGAGCTGTAAACACAGTTTTTGCACTGAGGTCTGTGAAGAAATGTCTGCTGGAATCTGGTCTTGCATCATTCTGAATGATAAATAAAACAAGGTTTTTGTATCTTTATCAAATGAATATTCCAGGAATCACTACAGCTAAAATAACTTATCAGTTGTACCTCATGTTTTTGTGAAAATATAGTCCATTGTTTCTGATGAAATTCAGCATATGCCAATTACTTTTGTGTTTAGTTAAGACTCACAGTGTGGATCAGTCACTGTTCAGCCCTTTCAGAGTCACTGACACACAGTACAATGACGCCTCTGATTCTACTGCTGGGCAAACTGAGGCTTTTTGCTCATAGTGAGAACTGAAACAAATATCAGTCTAGTATTTCAGTTAACTAATTAGTAAAGATAATTTTAGTCCTAGTATCTTAATATTAACAGAAATCTTAATCACAATAGGTAAATTTAAAAAAATGGAATACATGGAAATGTAGCAAATATGTTTTATTAGGCAACTATGCAATACACACAGTAAGCAACATACAATACAATATACAAGTTACAATATTTACAAACAAGGTGTGCATCTTGAATAAACAGGGAACTCCAGACCACTGCCAAGTATTCAAATACTTTTTTTCCAGTTGAGCTTCATTTTTATTAGAATTTACTTTCCCCAATATTAACAATTGGGAAAATCCTCAAGAGGTCCCGGCTTAACCTGTTCCTCAGTCTTTAGGGGCCACATCTCTTCCAGGAGAGGGTGTTCTAACACAGTGCTTGTCAACATCCGGGTTTTCCAGCACTGGGATTTTGCGGCCAACAAAACAGCTACCACACTCTACCGCTCAGACACACAAGGACAAATTATCAGCTTGTGCTGGCTGGGCTTCTTCAACAGCCTGGCTATTTACTCTTTTAGCGTGAAGCTCCAGAACAAGGCAGTGCCCGTCTACATCTTCCTGCTCATTATTACAACCTGTGCTTTTTGAGTTGAGCATCGTCCTCTTCATCCCTCCACCTTCTGTTGCTTGAGCTTCATCCCTGCCCTTGACACTCAGCTCAACATCAGCAGACAGAAAGACCCATTGGCCTGGTCTTGGGTACCTTTGGTATTTTATTCCTCCACCTACTCCTACAATATCTCCACATACTGTGGGATCTAGGAGGATAGAGCCCATGCCCACAAATGCTCTCTTCCTGAGCACCTTCAATGCCTGCTCAGATCCCATCATCTCTGTCTTCTCTCCTGCTTTCCAGGATACATTCAGACCTTCAAAAAGTTTTTAAACACAATCTCAATAAAGAGGCAAACTGCCGAGTCTAATTCCCTGGGACCTCCACCAAAAGACTCACTGAGCTGTGGGTGTGTAAATTCTGACTAATATTATTTATACAGTGCATGATATAGACCAATATCCTTTTCCATTTTATTTTCCTAGATGTTTTTAAGGGACAAAAATAGAATAGGAGTTAACAGATAAGCATATGTGATTAATTAATCAAAGATATCAACATCAACAAAATGTTCTAAAACCTTTCCACAATTCACTAAAAATAAAAAACAGAAATTATTTAATTTAAAAATTATTCATACCTCGTGTATTTGCAAGCTCAAATACACACAGGTGGAATACCGTACATGACCACTGTAGGGGTTTTGTGCATTTACAGGGAAAATTGTTAATTGTAGCAGTAAGTCACAAAAAGATTCTTTGATGGCTATTAGAAAACCGACCTTGCGGAATAACTCAGCAACGCACACACACGGATACTAATACACAAGAAAACATTAATATATTAATATATAAAATGTGTATATAAACATAACAGATCTTATAGTGAGGGTTAGCAGAATACAAAAGGTATATATTCAATAACGAATACCAAGTTACAAATACCAAGAGAGACATACATTCAGTATACCATTCATTTATACCAGTAGTTCTCAAACTTTTTGGACCAAGTACCACCCCTGATCAAACCAAAGCATCCAAGTACCACCTACAAGTCATCTTCTCATAGGAACCCCAGAAAATCTCAATGACCAACATGAGCACGCGTGTGCACATACACTCATATACACATATAATAAATATTATAAGAATAACTTTATTTGATATAGTGCCTTTAAAGGTGGCTTCTCAAAGCACTTCACAGAATGACAAAAGGAACAACAACAATTAAAAATAAACAATAAAAAAGCACCATTTCAGTGAGAGGGGTGAGCCTGTTTAGTCGAGCAAAGCTGATGTGAATTCATTGGTCGAGCCTTGATACAATTCACAATAGAGTCTTAACAGATTTTAAATCGTCAGGCATTTGCTTGACGGCAAAGGCCTCGCGTGGATGCTGCAGTTCATATCTGGAGCAACCTCTCTAATTCGTGCAACTACACCGCTGTGTCGGCTTGCCATTGCTCTAGCACCGTCTATACAAACCCTGACGCATTTTATCCAGCCGATGCCATTCTCTTTGATAAATTCATTCAGAAGCTGAAATATGTGCTCTCCTGTAGTTCCTGTTGGTACAAGAAACAAAAAGTCCTCATAAGACATGTCCTCAAACTTGTATCTAACTTAAAAATGAGCAATTGGCCAAATCAACGACATCTACAGACTCATCTAATTTTAGTGAAAAGCATTTGCTCATCTTAACGGACTCTATCAGCGTACTTTTGACATCATCCGCCATATCGATAATTCTATGAGTGACTGTCTTTCATAGGGGGCAGCCGGTCCAGCTGTTTAGTAGGTTTTTCTCATCACATAATACGTCAGCTCTTTTGCCGACGTTAAACAAAGTTCTTCACAAGTAGTGTGGGGCTTACCTGCTTTAGCAATAGGCAAGCTTGCATTTTTCCCCATTTCCATTTCAGAAGTGACTCTCAGAAGTTAAAAGAAGTTTTTTTTTCATGTGCATGGGAGCGAAACACAGAGAAGCTTTGTGTATTTTTCTCAAATTAACCTAGAACAGTTCATAAAAAAAATTTTGTTAGAAAGATTGTCAGCGTTCGTAGCACGCATTTCTATGCTTTCCTGTACTTTCAAGATAGGCATTGTTCCAAAATCACACATATTCTCCTACTTCCCTATTTGCTGGAGATAACTTTTTTAAAATACAATTGGTCACTTTCGTTCGTAGCACGCATTCCTATACAATGGTATTGAATTACATTGTAGCTCTTGTGTCCACTCAATTAGCACGTGCTGTATCGTAGTACGTAGGCTGCGTATTCGACACAAACTAATTTTATTAAAATAGAAAAACCTGTCACAATTTTTTAGTGCACACAACTAAGTTACAGGGTCATTTGGCGTACCACTTGGCGGCGATCTGCATACCACAACTGGTATGCTTACCATAGTTTGAGAACCACTGATTTATACCATTTCATTCATGAGCTTTAATTACAACTTCTACACTAGATACTCAAAAGCAAGTACGTCACTCATAGGAATTAAATTGACATCAACTGGGGTATAGGTTACAATTTAATTCTCAAGCTGCAATGTAGAATGTTGAATATTCATCCAATTTATGTGGATTCAGATCTCCCGCAGACACAAGGAACAGCAACAGTGTGTTGCTGCATCCAATCGCCATCCTCTGGCAGTCCTGGTGTGGATGGAGGTGTGGGAAGCAGTGCCTCTCTGAAGACCTGGCTAGTTAGTCCTGGCTGAACTAGCAGAGTTTGTGCATATGAAAAGTGACTGTGGGTCCAAGCAAGTCACACTCTTTAGATGGGAAGAAGACCGGTTCATTCCCGGTGAAGCGCTAGTCCTGAATACTGAGATTCACGAGTTCACTCGTTGATCAGGCGAGCATTCACGGTGGGAAACCAGCCTTGGGAGTTGTTCTCCTCAGGAAGCTCAATCAGGTAGAAAAACACTTTAAATCTGAACCACATTGAATGGCCTCTCTGTGTCCAGCACCACTAAGATGAGGGAGAGACAGACTGGCAAGAGAGCAGCAAACTAAATTCCTGTATTATTAATAAGCCTTGCCGCTACACCTCAAAAGTTACACAATTTGTTGATTGACTCCACCAGTGTAAGAAATTACTGGATCACCTGTTGTCAATTATTTTGTAAATATAAATACTCCTCTCTCTGTGAGATCTTACAACATGGTAGAGACTTTCTAAAAGAAGTCAGAGATATTATTATAGAAAGGGGGAGGAATCTGGTGAAGGGTACAAGACTATTGCCTCAGTGGGGTCCATTGTACAGAAGTGGAAGAGTATGAAACTACAGCCACACTGCCTAGATCAGGCTACCCTCCTAAACGTAGTTGCTGGACTAGAAAGGCACTTATTAGAGAAACTACTGTGAGGCCAACTGTGACACCGAACAGCTACATAAATCAGTGGCTGTGATAGAAGTTAATGCACATGGGTCAACAAGGCTTTCCACAAAAACAGCGTCTATGGGAGGGTTGCAAGGAAAAAGCCCTGGCTGAGAAACCCATATCCTTGCCTGCAAAGAGTTTGCAAAATCCCATCTAGAAGATACTGCAGAGACGTGGCAGAAAGTCTTGTGGTCTGACAAAACTAAAGTGGAACATTTCGGCCTGAATGGTCAGAGGTACTGTACTGTATGTATGGCTCAAATCAAACACTACACATCAGCCAAGTTACACCATCCCCTCTGTGAAGTATGGTGGTGGCAGTATCATGTTATAAGGATCAATGGGAAGATGAATAGTGTATATCGCTGAAAAATCCTGGGCAAAAACCAGCTACCCTTTTGAGCCAAAAAGCTCAAAATGACTAGGACGTTTGTCTTTCAAGCAACACACAGACTAGATGGGCTACAAAGGCATTTTAGTCTGTCTTATGTTCTTATTTCCCTTTGCAACGTATATTTCTTCCATGATTAAATTTCAGATGTAGGAATACAGTAACTAACTTTTACTATCTATAGCTTACAGTACTTTCAAATTCAAAGTTGGGCTTTACTTAAAAACATTATTAAGCCCCAAAAAAGAGAGGGCTACATGTCCAAATTAAATAATCATACTGTAGCCGTATTCATATATTTCCCCCCAAAGGATTGCAAAGAGCCTTATACATATGAGGGCAGCTATTCTGCTCCAGCTGCCCCACTGCACAGCAGATCAGGTGTAGATGTGAGAAAATACTTCATCAGCTGAGCTAAGATGAATAAGGAGAGGGCAGATTGTGCAAGCACTGCTCCCTATTGGCTTACCACAAACATAAATAAGAGAGACACAGATTAACATTTAGCCTGGATAAAGTGGTCAGAAAATGGATGAATAGATAAACAATTATCTCATCTTTCTGAAATATCAAGACTCATCACAATGTTAAACTTGAACACTGGTGATCCTAATAACCAAAGGTATACAACTACATTAGAAGCCCTACTTCCACACAAAAAGGCCAGTGATAATAAAAAAAAACATTTTATCATATACTTATCATTTATTTTTGCACGTATGTTTTATTTTTATTTTGTCATATTGACAAGATGTTTAACTCTTTTTAGTTTAGAGTTAGATGTTTCATGTCCTGTGCTTTTTAACTGTCCTCAGGTTAGCTCTCTCATTTCTTAATGCCTGACTACAGGGATTATTGAGCCAGCAGCCATATCACCCTGCAACTCACAACTGGCAACCCACTGAAGCTAAGCAGGTGTGAGCCTGGTCAGTACCTGGATGGGAGACCTCCTGGGAAAAACTAAGGTTGCTGCTGGAAGAGGTGTTAGTGGGGCCAGCAGGGGGTGCTCACCCTGCGGTCTATGTGGGTCCTAATGCCCCAGTATAGTGACGGGGACACGGATGAGATGTAAAACCGAGTTCCTGACTCTCTGTGGTCATTAAAAATCCCAAAATCAAAAAGAGTAGGGGTGTCACCCCGGTGTCCTGGCCAAATTTCCCATTGGCCCTTACCAATCATGGCCTCCTAATAATCCACATCTATGAATTGGCTTCATTACTGTGCTCTCCTCCACACTGATAGCTGATGTGTGGTGGGTGTTCTGGCACACCATGGCTGCTGTCGCATCATCCAGGTGGATGCTGCACATTGGTTGAGGGGAGTCCCCATTACCTGTAAAGAGCTTTGAGTTGAGTGTCCAGAAAAGTGCTATTATTATTATTATCTGACACAGATAAAAACATATTTCTGTGTCTCTGTCTTTTTCTTTTCTTGCAGGTAAAATAACTTGGTGGATAACTTACCCAGATGGCTGCACTTATTCTCTTTGCCTTGAAGACACCTCAGTGCCTCTCAGTACCTTTCTTGTCACTTTGATTGTTGAAGAGAAACAGTCCTTTTTCTGTTTCTGTTTCAACAAATCAATATTCTCTACCTTTAACTAAGGAAAGTTTCACCAGGCTCCCAGAACTCCTTTTCAACATACAGAAATGTCTTAAAATTGTTTAACTGCCTTTTTTAAAGAAATACTGCCCATCTACTTTCTTGCTCAAGTCACACTGAAAATGAGAAATGGAATATATTACAAAGCCAGTGAAGGAAGGAAAAGATTTTACTTTAAGCGGACAGGCATTGTGATCTTGAGTAATTCTTTACATTAGACGCTAGATGTCAGTGATATATTCTTGTTCTGTTGTTAGGTGCTGTTAAGTGTTTTTTTTACTTGTGCACTCTGCACTCTGTTTATTTACATACAGTATAGCAGAGAACAGTTCACTCTGCCACCACATAGCAGGAAGATGCACTGAGGCAGAGTAGAGCAAAAAAATGCAGATTCACATAATCCACAGTTTACTGACATCATTAATCAAAAGGGTGATTAACATGCAAATTGTTTAGACCACATGCCTGTGTGGTTTGCATAAAGGGAGTCAGATAGCATAAATCTGAAGACTCATCACCACTCTGACATTTTTTTTCAAATCAGAAAAAGACATAAACCATGGTGTCGGTCATTTCAGTCACCTGGATTATTTAATTCTACACTTTGGGTGAGTCAAAGAAATATTTCTCTACATTTAGTTCAAGTAGGTAGGTGCGTCAGCATGTGAAGGCTGCAAAGGAACAAGTTAAAGGTTTATTCCATGCTGAATAGAAAAGAAACGAAACACAATGTTTCGGCAGTGGAGCCTTCTTCGGTTGTGAAAAACATTGTGTTTCCTTTCTTCTCTCTTCAGCATGGAATAAACCTATTAATTGTTCTTTTCTCTACCTTTGTTTTGTATTTTCACTTAAAATATATTACTATAAAATGTGATCTGTCTGATACACATTGTTTCTGTGTTGTTTCTGCAGGGACTGAGGGTCAGATCACAATGCCTCAGACTCCAACCACAGTCTCAGTGTCTCCTGGGCAGGATATCAGTCTCCGGTGCAGCACAAGTCAGGACATTAGCTTAAAAATAGTCTGGTACCAACTCCAGGCTGGATACAGTCCTAAACTGCTAATAAAAGCTGGGGATGAGCGATTTGATGAACTTCCAACTTGATTAAATGACAGCTGATCCAGAACTGTTTACACCTTCAAAGTCACTCCAGGACTCCAGGTGGACGATGCAGGACATTATTATTATCAGCAGTATAGAAGCTTTCACAGAGTGATACATACTTATAAGGAGAAGAGAGGGATGCAATTAATAGATGGGGATTATTAGGAGGCCAAAAGGAAAATCTACCAGGTTAACACCCCTGCATTCTTCAAGAAACACCCTGGGATTTCTAATGATCATGATTCTAATTACATCTCATCCAAAGAGCAGCTCCTTTTTACAGTCTGGTGTCCCCGTCACTATACTGGGGCATTAGGACCCACACAGATCACAGAGTGAGCGCCCCCTACTGGCTCCTCTAATATCTCTTCTAGCAGCAACTTTAGTTTTTCCCAGGAGTCTCCCATCCAGTTACTGCCCAGGCTCACACCTGGTGAGCTTCAGTGGGCTGCCAGTTGTGAATGGCAGGGTGATATGGTGATATAACCTTCTTTTGGAAACTGAGAAAGGACACATACTGTACAATGAGTCAAACTGCTAACCAGGCTTTTCTGCTGTTTTCTGGTTGGCATTTTGGCTCATAGTCTTGCTCATAAGCCTGCTCTATCTCACTAGAAGTGCATCTAATGTGAAGTTAGCCTGTGTTACTGTACGTACTGTACATCGTCGGTTTGTCTCATACATCTGTGTGTAGGATACTCTTTATTTTACCACTCCCCACCAGATTTATTCAGTTGTAAATACTTAGTAGTTACAAATGAGCTTCTAGATTCTTGTTCACTCCAGTGTTTTCTAACACAGAACACTTTGTTCATCTCATTTCTTTCCTAATATTTGCTTTTGAATACTGTCTGTAAGACTGTTCACTTTCACAATAATCTCTTTGATTGTTTCATCCTCTTTTTCCTTTCACTTGAAAGGGGAGTTTGATCTCATTTAGATTTTCCTTTCTCTGTGCTTGAGTGGGCTGTTTTTACATAGTTAAGTAATAAAAGAGCGGGAAAAACAATGTCTTACATCAGCTATTCTCAGAATTCAGCATGTCATTTGAACATGATCGTCATATCTGAATTCCCCAACTTCCACAGCAACACTAACTGTGGGAGAAGGCTGTTCTAGAAGATACCCTTTCTTGCCTTTCTCAGCTGCCCCACCAAACCCCAGGACATTGGCTTTCAAATCACATCACTCTTCAGCCCCTTACTCATTCATAACTGAGCTTTAGGTCCCTCTCTCTGTGTGCACACACTATGATGGCCCTTAACAATGACCAGGATTACTCAGCCCATTCCAGGTGCTCTTCAGTATAAATATCCTGACCTGAGAGAGCTTGGAGCTCTGTTATTGTGTTTGACACCGAGCCTCATGTCTCCTGATCAGCCCTTGTGCTTGGCTACAGTGTCTCCCCAGTTACAGCCCTCGCTTGTTTCGCATTATGTCCCCGGACTATGGTTAGCAGCATCCTACAGGTCTACCAGTCAACCATGACCCAGGGAATTCCATGTGAGCTGTGACCTGTGGCTGACCTGAGACCAGCCCCTGACACATCACGATCCTGTGATGAAACTGTCAAGTTCTTTCCTAGACTGTGTGCTGGACGTCACCCAGTTGGATCTGCTTCAACACCATGACTGGATAGCTGGTTATAGACCCACAGTCCCGTGGGGTTAAAGGGTTTGTTACAACCTGATGGATCATAATGACTGTGCAGTAGCTCCATTTTATTTTACTTTCACCTGAGAAAAATCTGAAACTGAAAGCATTTATTTGTGATGCTTGGTCAGGAATAATCTCCATTTCTCTGTCTCTCATTCGTCTTCAATGTCTCGGCTCTTGTGCACAAGCCAGGTGTTTGGTGTCTCTTACCCTCCTGGCTGCCTCACACACCTGCTGAAAGGGAGCCCCTGTGTAAAGGGGGTGGATTGCCCTCTAACACAAGATCAGGCTGCGGGTGTTAAAAGTGAAAGTCTGGGAGGATGAAAGGCACTGGAGTGTATCGCTCTGTTAAGCTCATGCAGTTCCCCCAGCGCAGCAGGAGGCAGCCTGTGAGGCAGAGCTGGGGGAGATGAGCAGGGTTTCAGCTCAGGGCTGTGAGGGGAGGCAGGTGAAGACTGAGACCATCTGGCTGTGTGGTTTCTCTCTCTGCTGCTGCCCTGAAACTGACTGTCAGGCTGCTGCTCTGTGATTGCAATCGTAGTCTTCTCCTGGGATTGTCTCTTTACTGCTGTTCTGTGATTGTCATTCTGCCTTCGTTCTGTAGTTCTGCTGAAAGCAAAACAGACTGAATTAAACTTACAGTTTCAAATCTAATTTAAAGGTAATTTAAAACAAATTAAGCTGGATTTCACGGGCTTGTGAGCAGCAGTGTTGAGTAATTTATCTGTGAAATGCCATGTTGGCACTGAATGTGATTAATTATTTCTCACTTTTTGTTGAAATGTGAAATGAACTAACATACAGTATGTAGGTGACAATGCAAAATGATCGTATAAAGTGTGTCTTTTATGAAGAGGCATGTTCAGCATATCATATTAAATTAACATTGTATAATTTATATCATATCTTTCTGCACATTTTAAAGACATTTTCGATGAGAGTTGGCTTTCATTTTTCGTTATTTTAAAAGCTAACCCTGTTAGCAGCAGAACCATGAGTCCCCCCACAAACTGGACTCCAGTGGTTTGGTGGTGAGCAACTGTGTGACAGAGAGTAGGATGTGGTAATAAAGCAGGGTCAGTCAGTAGGGCTTTGAAGTGTTGTGATTGCTTCTCTTTGGCTTCCTCTGCAAAAATTAAACCCAAGAGTGATATTTTTTTTTATGGGAACTAGAAGAAGCTGAAAATTTGAGAGATTAAGATCCTGAGGAGATATTTTGGAGACGGGTTGGAAACTGTGAATTGGCAGAACAAACTACCAATCCAAAATGGAAACTCATGCAACAAAAAGACTGTAACCTCTCCCCGACAGGGAAGGTGCTGGTGATTAAAGTCAAGCTCTTGCCTATCTTGAATTTTCTGGCTCCCACCTTCTCAATCCCACACTGTTATGTGGCAGAGCTGGGGAGATTGATGTTTCATTTTCTATTGCTTTGGAAGCAGGAAAGACTCAGGAGGGAAATAATATACAGGCCGCTACCCTTGTGGGGGAAGTTTGTCCCAGACGTTGCCATGAAGCTGCTGTGCATCTTCCTGACCTCTGTACTGAGAGGTCTTGCGAGAGCACCTGAACCACAAACCTGGACTTATTTCCCCAGGTGTTGGGGAGGTATCAGACCCAAGATGGATGTGCCATTCTCTGAGACATGCCCTGCAAGTTACAGATGCAGCCATTCAAAATGCGCGGGCGATACCGCATTATTTTCCGGTATGCTGTACGCAGTCTACCGCAAGTTACCGGTAAATACCGCAAGTTACCGGTAAATACCGCTAGCAAAATAATAGTATCCGGAATTTCCGCAAGGTGGAGCTAATAAAGCTCAACCTCTCATGTTTGAGCTGTAGCCATCAAAGTCTTTAACGAAGATATTAATAATAGTATTAATAATAAATGACCTTGGACAAGCTGTAAACTCAAAGTATTGCCCTGGTCCACATTCTTTTTTTCATTGACCGTCTTTGTAAAAGTAACACCACAGCATTTCGCAATCACGCATTTTTTTCCAATCATGCAAAGTACAGTAATTTTTGAGAATCGATTCACCATGCCTTACACATGCTCATAAAAGAGATTGATTTAGGAACATAAACATATTACCGTATGCAAACTGCACTGTATACAGTATGTATATGTATATTTAATGTCTTAACTGTGCCCGTTTAAGTATTGAATATTCATATCTAATTTTACCACTGAAGGGAAATCTTAGTAGCTGAGCATAAAAAGAATAGGAGCATACTGCAACGCGTGTGAAGGCCATAAACGATATTAATTTTGGAACATAAACATACAGTATATGGCTGGCCTCGGTACTTTAAAGAAAACATACACGAAACATGGTTTCATTATGACCAGAATCGGTCTTGAGATATTTTTAACTTGATTTACAGTATTTGAGAGGTATGTCTTAACACCGATACTACAGTGCTTAAGTACTGCTCACGTATATGTTTCTAGGTTTATATTATGCATTTCATACGGTCAAATTACTTTTGAGCAACTAATAAGAAGCGCGAAACGGTATGCGTTTTAGTTTCGTTTCGTGCTGGGACTGTGCTGTTAGTTTCCTGACTCCCATGTCACATGGTCTGTGATTGAAACCTGTAATACCGGTTTAATTCGTCACAGCCAGCACTCCGGTTGTAAAGTAGAAGCAGGCGAGATTTCCAGCGAAAAACACCTCCCCCTTCTTCAGGTGTGAGGGTCTTCTGCTCAGAATGAAACGCTAAAATGTAATGTAGGCTCTGAATGGGTTCAATTGTGATTTGGGCTTGATTAAGGTCGCTGCCTTTCATCTAAAACCCTACTTGAATCCTTCTAAACTAAAAATCAGTGTTTGTGAGTTCTAAATAAAAAGGTATCCAGGTAACAGTGAAACGGGCGGACAGTCTGGGGAGATCGCCCGTTTTCCATGTAAATAGTTCCCTGGTTCCGCACCCCTTGGTGTTTCTCTCGCTCTCTCTCGTGTCACCTGATCATTAGCTCGAAAGATTTGAGTGCTTTGTGTATATTCTAATGGTAGTGGGGGCAGGGTGTGTGGGAACAGGTTTGGTTGAAATTGCATTGGAGATCTATGTTCTTCACACCTGAAACATTTTCTCTGAAAGCATTTTCTTCGCAGTTTAACCGATCTTGTTACAGCATGTTACAGTTTACTATTATTAACCATATTAATTTTAAGTGCTTAATGTAAAATCTTGTAAAAATATATTTTCATTGTTCAAATATACATTAAGTCTGACTATCATATAATAAGTTAAATACAAAACTAAAGAAAAAATAGGGTTAAATATAATTCAAAATATTTTGCTAACAATGTTAACTGTTTATGAATAATAAAATGTATTAGCTAAGGAGCAGGATGGCACAGTTGTTAGTATGTTTTTTGTTTTGTTTCTTTTTCATAAATACAACAGTAGTACCTGATGTCTCAGTGGCTTTCAAAATTAAATTATGCATGCAAACCTGTGAACTAGAAAGATAACTAAGATATCCATCCATTTATAATGGTGGCAAAGTGGTTAGCATTGCTATCTTGCAGCACTGGGGTCCTAGGTTCAATTCATGCTATCCTGTGTGTGTGGGGTTTACATGTTCTCTCTGGGTTACATGGTTTTTCTCCATATGTGTGATATGACTCCCTCTCGCACTCCAAAACATACTGGTAAGTTAATTGGTTTATGGGAAAACTGGCCCTGGTGTGTGTGTGTTTGTGTCTGTCTGTCCTGTGATGGACTGGCGCTATGTCCAGGGTGTATTCTGCCTTGTGTCCGTTGCTTACTGGGATAGGCTCCAAATCCTCTGTACTGGATAAAGAGATTAGAAATGGAAGTAAAGGCGCTGTGTGGATGGAACTATACACAGTGTTAGAAACCCACTATGAAATGGCAGCATCTCACTGAGAATAAAATATTTTATACTGCTGGCTTAAGGAAACAGCCTTTCCACCTCTCTTGCACATCAGTATCCATACCTAGTTATTTAAACAAATTGCCTCTAATTATAAACATCTTAATATGCTGGCTCTGTGGATCCGCATCAGCTATGTTTGCCCATTCCTTCAATTCATGTGCATCCAACACACAGTTCAATGCCAGCAACTACACATAATCTAAAATACAATCCTTATTTCAGTATCTATGTAAACATATAGTCTGTTAACTTCATCATCTTCATCAAAAGTATGCCTAACCCCATTAGGAAGTGTTCTTGTTATAAGTGTATTCCTCAGCTTTCCCCAAACTATCTTCTTCTTGCCAACATCTCTAGTCTTTTATCCTGCAATAACTCAGCCAACACTTAAATCTCCAAAAGCTGCTTGTGTTAATTTCTTTAAATCACAAATATCATGTGTAAATACTGGCCATGTAATACTCTGCATTGTGGAATAATAGTTTATTTTAAAGGGAACTAGAGAAACTAAGAACTAGAGAAATCAAGAAAGGCTTTTTTTCTAGAATTAATAAATGCACATCCTGTTCACTGGGGAAATTAAATCCACACTGAGCAATCTTCAATATGTTCAGAATATGACAGCAAGAATCCTATCAGGGATGCATTACACCTGTTTTCAAGTCCTTGCACTGGTTACCTATCAGATTTCGAGTCAACTTCAAAATCCTTATCCTCCTTATATACTGTCCTACAACTGTTATTATTGATCTCCGAATTATTGTACTTGACATGACTTCATTCAGCCTTTCCTGAACGTCTATGACAGGCAGAGAGAGTGCTGTTTCTGGTGCGATCTTTTACAGCTGACATTTCACTGTTTTAAACGAACAAGAAATTAGATTGCTCATAAATCACTTATTCTATATAAACACAGCGTAATTGCCCTCCGAAAATCTTCTTTTTCTTGTTCGTTTTAGAGACCTTGATCGAAACTGATTTTAGATGTCAGAAAGGATTTATTTTCTCTGTATTTCCTACATTGCTTTGTCGAGATTTTAACTTTATATCTAACTTTATATCTAGGCTCAGATTTCAACTATAAATCGTACAGTAATTAATAGCAGTAAATACTGATGTTTATACATAAAAAAGTCATGCCTTGGAGTATAGACCCCCAAAGGAATGCCATAGACTCAAACTGCAAAATAAACACATACAGAAAGAAAGTATTTGTATTGTAATTGCAAATCCTGGTACTGTATGAGTGATTGGTATGACTTTCCTCATTACAAATCTCTTATTAGAATTTAAATTTCTCTGTAACTCCAGGTCAGAACAGAGAAAATGTAACTGCCTTAAGGAGTTTACGATTATGAAAAATAGAAGGATAAGCATGATACGTATGTCTTCTGTCATTTTCTAAGTCATGTTACTGAGCACCAAATCTTATTGAGAATATGAATCCATTTAAGGTTTATACCATTAAAGTAACGGTTTATTCCATGCTGAAAATGTTTGTACCAGACTTTTTTGAGGCCTGTTTAATTGTGTCTGAAGTCTGATGTTGTAAATTTTATTGTTAAAAAGATCCATGAAAATGTCACTACTAAAGTTAGCTGGTACTGTTGGTACTGTAAGTGGCAAGTAAAGCTCATATTTTAGATTTTGTGTAGTTGCTAGCGTTGAACTGTGTGTTGGATGCACATGAATTGAAGGAATGGGCAAACATAGCTGATGCGGATCCACAGAGCCAGCATATTAAGATGTTTATAATTAGAGGCAATTTGTTTAAATAACTAGGTATGGATACTGATGTGCAAGAGAGGTGGAAAGGCTGTTTCCTTAAGCCAGCACTATAAAATGTTTTATTCTCAGTGAGATGCTGCCATTTCATAGTGGGTTTCTAACACTGTGTATAGTTCCATCCACACAGTGCCTTTACTTCCATCCATTTCTAATCTCTTTATCCAGTACAGAGGATTTGGACACAAGGCAGAATACACCCTGGACATAGCGCCAGTCCATCACAGGACAGACAGACACAAACACACACACACCAGGGCCAGTTTAAATCTAACCTCAGAACCTTTCTTTTCAGAAGACTTAGTGTCTGTATCTGCTTCATTTTCTAATTTTGGTAGCACCTCTAACTGCTTGTCTTTCTTATATGCATTTACTTTGTAATCTGTGGTCCTTTTATCTGTTTTTACATCTACTGTATTGCTTTGAGATGCCACCTTTAATGGTGATATATCAAATAAAGTTTTTTATTATTGTTATAGGGAAACATGATCAGATTGTCCCTGGTTCAGAAAAAAAGATCTAAAGTATACTAGTTTGTCACTCTTCTAATTCCCTTTGCTAAATGACTTTTCATACTAATCTGATCAATCTAACTGCCAGTTTTCTGTGCTTTCTCTATCCTGCTAGATTTGCAATTATTCTGAAAATTTTCATCTTGAAATAACTCATTTCTAAATACCTTTTTCACTGTTAACATCTTGCAGCAACTCTGCGACAAAATATACACTCTGACAGTTCATCCTGCTACCAACATTAAATAGAACAAATCTTAAGATTTCTATATTTATGTCTTTATTTAGTGGTTTCATTAGTGACAAAGGCTAAACTTTCTTGGAAAAATGTCTTTTATGTGTTGCGGAAAAAACTGACTTGCTTTAACAAAATATGTTTACAAATCCTTTCACCTGGCATTTTCGTAGTTAGAAATTATGGAACGCTCTGTTAAAAGCAAGGGAGTTTTTATGTCCGTTACAGTTCTTTTGCAACATGAATATAATTATATCGTTATTAATTTCTTGAGATACGCGATTCCATATTATATTCCCTTTTAATCAAATTCTAAAGGTATGCTTGTTGACTCCGGTACTTCGATGCTTAAAATGTTTAGGGAGAAATGGAATACTGGTGTGTATGTTTTCTTTAAAGTACCGAGACCAGCCATATAGATAGATAGATAGATAGATAGATAGATAGATAGATAGATAGATAGATAGATAGATAGATACTTTATTGATCCCGTGAGGGAAATTGCAGTGCAACAGCAGCTTAACACACACAACACAGCCACAATGTAACGAATTATATAATAATAGTACAATACATACAATACAATACAAGAGTTACTCACAGTCCAGACGCACAAGAACAAACTAGAACAGAACAGTACACAGAAAATCATATCACACTCATATCACACATATGGATATAAATATAGATGTAACTGTAGATATAAATATAAATGTATTGCACAGGTCCCTGGCATATATTGCACAGAAAGTGGTTGTAAACGGGAAAAAGAAAAAGAAAAAGAAGAAGAAGAGAACAGATGTAGCAGTAGATGTGTAGATGCGTTTAATCCAGATACAGGTCACTGTATATACTGTATGTTTAAGTTCCAAAATTAATATCGTTTATGGCCTTCACACGCGTTACAGTATGCTCCTATTCTTTTTATGCTCAGCTACTAAGATTTCCCTTCAGTGGTAAAATTCAATATCTACAATTAATATCGTTTATGGACTTCACACGCGTTGCAGTATGCTCCTATTCTTTTTATGCTCAGGCACTAAGTAAAAGGAGATGCTTCATATTGCTTGACTAATTTTAAAAACTAAGTTAGAAATGCAGACGCTCCCTCGGTGCGCTGCTCTGGTGCGCCGGCTCTTACTCAGTGCCTGTCTGCCGTAAGCGTTACAATATACATACCCAACACTGCTTGTACCCATCTGTCATGCAAATAAAACACCTTGAATTGAATTGAATTGAGGGGAGAGGGGGGGAATACTAAAGCCAATACTGGCTCAATACCCTCGATGGGCTTTGACGTGCTAATGCGTTGGTTTAACAGTCCGGGTGTGGCAGGCTTCCAATGTCAACTCGACTCGATTGGAAGACAATGAACGTATTTTGTGATATTTAGAAATATAAATTTGTTTGGTGCGAGTGAGGTTTTATTTAATCTCTGACCAAGGGAAACGTTTCATTTTTTCAAAGAAATGTTTGTTAAAAAATAAAGTCATAGTTCTATGGGATTCAATCACAGACCATGTGACATGGGAGTCAGGAAACTACTGTAACACACAGCGCCACCGGATTTAATAACGCAATAAAAACGCTATAAAATAATGTGACTAGGCACAGAAAAAGTTTACAGCACAGTACAATAATAAATGCTGACCATGACTTTAGAAGCATAAATTACCTTACACTCAATTTAAACACAAGCTGTCTTTCTGTATGAACCTCTAAGCTGGTTCATACAGAAAATGTAGAAATGCATTAGCCTGATTATGATTAAAAAACACATAATTAAACACGCGTTTGCGATTTAAATCAGAACACGATTTAAATCAATATAAATGTTTATATTGTAACGCATACTGTCCAGCCTCCATTTCTCTATAAAAATTTACTCTGTTGCACACACACACACACAATAGAAGCAGGAACCGCTGTCAGAAGGGAAGATATGTTCAAAATATCGCAAATATCGATCATGTTGCGATATTTTGAAATATAAAAGTCAATTGATTGTCCATAATATCGCTATTCTATTTTTTCGAAGAAATGTTTGTTAAAAGAAAAGTCTGGCACCAGCTGGATTCGAACACACAACCTGCCAGTTGGTAGTCATGCACCTAGACCAGTCGGCTACAAGACAGCTCACATGAATAGGCAGGCGAAACAGCCCTACACAGCCCTGTCGCAGCACACGAATACCGTTATTAAATTCTTTAGATACGCGATTCCATATTATATTCCCTTTTAATCAAATTCTAAAAGTATGCTTGTTGACTCCGGTATCACGTTAGTTAAAGACTTCAAAGCTTAAAATGTTTAGGGAGAAATGGAATACTGGTGTGTATTTTTTTCTTTAAAGTACCAAGACCAGCTATATACTGTATGTTTATGTTCCAAAATTAATATCGTTTATGGCCTTCACACGCGTTACAGTATGCTCCTATTCTTTTTATGCTCAGCTACTAAGATTTCCCTTCAGTGGTAAAATTCAATATCTACAACGGGCACAGCAAAGACGTTTACTGTAAGTCTTTCTACGACAGACCAACGGACCACGAGTGCCCCTGTTGGTCAACCAATCACGTACTGCGGTGCCATGCGTCATCTTGCGTCACACTGAGCGACGCCACCTGCGGTACGTGTCTGTGACGCGCACTTTGAATGGCTGCATCTGTACAGCACAGAAAAAAGCTTTTTAAGATCTCATCCAATTGGTCATGATAAGACCCTCCATCTGAGACTGGAGATGAAATGATCTCTTCCTTACACACATTGAATTGATTTATTTATGCTTTTAGGATCTCAGTATTCTAAATGAGGTCGGACAAGTGTGAGGGATCATTTTAGCTCAAATGTCCCTTGATTCCTGTGTGAAATGTATCTTTATTTCTTTATGTCTGGTTCTCCCACACCTCTCGTCGATGCCCTGCGCTGAGAGACGATGTGCCTCTTCTCCCCAGCCTCACTCCATGTTGCTTTTCTCCCAGGTGACACTCGGCCCTCAGTGACAGCCCTGCCCCCCTCCAGCAGGGAGCTGTCAGAGAAGAAGTCAGCCGTGCCGCAGGGTCTGGCCAGCAGTGGCTTCCTGTCCGGCTGGAGCCTGTAGTGGACAGTGGATGGCCCCTTCAGGACCAGCAGGGTCACCAAGACCCCCGGCTTCCTGGACTGCACTGGCCTGTACAGCTGGAGCAGCACCCTGACGCTGTGGGAGGCCCAGTGGTCCTCAGTGGGCACTGTGGTCTGTGAGGCCATCCACAGCTCCCAGACTCCCCTCTCAACACCCCTGAAGAAATCCAAGTGTACGGTATAGCCCAG
The DNA here is from genome assembly GCF_055471065.1 of Atractosteus spatula. Lineage (NCBI taxonomy): Eukaryota > Metazoa > Chordata > Actinopteri > Semionotiformes > Lepisosteidae > Atractosteus > Atractosteus spatula. The sequence continues at coordinate 10,718,458 of NC_142729.1, forward strand.
CCCAGATTCCCAGCTTCATTCCCAGCCTAGAACTGCAGATAGTGGTGTTCAACTATAACCTGTCTGTGCTGTGATTCAGAAGCAAAAGGCTCTCACCCCCTCGCCTGTGTGGCCCATCGTCTTGAGCCAGTGAGCTGCTTGTGTTAGACCCCTCTCAGAGCTTTGTTCACCTCTGTGTGTGGAAATGGTCTGTTGCTGCTAGTGACACAACAATCAGAGTAATAAAGAGTTTTTGGATCATGAGCATCAGTGTTCTGAGTATTATTGACAAACATTTTGTCTCATATTAGACTCCTGTAGCTAACCTGACAGAGTTACTTATGATTTATTCTTCAAGACAAACAGGGTCACCATTCATCTACTTCTGCGGATCATGTGTACACAGTGTGCCAATGAATGGAGTTTAGAACGAAAGTTCAGGAGGGATGACAAGAGCCAAGTTCAATCAGACTCAGCTGTCAGTAATTCAAAATCACCTCTGACGTCACTTCCTCACCTAAAACAGTATAAATACTGTATGTGATTCCCTTATCTCCCTCTCATACATCTTTTTACATCCCTCCTCCACACCATCTCTACCTCTGCAGCTGCCCCTTGGTCACTCCTCACTCTGCAGGGGGTCCCTGCCTCCCCGTCTTCTGGCCAAAAGGACCAGGACGGTGAAGCCAAATTTTCACTGAACACTCCAGAAACCTTCTTGGGTGTTATTCCCTGTGGATATTCCCTTGTGTGTGTGCCCTGTGGTAAAGTTGGCTATGATACACATTCACACTCGGCTCATCCCAGATTGAAGACTGACCCTCCGAGCAGCAGATTAAAAACTAGTTGCTGTCAAATACGGGCTACTACCTATTAATGCAAATCATTTTAGGTTAGTGGATCACTAACCTCTTGGGATAGTAGATCAGTAGATCTAGTAGATCAGTAGATAGTACTGTAGATCAGGAATCTGTCATTTTCATGTACATGCTAAAAGCTCTTCCTTTAGCCAGTTTTAAAGAATGATATGTGTTTTTGAAATTTGATTGTGTCTGATGTTCTTCAGTGTGTTCTACAGCATTGACCCCAGACTATACCCCAATTTGCAATGTGACTCAATGGTTCTGAGCACTGTTTTGTTCCTTTTGTATGAGGTCATTACAAGCACCTGAATGAATAAAACGTCGCAATATTCACAGATACCCTGAAAAATACACACACCTGTCTTAACAAAATTGCAGTGAAAGAGGTGCCAGACAATATTTTTAGAGCAGCAAACAAAACATCAGCTTTGCTATATAATTGTGAAATCTATCTAGATTTTTCACATTCTTTGTTTTTTTTGTAACACTGAGTTTTTTATAATAAATAATAAATAAACTAAATAATAATTCCATGTAAAGTTTCCATGTGAGAAAAAATGTAGTTTTTCACCACATCATGCTGTACATCACTACATAGTATGCACACAATGGAAGAGCAAGCCTTTTACAATCTCTCCTCCAAAAACAGGCAGCATCAATTGAAGTTCATGGACAATGGCTCTGCAGTCTAATATGTAATCTTGCTGTTTTAGATAGTGAGGATGCCTGAATGGCTTTTTACTGTTTGTAATCTGTGGTGCATTTAATTATTGTTATTTCAACTGTAGCCATAGTCAACAACCCATGTTAACACCTGTGTGTGCAATGCACCAGTGAACATACAATTTAAGAAGGGATTCGATGTGCACAGTTTCTGTGCTCTTGAAACACTGGGACTGGGAAGGAAGGCTGCAGGACTGTAAGATATATATTAATTGGTAAACCAGGCAGAAACCAGGGGGATCTGTTGGGAGAATCTTCTAGGATCACTTCAGTACTCCAGCCTTACAAAGGCTGCTTGTGTTCTTCGTGGCTCTTACTCACTTCACAAAGGGAATGTTGTTTTGTTGGTGGTGTGTTAGGATAGGAAATGGAAACAAAGAGCATGCCTAGTCAAGGCAAGATCTGAATGAAATGCAGAAAGACACTGACCATGACATGGAGGAGAAATCTTTTGAAAGAGTTTTAATGGATTATGGATCATATTGATAATCCAACCAGCAGTTTCTTTTATTACTGAAGTCATCATTAGGATCAAGGATATTTATCACTTGCCAAGAGCAATGTTGTCTCTTGTGTCCTAGAAGAGGATACTCATGAATTCTTTGTTTATCCAGGATGAGGAATTAAAGGCCATTTCCTGACTCATTGACTTTGGAAGTGGGACACATCATTGGATAAATACAAAGAGAGACATCATCACAGAGTCTTGGAGATCCAGCTTGATTTGGTCTTTGTGTCAAATAAAATGAGTCTTTGACACATGGCTTCTGTCCAATCCATGCTGGACAGAGTGAGCAGCACACAACACAGGAGCAGACACTGGGCTAAAATTGTTTCTAAGAGAACAACAAGAATGCTGGAGACATTCCATAAATCATGGAGCGACCTTTTGCTTTAGAATCCTGAAGGATATTACAAATAATGACTGAATGATCCTGAAACTCCTTGGTCCAAAGTCCATTCTTGACTGTATTTCATGGAAATAACTTACATTGGCTGGAAACTGCATTCTTTACTGACCTTGACATGGAACTGAAATCAATGTTTCACATTTGTAATGTGGGGTCTTTGGATGTTTTTTAAAAACATTCTGGATAATTATTATTTTTATAATAAGCTATGAAAGTCTCTCTGTAAGTGTCCTGCACTTCATGCATACTTGAATCCATAGGATAGTGATAGGCCTCATGTTTGTCCTTGAAAATAAAGCGCACTTAAAAATGTGATAAAGACAAATAACATGTTATAATTGCAAAGCTTAAAGAAAAGCATTATTGGCAGTAGGCAGTGTATTGAAGAGCAGAGTCTGCTCTCTGCAGCAGCAGGAGGTTTTTGTACAGCGTCTCTATGGCACCGAAGCACTGTGGTACACTTTCGGACAAGGCACCAAGGTGGTGGTCAAATGTAAGTGACTTCTCTTCTTTTATTCAACTCCACAGGTTTGTTTGTCTGCTCAAATGTTTTTGTGATGTTTTAACTGTGATCCTGTGTGCTTTGTGCCTCCTAAACTTGGTCATTCTTAATTGATGTACAGAACAGAATATTTATGGTTGAGGAGGGAAATCTTGACAGGACAGAAGCTGCTTCAATCGAGCTTCTTCTCTGGCATTTTCCTCTCTCATGATCCTCAACGATCTTGGGTGACCCAGTCTTCTGGGCTGGTTCATGAAATTAATGCTGATTCTTTCACAGGGAAAAGAAGCTTTCACACACTAACCCTCTTTGTAAAAAGATCTAAATGTAGAGTTTGAGAGTTGTTTTGGGCACTTAATGAGAGAAATAAAAGAGGAAAAACTCAAACTCAGCATGTTCATTTCTAAAAGAGGTATTTTAAACTGATCTTAACTGCAGCACAGTAATATCACCATTAACAAAAAGAAAGGTATTAAAGTATAGTGATTACATACTGTAGAGCAGGCAGTGCACTGGAGAGCTGGGTGCTCTCTCTGGAGGTTTTTGTACAGCCTCTCTATGGTAATAAAACACTGTGGCTCACTTTCGGACAAGGAACCAAGGTGATGGTGAAATGTAAGTGACTTCTCTTCTTTCTCTCAACTCAGCAGACTTTACTTTTTAAATGTTTTTATGATATTTTAACTGTGATCCTGTGTGCTTTGTGTCTTCTGATCTTGGTCATTCTTAACTGATGTACAGTATAGAATATTTATGATTGAGGAGGGAAATCTTGACAGGACAGAAGCTGCTTCAGTCGAGCTTCTTCTGCGGCATTTTCCTCTCTCATGATCCTCAATGGTCTTGGGGGACCCAGTGTTTTGGGCTGGTTCATGAAATTAATGCTGATTCTTCCACAGGGAAAGGAAGCTTTCACACAAACTTTCTTTGTTAAGAGATCTGAATGTATAGTTTAATTAATGCTCTTAATTATAGTGACAAAAAAGGTGAAGACTTAAACTCAGCATGTTCATTTATAAAAGAGGTATTTTAAACTCATCTGAACTGCAGCACAGTAATATCACCATTAACTACCTTGAGATGCTAAAGTTTAAGATTCCCAATGATCATAGAGCAGGCAGTGCACTGGAGAGCTGGGTGCTCTCTCTTGAGGTTTTTGTACAGCCTCTCTATGGTAATAAAACACTGTGGCGCACTTTCGGGCAAGGAACCAAGGTGGTGGTGAAATGTAAGTGAATTTTCTTTCTCTGATTCTTTCTCTCAACTCAGCAGACTTGGAAGTCCTGGAATTTTTACATTTCAGCAGTATAGAATCTTTCATTTCTCCTGGAGCCAGACTGTGCTTTTACATTATTCTTTAGATCCTGTTTACTTTATGAATCAGTGTCCTATGTGACATGTTCAGCTGTAATAATCACTATCAGCCGTGTGCTTTGTTCAGGTTGGCTTTCAAAGTCTTGTTCTTCAGGGAACAGTTTGCTCCAGTCTTCTGAACTCTAAATAAACCCCACCTTTTCTTCTCTTAATTGTGGTCATCAATTCAAAAATACTTTTTAATGATGTTTAAACAGGTAAGAATATTTCCACTCATAGTGTCAGTGACTGGAATCTGTTTTATTGTTTTCTTATCCTTGTATTTTGAACCAGGTTGCTAAAAGTAAGTCAAGGTCAGGCACTTCACTTACAAACTTTAATTTTCAATGCAGGCTAAAAACAAACTGACAAAACTCCACTAGTACTGCTGCTTCTAACTCTATTGAATTCCTATTGCCAGACAGATTTGACACAAAGACTGTAGTGAGTCTAATCACTGTAGTTCACGTTCAGACAGGAATGGCGAAGACAATTGTGTTTCTTTTTCTTTTATTGTATTTGCTTAACAGAGAAAAGCAAAACATCTTAGGCTCTGAAGTGGTTTTTAAATATGTTTAAAAGGAATTACTGGACAGTTTTGAGCTTCTTCAGAAGTAAAGCTATTTTTCAATACTGATCTGTAGGCAACAGAACCTAGCCGAACAGGAGGCTGCTGTCACTGTTGAGGGTGAGGTTAACTGGCATTTTAAAATTTACCCCGGTTGAGAAGTATGGTTTTCTAAAGATACTGTTGTTTTCTCCTTAGACAGAGACATGATTTAAAGAAATAAATTATCAAAATGTAATGTCTACTACTTCTAGTAAGACCAGAATACAGATGGAATTTACAAATCATCATCATTATTTTCAATATTAAATTAAATTACTTTCAGTTGATTAATCATCTTTGCTATAGTAGTAATTAATAATGATGTTGATATTAGTATTAAACAGTATAAATATAAATAGTATAAAACCTGTATATTCATATTTTTGAAAACTTAATCATGGACAAACTGCAGGTAAGTCTTTTATAAATTATTTTTATAAATATAGAAATTGATGACTTCTAATATACAGATCAGCACAGGATCAAAAGCTTTGAAGTTATTTCATGAACCTTGGGAAAGTATTTGAACTTAAATCTTCAGGTTTTGTTGCAGCTGTTTCTTCAGACACATTTTCCTCTGCTGTGCTGCTCAGTAAAGCATGAAGTGGAACACAGATGACAGACCCAGCGCAGTTGTTTTTTTAGTAATGCCTAATGATAGTATTAAACTTCAAGTTATATAGAAACTTCAAAAATCATCTTAAAGTGCATATACATTGCAAGTATGTTATGTTTACACAATTCTTGTTGCAAGCTGTAACAAATGAAAATTATTCAAGCACTAATCGAGTCCAGACCAGCATCACCCTGTGCTTTTTTTCAGTCTCAGCTAACAATTACCTCCACAGCTGAAGTTTAATTTACAGTACTGAGAACTGACACTTACAGTGTAATGTTTAATAAGATCCTGTGAAGTGATATGTGTTGCAGATATATTAATACATGTTGTCTTTAAATTGAGAAGATTCTGCATTGGCTTATTTCAAGTCTTTCATGCAGACACTCCTCCTAAAATAATCACTATTTGTTGATTCTGAATTTCAGCAGCAGGTAGAATGGGGAGTTAGTTCACTTGGTGGCTCTGTCTAAGTGTCAGTGAACTCATTGGAAACTGGGCTGGCTGATTCAGCAGACCTGTTCTCTCTGTATCAGAGGTGAACAGGCTGCTCAGGGTCACAGCTTGGAGTCAAGGCTGGTCCAGGACACCTGGTGCAGAGAACTCAGGCGCCACGATTCCAGTGACGAGTCATCAGAACCTCAGAAAGGCTCCAAACAAGCAGAGACCTGTCCTGCTCACTAGGATACTTGTAGCACATTGATCTAAGGATGTCAAGGGGCTTCTTTGAAAGCATTCTCATTTATGATATGTGTAACTTTAAAATATGTGTATTGATGTTAATTGTTGGGTTTCAAAACTACAGATACAGGAGTAGAAGGAAACCCGATCTTTGTTTAGAAGCGCATGTGGTGTTTCTAGGAGTCCCAAAGTGCGGTGTGTGTTGTCAAAGTTAGTGAGGCTCAGTCTTCTGCTGTACACCAGTCCTGACTCTCTTCCCTGCTCTGTCTCGCTCTCTCCTAGCTGGCGCCACCGTGAAGCCCACAGTGTCGCTGTTCCCCCCGTCCCCCAGTGAGCTGTCCGCCAACTCGGCCACACTGCTCTGCCTGCTCAGCGGCTACTCCCCCGAGGGGGCCAGCGTGGAGTGGACGGTGGATGGCTCCAAAGTGACCAGCGGGGTCCTGACCAGCGCCGAGGAGGGAAGGGACGGCAAGTTCAGCCGCAGCAGCTCCCTGAAGCTGAGCAAGGCCGAGTGGGAGGCCAAGGAGGAGTACGTGTGCACGGTGACCCACGACAACTCGCCGGCCTCCTACAGCGTCCGCAGGAGTCAGTGCACGGGCGCCGCGGCGTGATGCTGTCCTGGGAGAAGAGGGGAAGAGCCGCCCTCCCCTCGGGTCCAGTGTGTCTGCAGATCCTGTCGAGCCACGCAGCAGCTCAGTAGCCTCGCATGTTAGTCTCAGCCTCCGGCCGTCACTAGAGCTTGTCTGGTAACTGGTGTGTGTTTGTGTAGTCTAGGACATTTTTCACTGTTTGTTTCGCTCTAGAAGTTCAAATAAAATATTGAAGTCAGAACCTGGAGTTGTGTCACTCTTTTTGTATGTGTTTGATTTTCTGAAAAGGAATATAAGATCTCCGGGTTGAGAAAGGCCCCAGTTTGACCCTGTGGCACAGAGAGCCTCCATATCAAAGGCAGCTGGCAGCTCTTAACTGAAAGATAGGGGGTCAAAGCCAGTGAGGGGAAACCGTCTTCTTATTACAATAAAAATAATAATTTAATTGATTTACCTGACATCTTCATCATCAAAGATACCCAAAAATTAAAGAACTTAAAAATAATAATAAACTTTATTTTATATAGCGTCTTTAAAGGTGGCTTCTCAAAGCGCTTTACAGAATGACAACAACAATAAATAAAAAGAATACACAAGGTAAAACACAATTACAATATACAGAGGAGACCGTGGATGGTGGTACTAAGTATAGTAGGAGCAGAGGGGTAAAGAATGGAACCAGTTCAGAAAAGGCTCTTCTAAAGAAGAAGGTTTTGAGTCTGGATTTGAAGGAGATTAGAGAAGGTGACTCTCTGATATCCTTGGGGAGAGAGGATATCAAGTATTATCATACAGTACATAATAATATATAATTTACATTATATAACATGATATGTAGAGTGGATGGATTAAAAAATCTTCTTTCATGGGTTATTATCAAACAATTCAGTGACAAAAAGTAGTGCAGCACAAGGGACAGAGACTTCAGTGCAGAGTCGAGACAGCAGGGGCCTGAGGAGGCTGGAGACACACAGGTGTGTCTGGGGATCTGGCTCCACCTCAGGGGTGGACAACCAGCAGCACTGAAAGCTGGAGAGCAAAGAGAAGCAACAGCTGGGCTTGAACAGAGAGGAGGGGGAAGAATGAGAGATTATATATATTGTATGTGTATTGAATACTGACACTGTGAAACTTTTCACATTACTGTGAGTTGCAAACTGAGCACTGACACGCTTGGATCTACAGTACCACAGTGTTTTCAAATTAACAATTGTTTTTCCTGCATAGTGACAAAAAGAGTCAGCACACAATTCTGTGCTTGTACTGCCGTTACTTGTCCTGTTTCTTATCTTTCATAGTTTGTATACATTTTGCAACATGCCTTTGCATTTCACATCTATTTATCTAGTAGTAACATTTACACACCCTGTAAGTATATACAGTATCACCAGAATACATGTATCACATCTGATATAAATCAAAATAAGGAATATGGTCTTATAATGAGACCTCAGGCCAGCTCAATGGAGAGTCAGACAGCAGGGTCCTGAGGAGGCTGGAGATACCCAGGAGTGTCCAACAGGAGGCCAGTTGGCTCATCTTGCTTATTTGTCAGTTTAGTAGCAAATTGAATCTAAACGTTTTCTTATATGTGCCTAGAGTTTGGGCCTCAACTACCAGGGTGATATATTCTAGATACCCAGAACAGTTTGGTTACAGCAACAATTTTTATTTTCCATCCTGTATTATTTCCGTTTTAGTTACTTACTTTGCATCCTTGTTTGACTTCTGAGTGTGTAAAAGTCCCTATGTTGAATCTGTCTATAACCCATAACAGTGTGTATAGCTGGAACAAATCTCTCAATTTCCTCTGTTCTAGTCTGATGAGATTTAGCTTCTTTAACTTGTCTGTACATGATAATCCACTGAAACTATAATTTATTATTGTTGCTCTTCATTTAACTCTTTCTCAGACTGCATTCTCCTTTTTGATATGTTGCCTAAAACTGAAAACAATTTTCTAAATGAAGCCTTAGAATTGCCTTGTAAACCTTGAGTATAACCTCCCTGGAATTAGATTCAACACTTCCTGCTCTACACTCTAGCATTCGGTTTGCTTTACTGATTCCCCATATTGTCTGGATGAAGACATAGAACAATTTACCAGATCTCTTTTGTGTGTAACATCCTGCAGCCCAGACTCATTCATGCTAAATATACACAATGTACACAACATTTTCCTCCTACCTGCCTGTGTCACTGTGCACTTAACAATGTTAAATTTCATACCAGGTGTCTTCCCAATTTCTGATTTTGTCTTTAAAGTCTTATTTAGTTCCCTGTTTCTGTGTTAACCACTCTCTCTCTAGTTTGATAACTATACCTGAAGCTGATGTTTATATGGAACAGGAAGATGATGGGCCAAAAACACATCCTTGAGGTACACCACTAGTTTCATCTGCCCAGATAAGTGTGGCACCCCTTAAGATTATGCACTATGCGCTTAAGGCTATGAACATTATGTTCCCTGTTAGTCTGTTACCAATCCATATATATAAAGAAAGGAGACCTGAACAGTGAATTTTGCGGTGCTGTGAATGTTTTGTGCCTTGACCATCGTGAGTTCTGTTGCATTTCACTCAGATTTCAGAGAAAGGTGTCTTTGTTCCTTCTTTCCTTTTAAGCCATTAGGTGTTTTGGTCTCTGGTCCATTTTAAGCTTCAAGGTGCATTTTCACTAAACTCTACTGGACACTGTTATTGTTTTTTACTTCAAGTTTTCCGCTTAAATGTCTAGTCACTTCAAAGCACATAAACAACAAACCAAATAAAAGGTGTTCCTAATTAATTCAATGATTAGTGATTAGATTTTAAAAAAATCTGCAGATCTAAAGGAGCTACTTGCAAATGTAAGTGGTAAGAATGGGCAGACGATCATCCTCTAACTTGTACTTGTAGCTTTCTCTTACAGACAGTCCGACAGAAAGGGCTCAACCGGTGAAGGCACCTTTTGGAGTTCAGGCTGGGCTCTAAGGAGCTGGATTGAATCTATGATATAATTTACTCACTACCATAACTTAAACACAGACACACAAAACACAGACACAGACACACTCACACCAGGGCCAATCTCCCATAAGCCAATTAACCTGACAGTATGTATTTGAACTGTGGCAGGAAAACAGAGCACCCAGAGAAACCACTAAGAGAATATACAGACTCCACACAGACAGCACCCCACGTCCAGAATTGAACCCAGGACCCCAGTGCTGCCAGGCCACACTATCCCTGCTATCATTATCATAAGTACAATTTAACAGAGTCTTCTAATAAACTGTCTCTCTCCTTCCAGGACCCAGCTACTGTCTCTTTGACACTACCTGTGCTGAATCTACAACAGTCATTTCCAAAACCGTCAGTACCTACCATCAATCTTAATTTGCAGTGTGTGAGCACTGTTCTTTTCCTAGGGATCAGCCTTTAATGTTTGTGGGGATTTTTGGGGGGTTTCATCTTAATTATTTTAATTACCATGCTGTACTGTGAATGGCCAGTGTGAATATTAATATTAATCGTGTTAAAGTCTTTAAAAACCTCTGAGGGAACTGCACAGTATTCTAAGTGCCGAAGAAAGAGAGTCAATTCATCTATCATGAAGGGATACGGGTGATGGTTTGTGAGACTGGAGCTGCCTGCTGCTCTCTGAGAGACTCTCACACCTGCAGCTGGTCTATTCCGGGAGCGCGTCGGTCACGCTGGGGCACCTGCGCAGCTCGATATGCAAATCCTCTCGGCAGCGGTTTCGCTTTCTCCTCCCCGTCTTCCAGTTTCACAGCCAGAAATAGCCCGGGGGCGGCGGGGCAGCAGAGCGCAGCCGGGGAGATTTGCCTGCCGTGGCAGAGAGCCAGCCGGGCGCACAGCGTAGTGGTTTCGGAGAGCCCAGCTGTCTGAGCCACAGGCAGGAGCTCAGGAGGAGGAGCTCAGCTGTGCTGTTCAATTCTTTGACTACATGAGAGACGGAGAAACGCGAGGTGCTGTAACGATACACAGATAATGAATTCAAATTTCTAGATTAAATGTAATTCTCCGAGACTGAAGCCTTCTGGAACTGTCATTTAGAAAGACGTTCAAGTAGGGAGCTGTGTCAGCGTGCGTAGGCTGCAAAGGAACAGGTACAGTAAAGGTTTATTCCAGGCTTAAAGGAAAAGAAAAAAAGACATGTTTCAGGTGAGAGAAGAAGGATCCACAGCTGAAACGTTGTGCCTGTTTTCTTTTCAGCATGGAATAAACCTCTACCTGGTCGTTCACAAAGATATTTGTTAAAATCTGACATATTAATAGAATAATACAGATTGATTAGTCTAAATTCCCACCAGAAATCTTAATTCACAGTGTGTGAGCAATGGCCTTTTTCTAGAGATCATCTTCTAACATTTGTGTAGATCTTTTGTGATTCCCCATTTCATTGATTTTAATTACGATGTTTTTATTTATACTAAACTATTATCCAGGTGTCAGAGTCTGGATTTTATTTATTAATCTGTAGTACACAGATAATATATCATATCTAGCAAATAATTTACTAACATAATTTAATTTACAATATCCTACCTGTAATTTTGAGCATTAAAATGACCATTTTATTTATACATCTGACATGCTCTTTAATTGCACCCAGGTTTAGTCTGAGTGCTGTATGAATGATGGTAAACTCCTGTTTTTACTGCATTGATGAATGTTGACATCAGCAATTAGAAACGGTTTAAGAAACTTAATCTGCCCGGGCTCCTGTAAGATCAGCTTGTAAGGCATTAGTTTTCCTTTTTTAGCTTGTTCTCACACTGAATCTAGGATTCTAGCCTCTTTCTTAAATATGACAGCATCAAGTACTTTGTGAAACGATTCATACTGAACACTGTTTACAGTGTTTATTACTCATCTGGTGTTGTTTCTCCTACTAAACTTCACCCAGTTGTGAACATCTGTGTGAACTTTATAATACATCTAGTATATGCCAGTATAAACCTTATAAAACATACAGTACATACCAGATAGTATACTGCTATATAACCTGAGAGCTGGACATTTCTATCTTAATTTTCACTATAAGATTGGAGTGGTCTGTGTGAGGGATGAATTGCTCTTGAATGGGGGCAGGGTGATTACCCAACTCAGAAAAACTTTCCAGGGGTTAGGTTACTTAGACATGATGTTTTTACATGTTTTTATTGGAAAGATGCAGTTTACTTTTGTCAGAATTCCAGACATACAGTAACATTGAAGCTGCTGTATTTTGGAAATACCTCCCATGTTTATGTTGTCTCCTTGATTTGAGAAAGTGTTACTTGCTGGTGTTTTGTACACATTATAAAGATGTAAGCATGTTATCTAATCCCTAATCATTGCAGCCGAATCGGGCCAAAGATGTATTTTGACTTTTTCAACATTCCCTGGAGTCTACAAATTAATTCAGCCACGTGATATTTGTATATGATTTTATACAAAGTTGCAGCTTTTTTATGATATCACCACATGTTTTTCCTTGTTCCTGTCAGCTTGTTATGCTCCAATTGTCTTTATGCTTTCTCTAAGGAATGTCACCACTTAATGTTTGTACAGTATCTTGTGACAGATGGATCTTGTGGTAGTTTGGGAATAATCTCTATGAAAAAGATTACTTTAAGCCTGTCTGTTGAATCTGTCTGTACCGATCACAGCAAAACAAGAGAGATGTGCTGAAGTCAGAGGAACTAATCTAGGATAAACTGTGGCAAAGAGTGAAAGATGAACACAAAGCTTAACAAAGCAGAACAATGTTCAAAATACTGTGGATACATACAGTATGTGATCTTTCAGAAAGTTTTTTTTTATTTAATTGAATGTGGAAATTATAATATCTCTGCTTTCCCAGGAAATGGAGGTATTAGTAATGTAAAATGATAACTTAGACATCCTACCAAGTATTTTACCTGCTGTAAATACACATACAGTACTGTACTGTTGCGATAATATTTTACTGCACTCACTGGGTAGAAAAAAGCTATTATTCTTGGAAAACAATTGCAGTGTTTCAGATTGTGTATGACTCTTCCAGGCTGTATTAAGATTAATGTAGTTTTGAAGCTGAGGTAACCAACTGCTATTCTTTGTGCTGGAAGTGACTCAGCAGAGTTACCAGCAGTGGCAGGAAATGGTAGGAGAATTGAAAGAGAGTCTTCAGTCTGTTCACTTGCATTTCAGATGCAGTACATACAGTTCCTTATTATACACAACTAAGACTCACATCACATAAATTACAATCCACAGGGAGTTCTGGGATAAATAAACCTTTATTTTTCTGTCTGCTTCTCCTTCAGCTGTAATTGAACTTTTTACAGTTTACTGTTGCTTTTTTAAGTAAACTGTCAGAAGTTGCATTCTGATTTAAGTTGTACATTAAATGCCCGAATGTTGCACTTGTAATAGTAACAATCACATTTACAGTTTTGCATTTAGATAAAGCAATAAAGATATGATTTAAAAGTAATATGTGTCATTGGATTTCTTGTTCAATTAGCAGGAAAATATTGTGATTGCACAAAGACAAAGTAAAATACAACAGAAATGCCGACAGTGGAGCACGGAAGCGTACGGAGGCTTATTATTATAAAATATCTCATGTATACGAGATAGCATTGCGTTTATACGATAAAAGTATCTTGTATATACGACACGTGTATTGCATTTACACAAGAGTTAATTTGTGAACAATGTTGCCCACTGTATTAATACTATTTATTGCATTGTACTGTATATTGTAACGAGACGGGGTCAGTGAGGATGGAGACAGGAACTCGGACTCTTTTAAAACCACAGCGCTTTATAGTCGGACGTGCGTCCGGCTCAGCACCTGCAACAGAGAAAGTGGGAACAGAGAGACACAGGGTACAACACGCTGGGGCCATTTCGTGTACAGTACGTGGTATAGAGTGGTAAGTGGGTACAGATATAAAAGGGGCTGCAAAACTGGGATAACTATTTACAGGGATCCCGGCAACCTATCCAGGGTGTACACCCGTACAGCCAGTGGCTGTCCTAGACCACTGTCCTAGCCCGCCCTGACCACTACCACTACTCCCGTCCTGCCCCTCGCCGCGCACCCCAGCCCCTCGCCGCAACGCCAGGCGAGGACGCCACAATATGAACTAATATTGTCCCCTGGAAAGTACCATTGACTTAAACAACAGCAGAACATTTCCAATCTTCTCGTTTCGGGGAAAAAAAAAACAATTTAAAGGAACACGTGTTCTGTCTTTTGTGTACATTAAGTACAACGCCGTGTCAGTAAATACGGAAGCGCATTGCTGCCACCAAGGGTAAAAAATCGCCCATTTTACGAGATTACAATGATAACTTCAGTGTATACACAACCTGTTGTGTTGTGCACTGACCGCATGTAGAAGCTACCGTGAGCTTGGCTGGCACTTTCGGTTTAATGATCGTGTCAATGTCCAGCGCTGCAGAATTTGTACGGATTTACTTTCCACTGGGGTTTAGTCAAAATGAAGTCTTGCGATTTTTATCAAATATGAACAGAATAATTATACTGTAAGCATGACGACCAGTTGTGTGGGATTTAGAGACCAAAGCAATGATGGCTCCGCTACGAACAGTTACACGTGCAATCAGCACCACTGCTTTAAACTGTAAGTCCGCACGGATCGATAGAGATATTATATGACGATCGTGCTGTTGCATGATCACATAAAGTACGCGAGAATTACTATCTCGTACGAGAAAATTCCTCACGAGGATTTTGTTTTCCTTAGTGACAGCAATGCGCTTCCGTAAGTAAGCATTTCCCAGGTTAAACGCGTATCGTTTTCGCCGTTTCTGCGAGAAGAGACGTCACGGCTTTCCAGACTTTCAGTATGTTCTTCTTGATGTGAAGCTGCAGAAACATGTCCCCTACATAGGTTGTACATTGCCTCCTCTTTAAACATTGAACGCAATACGTTCACTTGACTTGATAGTAAGACCAAGTGTTATCGCTGGTAACAGTAAACGGAACGCCAGCTGTGTACAAGCTGCAATACGGGTTGTGTTCCATCCTGGAATTATTCTTCTTTTTCAACAAGTTTTTGTTTGGCATCACCCTGTCTCTGTACACATGAATATCCGTGCAAACGGACACACAAATAGTGTTTCTTCTCCCATCAAAATGCACTTTTCCTGCATTTTGCTGTGTAAATCCAAATTCAAATGCATTTGATGTCAGCATTCTGTAGTCTAAAAGCTTTTAATAATTATTATAATTGCTTACACTTATACTGTTCTGTATAATTATTTTTTTTGTTAAAGGCTGCACAGGGATTACTGTATTATTAGTCAACAGAGGGCAGCACTGAAAACTGAATTGAGAGTCTCCGTCTCTGCTAGCAAACGCTGCTGCTCTGCTTACTGATGTGACTCTTGTCTCAGTGTAATTGCCGTATTACTGACACTAGAGGGCAGCACTGAACACTGAATTGAGAGTCTCACTTCAAAAAAAACACTGCTCTGCTCCTCTTAGTGTGACACTTGTCTCAGTGTGTGAGAACAGTGCTGCTCTTTCATTTCTCCCTGCCTGTCCAACACATTGTTTCATATCAATACAGCCTCTCCTAAGAATCCAGTCTGCCTGATATTGAGATACCTCACCTGTGAACCTATCTGAGATGCTTTGCTGCCTCACACCTCTTCTTTGTACTTCGGGATGTTCACCAGTTTCACTCTGTTTCATCAGTTTTTGTATATGATGCACTGAAAGTATTGAAGTAAGAACAGCATTTGAATCTGCAGCTCATAACAAAAAAAACTTGCAGTACAATAATTATACTTTAAGATTACAGTTGAGAGGGTATCTTTGAAACCAACCCTCAATAGGAGTGATAAACTGCCAAGGTCTGGCAAGATTATTTTCTCTGAGTCAACATACAGTATGTGTTTTCTTGTAAATAGAAAAGTGTTGGACAATATGAGGTTGTGCAGCTACACAACCCTTCTCTGAGTTCACCAGCCCCGGTTCTGAGCTGTAAAACAGACCAGCTCCACTGGGTTCCAAACTGTAAGTTTGGAAAGCCGTGTCATTTCAACTTGTCACAGAAACAGCGATAAACATGCATTTACCCCAGTATTGCTCACTGACACTGTGCTCTACTTCATGTACACAAAAGACAGAATACGTGAAACTGTACAAACATGTACTGTTCATGGGTTTTCTACCAACTCTTGAAACATTAAACAGAGTATATTTACGATGACTTGACACTCAGATGTAATACCTATGTTGGCTTACTTTTACTGTTATTATTGGTCACTCATTAAATTTTTAAACACAAAAAACTTTATGCCAGCAACCATATCACCCTGCAACTCACAACTGGCAGCCCACTGAAGCTTAGCAGGTGTGAGCCTGCTCAGTACCTGGATGGGAGACGC
Source organism: Atractosteus spatula (assembly GCF_055471065.1). Taxonomy (NCBI): domain Eukaryota; kingdom Metazoa; phylum Chordata; class Actinopteri; order Semionotiformes; family Lepisosteidae; genus Atractosteus; species Atractosteus spatula. Next base: position 10,734,684 of record NC_142729.1, read on the forward strand.
CTGGGAAAAACTAAGACTGGTGCTGGAAGGGGTGTCAGTGTGACCAATAGGGGGCACTTACCCTGTGGTCTGTGTGGTTCCTAATGCCATTCCTAATTATGAGGACACTATTCTTTAAAAAGATGCTGTCCTGGTTCTCTGTTACTATAAATCCCAGGGCATTTCTCAAAAAAGAGTAGGGTTGTAACCCTGATGTCCTAGCCAAATTTCCCATGGCCCTTACCAATCATGGCCTCAAAGGCAATAATCCCCCTCTTTGTCACTCTGCTGTCCTCCCCACTGAGAGTTGGTGTGTGGGGAGCGTTCTGGTGCACAATGGCTGCTGTTGCATCATCCAGGTGGGGCTGCACAATAGTGGCGGTGGAGGGGATCCCCATTACCTGTAAAGTGCTTGAGTGGGTGTCCACAGTGTCAGTGAACAATACTGGTGCGTGTTTGTCACCGTTTCTGTGACAAGTAGAAATGACACAGCTTTCCAAATGTACAGTATGTTATTCTTGTTGTGAAACAATACCTGCAGAGATTATGAACCAGGTTAGATTGTGCTCAGAGTGATACTGTTAATACAAAACAGTAAAGAAAACCAATATTGAGTTGAGCTCTGAATGTCTGAAGCACATTGAGAGCCCAGAAGTCCTCTGCAGACTCCTCCCACATTCAGGCTGTCCCTGTGAGTGTGAAGGGATCAGAGCCCAGTGGAGCTGGTCTGTTTTACAGCTCAGAACCGGGGCTGGTGAACTTGGAGAAGGGTTGTGTAGCTGCACAGCCCCGTATTGTCCAACACTTCTGTCCTTACAAGAAAACACATGTTGACTCAGAGAAAATAATCTTGCCAGACCTTGGCAGCATATCACTCTTATTGAAGGTTGGTTTCAAAGATACCCTCTCAACTGTAATCTTAAAGTATAATTGCTGCACTGCAGATTCAAATGCTGTTCTTACTTCAATACTTTCAGTGCATTATATACAGAAACTGATGAAACAGAGTGAAACTGGTGAACATCCTGAAGTACAAAGAAGAAGTGTGAGGCAGCAAAGCATCTCAGATAGGTTCACAGGTGAGGTATCTCAATATCAGGCAGACTGGATTCTTAGGAGAGGCTGTATTGATAGTATGAAACAATCTGTTGGACAGGCAGGGTGAAATGAAAGAGCAGCACTGTTCTCATACACTGAGACAAGTGTCACATAAGAGGAGCAGAGCAGTGTTTTTTTTTTGGGAAAGACTGAGACTCTCAATTCAGTGTTCAGTGCTGCCCTCTAGTGTCAGTAATATGGCAATTACACTGAGACAAGAGTCACATCAGTAAGCAGAGCAGCAGCGTTTGCTAGCAGAGACCAGACTCTCAATTCAGTTTTCAGTGCTGCCCTCTGTTGACTAATAATACAGTAATCCCTGTGCAGCTTTTTACAAAAAAAATAATCATTATACAGAACAGTCTTGTGTGCAAAACTCTTAATACAATGATTCAAATGACTCAAACGAGGAGCAACAATTCTATAATTCTATAAATGGAATTGAAGAATTCAGTCAAAACTGTACATTTTAATGATTCAAACAAAAAAGGAAAATGGTCATTTTTAAATTGGCTCCTCAAGCAGAATAATTTGCTCTAAAGTGCAGTTTACATCAGTCACACTTTGTGCACATCTATCCCAGAACCTCTTTGAAGACAGAAATTTGAATATAGTAACACAAGTCAAGATAAACATTCAAATACAATCAATCCACATCTCTCTTATTGGCCTATTTAGGCATTATGTTTGATATTGCATAATTAGGCAATTGTTGCAGCTCTAATTTAATTTGAGACAGTGGCATATCTGTGTTGTTGACCTCAACAGTTGACCTGTCACCCCTCACGGTGGACTTTCTGGACATCTCGATCCCCGCTTGGGGCAGGGCAGTGTGCTTCCCTGTGAGGGAACCCCGCTCTCGAGTGCTTCGCTCACGTATTAAATAAAGATCGACGGGCGATCCGTGAAGGACTTGCCCCCGCGGATCCCATCCTTCTCCCAGAACCATTCTTTTAAGACCAGGAAGAGTTCAGTCCAGCTGTCAAAGTGGACGCTCCGCAGGGCCTCTCTCTTGTGCAGGGTGAGAGGGGGGTTAAATCTGATGTTCAGAGACTCCTTGACCGTGCCGGTGGACAGGAGAGAGTCCTCGGCCATTGTTTCGACCGAGTTGTCCGTTTCGTGTCTGTTTGTAGCCTGGACGCCCCCACTGGTCTGATTTATTTCCAAAACTCATGAATCCAGAAGCACACAGTTGCTCGAAGGTCTTTACTCACAGCCTGAGGCAGCAGATCTGTGCCTCCATCTCTTTTGTAAAACCTGGGGGAAACAGATCAGAAGGACAGATCATTTTTATGTTCCTTCCCATTTCCCAGTACTGTCAATCTGAAAACATCATAAATATGAATATGGTCTCTGTATTAGAATGACTATGTGTCTCAAGACTATAATATGTCATCTCAACACTTTTTGATCCCATTTCTCTGTTTTAGGGAAGAGTCACAAGTTCGAATAGAAATTTAGAGCTGCAGAGATTCTTATTCAGACATTCTCTAGCAGGGATCATACTGCATAGTTCACAAGGAATAACAGCATCCAGGAATCAGGTGCTTTGCAGATATTTGATCATTTGATTATAAAAGTTTTGGTTTTATCTGCTTGGTTATGAGGAAGCCTATTGGTGGCCAGACGAGGAGGCTTGACCTCCAAAAAGAAACAAGTGAACCCCAAAACCACACTGCAGAAACAGACAGAAGGAACATTGAAATACAGACATAACATTAAAGGAGAAGGACATTAAAAACTGTGGGACACTCTGACACAGAGACTGACCATCAGCCTGTGTGTCACCTGAGCGACACTTGTCGTCCCAGAGAGAAACTGGGCCAGTCAGTGTGTCCGGTCTCACTCTCTCTGTCAAGGTACTGTTACTGACTGTGAACAACCCTGTTACAGCCCGAACTGATCTGTCTAAAATGGAATACTGTATATATCTGAGACATGTTAAAACAAAACGGGCACATTACAGGAAGTAATTGAATAATACTTGGCTTTTTATGCATTTTAGTTGAGTAAATCTTTATGTGAGTGAAAATACAGTTTGGAGGAACAATTTCTTTAGTTCTGTCAAGGCTGCCTGGCAGCACTGGGGCCTGGATTCAATTTTATTTCAATTTCTATTTCAATTCAATTCACAGTGCTAACTGTGTGAAGTTTGCATGTTCTCCTCATGTTCTCATGCGGAAAATTAACCCCGGCGTGAGTGTGTGTGATTGTGTCTGGCTGCCCTGCAATGGATGGGAATCTCATCCAGAGTGTATCCAGCCTTCCACCCTTTGTAAGTAACACAAGTAATGTGGCATCGTATTGCATTCTGTATATATGTGTTTCTTATGATTCTCCTTTCTCTTCTTGTATCTTTCTTTTTTTTTGGTATCTCTGTTATTTCAAGCACACCACAAAACAAAAGGTTTGGTTTGGCATTAAGTTTACTTTGACTTTGTGCCCCATTACTGGTTAATGTGGTTAGGAAATGGATGGGTGGGTGGATTTTTCTGTGCCACCAGGAAACATACTTCTCATAAGAATGATGAATACCAGAGATATCAGCTGAGATCAGTACAGTACATTGCTTTCCAGCCTTATTATCAAAATTATTGAAATGAGAAATAATATAATTATATTTCTTTGAATACTGTGACTACTGTATGTTGAATGATCTCTTATAGTAGTATAATAAACCTGATTAAGTGCACCTGCAGGAGGTCCCAGCTGCAGCAGTGCAGTCACTGTGCAGTCCTGCTGAGGGAGGTTTTTGTACGGCTGTGTAACACTGTGTGAACACAGGAGTACTGCCAGTGTAGTGGAAACTCTGACAGTAATAATCTGCTGCATCTTCAGCCTGGACTCCTGTGATGGTCAGAGTGAAGTCAGTCCCAGATCCACTGCCACTGAAACGCTCTGGGATCCCAGTTTGACGGGTAGTTGCTCCATAGATCAGGAGTTTAGGAGCTTCTCCAGGTTTCTGTTGGTACCAGTGGAGGCGATTATTACTGTACACTGCAGGACTGGTCTTACAGCTCACAGTGACTGTCTGTCCAGAGAGAACAGATTTCACTGCTGGAGTCTGAGTCACAGTAAACTGTCCACTGGATTCTGAAAACAAGACAAAACACAAAAAATACAGGAATTTAATAACTAGAATGTATTAATTTATTTTAGGTATTTTACACTTTTATATAAAGCTTGTTGAAATAATATTTTACAAGGTATATGCTCTATCAAAGTTTTAAAAAATGTTTAAGTCAACACCTGGATATGTATTAAATCATACCCTGAGCGCAGATGAGGTGAGTCCAGAGGAAGATGGTGATGAAGGTCATTGTTGCTGTGGGTTCTGTTGCCATGAAGGGCAGCTCTCAGTCATGAAGTGTTAAACTCACAGGGCTATAAACACTTCCAGAGCACTGAATCTTGTGCTGCCAATGCAAAGTGTCTCTTCTATGCAAATTGTCTTCCTTGGTTAAGCAGCACTTGTAGCCAGTCAGGGCTGGAAACACAGGCTGGTGCTGTGTGTTGTGACAGAGCAAAATGATCAGTTTAGCATGAAAACTCCCAGGACACCAGGACTAGACAGAGAACAGCTTTATAAGGAGTAGAGGATGACTCCTTATAAAGACTCCTTATAAAGTTAACTTCTTCTTAATGTTCAGTACACGCCCTACATTTTATATAAACATAACCATAGACAAGTGTTAAGATTTCATAATCATTAAAACATATTTATGGTCTTTTCTAAATCGCAAATGGAACAATACATCAATGGATTGTACTTATAAGATAACAATACATCTGTAGTTTTTCAAATGTTATTCTATTATTACATAGGCTGATATTCCAGACTTATTACAAATTGATTGCTAAGCCTTTACTAAATTGATATTGCTGCTAAATCACCAAATGGGACCTCGCAATATAAAAGTCACAGTTTTATCAGGGCCCAAAGGCAATTTTTATTTATTGAACAACTTCCCTGTTCACACTAACTCAACAAATATGAAACCTAATATTTTTTGAAAACCTTTTTTCTGTTTATATTTATTTCCTATCTTATCTCTCAGTTACTATAAATTATAACTTCACTTTTTGTCTCATTTAATCCCAATATTTAAGCAGCTGTATCATCCTGCAGCTCACCACTGGCAGACCACTGAAGCCCAGCTGGTCCTCCTGGAAGAGGTGTTAGTGGGAACAGCAGGGGGCACTCACCCTGTGGTCTGTGCGAGTTCTTATGCCTCAGTATAGCGATGGGGATACTATAATGTAAAGAGGTGTTGTCCTTTGGATTACATGTAAAACCAAGGTCCTGATTCTCTGCGGTCATTAAAAATCCCAGGGAATTTCTTGAAAAGAGTAGGGGTGTAACCCTGGTGTCCTGGCCAAATTTCCCCCTGGCCTTTACCCATCATGGCCTCCTAATAACCCCCATCTCTGAACTGGCTCCATCCCTCTGCTCTCCTCCCCACTGAGAGCTGGTGTGTGGGGAGTGGACTGGCGCCTCATCCAGGTGGGGCTGCACACTGCTGGTAGTGGAGGGGATCCCCATGACCTGTACAGAGCTCTGAGTGGAGGGTCCAGAAAAGTGTTGTATACTGTATGTGTAGGGAAATATTATTATTAGAACAATCATCCTAATAACAAACAAGTGCAAACAACTGAAAGGAGAAGAAAGGAAACATAACATTTCGGCTATAGAGCCTTCTTCTGGTGTGAGGAGCTATAAGATTTGTATTATCGTTAGTATACTACTAATAATAATCTGAATCTTAATTCTGAAGTTCTTTGTTGTTATTTGGGCTTTAAACATTCCCAGAGCACTGAAACACTGAAACTCAGGCTTGGTGCTGTGTGTTGTGAGTTTGAACTGGGAGTGCTGAATTTGGCATGAATGCCATGAACTTTATGGGTATTAGTCATGCCAAAGCAACTGTTAGTAATATACTTCCGATAATTAAAACCATTATTACTTTTATGGTGCAGTTATTAACATTTTGTTGCATTGCGGCTCTGGGGCCCTGGGTTCAAGTCGAAATCTGGGGTGCTGTCTGTGTGGAGTTTGCATGTTCACACTGTGTCACATGGGTTTCCTCCGGGTGCTCCGGTTTTCTCCCACAGTCCAGAGACATTCTGTGAGATTAATTTATTATTATATCTCACATATTAATTTATTAATGTGAGAATTTGCCCTGGTATGAATGTGTTTGTCTGTGTGTGTCCTGTAATGGACTGGCGTCCTGTCCAGGGTGTACCTGCCTTGTGCCCGTTGCTTGCTGGGATAGGCTCCGTCTACCTGGTGACCATGAATTAGAAGAAGCAGTATGAACATTATCAATAATATAATATACAGTAATATAATATCATATAATATCATATCATTATTACTATTTTAGACTCTTGTTTTCTTTATCATTCTGTGACAGGAGTGTATAAACTGCTCTGCAAAATGTTTTGAGTTTCCTCCCCATATTAAATTGAGACTTGTTTTGGAAGGTGTGAGAAATCTGGAATCAAATTAGTTATTGTAGGGAGTCCCTGAGTATTTCCTGTGATGCAGCAGAAAATGCCCCCTGTCTCTGTTTCTCTCTGCTCAAGGTAATAGGATTGTCTGTCCTCTCTGGACAGGCAGGTCTGTCTGTGTCCAATCTCTATGGGCACGCTGTGGTCAGTTAGCCTGTACTTCATCAGTATTGATAGTGATGAGGTGATGTGTTATACAGTATGTTTTAATCTTTTCATTGACGCTCACTGTCTGAGAGCAGCTGAGCTCCTCCTCAGACTGTGTCCTGTGTCTTTGTCTTCACCCTCAGCACCTGCAGGAGGTTCCAGGTGCAGCCATGCAGTCACTGTGTAGTCCTGCTGAGGGAGGTTTTTGTACGGCTGTGTAACACTGTGTGAACAGATATTTACTGTTGGTGTAGTGCCAACTCTGACAGTAATAAACTGCTGCATCTTCAGGCTGGACTCAGATCCATTGCCACTGAAATGCTCTGGGATCCCAGTATAACGGTTAGTTGCTGCATAGATTAAGAGTTTAGGAACTTCTCCAGCTTTCTGTTTGTACCAGGACAGTGATAAGTGATCTCATAGTGATAAGAGCCAGCAGTATACACTGCAGGACTGGTCTTACAGCTGACAGTGACTGTTTGTCCAGTGAGAAAATATTTCACATCTGGAGTCTGAGTCACAGTAATGCTGCCAATGCAAAGTGTCTCTTCTATGCAAATTGTCTTCCTGTGTTCAGCAGCACTTGTAGCCAGTCAGTGCTGGAAATACAGGCTTGGTGCTGTGTGCTGTGACAGAACAAGATGAGCAGTTTATCATGAAGACTCCCAGGATAGCAGCACTATACAGAGAGCAGCTTTAATAAGAAGCAGAGGATGAGACACAACCAGCTGAGCCCTTATTCCACTCAACACAGCTGGAATGGAGTGGAGTGTTGAGAGTCTGGTTAAAGCAGCACGTGGCTCTGTGTGTTCAGACACAGCAGGACTGATTGTCTAGATTGTCTTTTCACCTGAAAATGGAGCCAGAAAATGATTCCTATACATTGTGTTTCAACATGGAGCTCATGCTTGTCTTGTCTGCTTAGACAAAATGCTCAAAGAAGGTAGAAACTGCTCAGAGATACAATGATACAAGAAACAAGGAGGCTAGTGGGCCCATCTTGCTCTCTCATTTTCAGTTAGCTAATTGGAAGGCTGTGGGTTGAAATTTCTGTTGTTGTGCCCTTTTAGAACACACTTCACCCAGATTGCTGCAGTAAAATGCTTGGATGGATCAATGGCAGTCTTAAAAAAGACAGCCAAACTAATTGGTGATTTTTGATGATTAGTGGTGTTCTTCCAGCCCAGCCTATTCTTGAATAGAATCACCTTCAACACTGCAGCTATGACAGCTTGTGCCACACACCTACACTTCAGTGTGTAAAGAAGTACTTCCTGTTTTCAATTCTATAAAATCTCTTTCCTCTCCTATTACTTTCCCGGGATCTAGCCTAGATCCAGGTGTTGATCTTGACATAGGATATTTGATAACCTTAGACCCTTTCAGGATTTTGAATTTTCAATCCCGATTCCTCTCCTGTGCTCTCTGTTTTCACTGTGAATAATGTCTGCGGTGCATTTGGTTTCATTCAACATGTTTTGGCCACAATATTTCACCAGAAGCATGTCTCCATTAAAAGTTCTTTTTAAATTATTATTAAGTGTTTTTAAAATATTTTCTAGGCAGATATTATACAGCAGAGATGTCAGACAGAAAGACGGGAAATGCCGTGCTTCAGCAGCTTTCAAACGGCCTGGCTAAAATCAATCAGAGCCAATTACCTGGAAAATATAAGGTATGGTGCTACTAATTTACACTGTACCCGAGGTTCATGTGGCCACTGAAGATGAGTGAGATCACCTCAACCTAGTCAAAAAGAAGAACGTAAAGGCCAACACTTACTTCCGTAAGTGGCTAAGCCTCCCACAATGTCTTTCAGAGAAAGGACTCTTTGGGAGGAACACTCTCCAGCTTCCTATAAAATCTTTAAGCCTAGGCCAGAAGCAGGAGAAAAGCTTGTTAATCATAGAACAAAGAGAATCCAGCACCCAGATAACAGAGGTGTCAATGCACAAATGCATACTGGGAGAAGTTGTACGGCACACGATGACGTGTGGAAGGCAGTGAACAGGCTGCAACACCAGGAGTTGGTTGGCTCAGTCCAAACAGGTTGAGCAGGAGTCAGATGGAGGCAGGCACTTCGACTGTGGTCCTAAGCCAATGAGGAGGAACAGAAGGAGATGGTAGTCATGGAAGCGACAAAGATAGAAGAGGAGAGATGGAGGGTGTCACATGGGCAACAGGGGAGCAGGACTAAGTGGGAGACTGTGGTGAACTGGAAAATCAGCTGGAGGGACATGTGGAAAGTCCCACAAGCATGCTTCAGCTTCCTGATCTGGGCAGCCTATGAAATTTGGCCTTGCTCCAAGAACTTCCATTGATGGTACGGGATAGAGGAGGCCTGCCATCTTTGCAGTACCCTTCAATACTGTAACAAGCGGTGTGAAGAACCCTATGCAGGTCGGGTAGCGAACAAGTCCAGTAGGGCAAGGCGAAGTCGGAGTCGGGTAGCCAGGCAGTGTCATTATCCAGAGAGGCGTTGAGAGGTTGCAAACAAATCCGTAGGGCGGGACGAAGACGGAGTCGGGTTGGCAATCAGTGTCATATCCAGGAGGCTTGAAGAAAGGGATCGCAAAGGTTTCGAAAGGGAGGAGCTCAGGAAAACAGTAAACTGTTTAATACCAAGCGCTGAAGTGAAGGTTGAGGAGGTTTAAATAGCAGGTGTGGTGAGAAGCGAGAGACGTGATAGGATGACTAGATTGTGCATTGTTGTATTTTGGGAATTGGATCGGGCTGGTGTCTGATTGACAGGGTTCGTGGGAATGTGCCGGCAGTTATTCGCATTATGTGAGAGTGCGACAAATACAAGCCTCCAGCATATTCTGATGGGCTACAAGATGGCTTTCTCGCTGGGCCGATACAGGTGGCGATATGCCCAGGTTCTAGGGAATCTGGCAGAGGTGCTGGAGACCAAGCAGCAGGAGGCAAAGGGAAATAGTCCTCCAGCAGCAGCACAGCAGGTTGAGCTTGTCAGGCGAGGTCAGGAAGTGGGACAGTGGAGGAGGAGGGTGACATCAAAGATCCTCACACCAGGAGTGGAGTGGAAGATGGAGGTGGATCTCTGCAGGAAGCTCCAGTTCCCTAGGGGAATCTGCAGCACAGCGTTGATATAATGGTGTGGGCAGAAGAGACCAAGACTTATGATTTTTCTTTCTCTTCTTGAATCTATCTTTTTGTATCTCTGTTATTTCAAGCACACCACCAAAAATTCATATCAACCCAAAGGGACGGTTTGGCATTAAAGTTTACTTGGGCTTTGCGCACCTGTACTGGGTAAAGTGGTTAGAAAATGAATGGATGGAGTTTTTGGTGCCACTAGAAAATGCACTTTTCACGAGCAGGAAATTAAAACCCCTTGATTATGAGAGATGTCAGATATGATCAGTATCTCTCTCTCTAGCCTCACACTCAAAATGGTTTAAATGAGAAATAATATAATCACAGTTCTTTGAATATCGTGAGTGTGTTTAATGATCTCTTATGTTAGTAAAATAAACTTATAAGTGCACCTGCAGGAGGGCCCTGCTGCAGCACTACGGTCAGTGAGAAGTCCTGCTGAGGGAGGTTTTTGTTCAGTTGTGTAACACTGTGTGAGCACCCATTTCCCGCTGAGGTAGTGTTCACTCTGACAGTAACAATCTCCTGCATCTTCAGCCTGGACTCCTGTGATGGTCAGAGTGAAGTCAGTCCCAGATCCACTGCCGCTGAAACGCTCTGGGATCCCAGTATACCGATTAGTTGCTGCGTAGATCAGGAGTTTAGGCTTTTCCAGCTTTCTGTTGGTACCAGGCTAGGTATACATTACCATGTACAGCAGGACTGGTCTTACAGCTCATAGTGACTGTCTGTCCAGTGAGAAAAGCTTTCACTGCTGGAGTATGAGTCACAGTAACCTGTCCACTGGATTCTGAAAACAAGAAAAACACAGGAAATGCAGGAGTTTAAAAACTAGGGTGCATTTTAGCTATTACACACTATTTCTGTAAAGCTTGTTCACATAATATGCTAAAAGCTACTGTATATGATCTATCACAAATTCAAACAATTATGTTTAAGTCAACATGCAGCCATGTACTAAATTGTACTCTGAGCAGAGATGAGGAGTGTCCAGAGGAAGATGGTGATGAAGGTCATTGTTGCTGTGGGTTCTGTTACCATGAAGGGCAGCTCTCAGTCATAAAGTGTTAAACTCACAGGGCTGTAAACACTCCCAGAGCACTGAAGCATGTGCTGCCAATGCAAAGTGTCTCTTCTAGGCAAATTGTCTTCCTGGGTTAAGCAGCACTTGTAGCCAGTCAGTGCTGGAAACACAGGCTTGGTGCTGTGTGTTGTGACAGCACAAGATGAGCAGTTTAGCATGAACACTCTCAGGACAGCAGGACTAGACAGAGAGCAGCTTTATAAGGAGCAGAGGATGAGACACAATCAGCTGAGCCCTTATTCCACTCAACATAGCTGGAATGGAGTGGAGTGTGGTGAGTCTGGTTACAGCAGCACTTAGCTCTGTGTGTTCAAATGTAAGTTGCCATTATAAGACATCATTTAACTTCTTCTTAATGTTCAGTGACACAGATGATTAAGTCTCTCCTCAATTCCAGCACTTTGTATGTTGGGCTGGAGAGCAGCACATTGAACAGGACATCTCTGACTACAGGGATAGACTCTGGAGGAGTTTGCCTTCTTGTGGCACCAAAGTGGTTTTACTTTTCTGTGAAAAAAAAAATTCGGAAACTATGAAAAAGAAAAGTACATTGAATGTACAGTACTTTTCTAAGCCAATATAATTTTCCATTTCCAGAACTCACTGACCTTGTGCAAAACCTGAAAACCGTCAGAGAGCCAAACATCCCCTTGTAGCACCAGTTGTGTTTCCTGCTTTTAAAGAGGTTATTTTTCCAAACACTACAATCCCCCTGAAGCACCTCAAATCCAGTACAGAACAGGCTCTTTGCGGGTCCTGGCAGGAAAATATCATCCTGGTTTCTTAAAAAATACAATCATATTAAAAATGATACATACTGGAGATCATCGGATTTGTAATAGGTTTCAGATCTGTACATGTTTTAGACCTTCACTCTGGTGCCTGAAATGCAACCAACTGGATCTGTAGAAGGAAAAACCTCTCTGGGTGTGTCTGATACCTTGTCTGTCTCCAAAGTGGTTCATAACGTGTCACTCCCACTGTGGGCGTGTCTGATACCACATCACTCCCACCTAACTATTCATCTTCAATTGATCAACTAGTAGGATCTGTTCAATCAGAATTAAAAGCTGACAAATTGAAAACAGGTCATGTAAAGATCTGTGTGCTGACGCTGCACAACTGAAGTGTGATAAAAGTCTAAGGAAGCAAGAATATCAATAAAGTTATGAACACACACTGGAGGAGCAGAGTTCAGCTAAAATGAAAACCAGCAGACTGTGTTCCTGCAGCCCCAGAGCCGGGAGCCACTGCTCTGATTTATTTTCATGCCCAGGGAAATGTGAGAATGACTGTCAGTGATCTCTGGAGGGGCTCTGCCTGGGCGTACAGACCTCCAGCCTGTAAAGATCACTGTGCTTTAGAAAGAAGAGCCAAGAAGCCCTGCAGATTTTTTTAAAGCTCTGTCTTTTCATGTGGAACGTCTTCGGCAGATGCTCTGTCGTTCACACACCAGTCCGCCTTCACATCAGACTTTCTGGGTGTCTTGATCCCCATGTGGGGCAGGGCTGTGTGCTCCCCTGTGAAGCAGACTTTCTGAAAGGGCACGAGCAGGTCCTGGTGATAATCCGTCAGCTGGAAGGGCGTGAAGAGTGCAAAGGTGCCCAGGCTGGACTCATCCAGGCTCCACTTCTTCACCAGACCGCCCTCGCCGTGGATGGCCGCCAGGAAGAACAGAGTCTCGTCCGACCACATGTGAGACGCCACACCAGCCCGACCCCACTCTTAAGCGCTTTGTTCATGTAGTAGATAAAGATCGACGAGCGATCCGTGACAGACTTGTCCCCGCGGATCCCTTCCTTCTCCCAGAACCGCTCCTTGAAGCCCAGGAAGAGTTCAGTCCAGCTGTGGTAGGGGACTCTCTACAGGGCCTCTCTTTTGTGCAGGAGGAGAGGGGGGTTAAATCTGACTTATATGAGGGTCCCATACTATGACAGTGAAACCAGGCACAGAGAAACAAGACCTATGGGTGTAATGAGGCTGTTTAAGGTGGAACTGTAATAGAGGTCTGTAGGTCATAAGATGAACCCTAAAGCTGGAACAGGTCAGCTGGTGAGCAGCAGGCAGGAGCAGCAAATAGGCAAAGTACAGTCCAGAACTGAAGTCAAGAAACAATCTTAGCTCGGAGCTGGAAAGACATAACAAAGGAACAAGGAAACATCTGATGAGAAGCAATCCAGGTACACAGTTGAATGAAACTCAAGGAAAATGCAAAGCTGGAGTTGAGACAAATCAGGTTGATAGCCCAAAGAGAAATACAAGCACAGCCAGGAACAAGGCAGTGGCTCAGAAATGAAGCTCTATACTGGAGCCCTGAGCAGAGCTCAATCAGATCTTAAACAGCTTGCTTCACCAGGAGATAGGGAGGACATGGTGATCCACAGGTGACGCCATCTTCCTGTCTGACTGCATTACCATGGTAACCAGCTGACTGGTAGAACTAGTCAGCTCCACAGCGCCCCCGCGAGGACGGCAGAGACAAATGGTACATTGTACTAACAGCCAGACCCAGACATCACTGTGTTCCTGAGATAATAAAACTGCAGGTGAATGTCTTTAGTTTCTTCTAAAGAAATAAGAACTGTCTGAAGAGCAGCAGTGTTTCAGTAGTACCCAGTAGTAGTAGGAGATATAATCTTACAATTTATTTTTGAAATATTCAAATGTAAACATAAACATAAAAGAATTTTAAAAAATATTAACAATTGGCAGGTTCAAAACATTTTCCTGAAGCTCTAGAGGCTGGTATTGACCTCCCTAGGAAATGAAGAGAAAAAATTCAGCATCAGCCCAATGTAACATGACAAAATAAGGATGAGACTTTAGTGTTAGAGAGCTGTGATATACTGTACATCCATCCATCCATTTTCACTTCCGCTTTTCCTGGTGAGGGTCGCGGTGAAGCTGTGCAAGGCAGGGTACACCCTGGACAGGGTGCCAGTCCATCGCAGGGTAAGTGCAAGTCAATCATACATGGGGACAATTTGGAGGCCACGGTAAGAGCAGAGGGGGGAAATTTGGCCCAGACACCAGGATAACTCCCTACTCTTATCAAGAAATGCCCGGGGACCTTTAATGACCACTGAGAGTCAGGACCTCGGTTTAACCTCTCATCCGAAAGACGGCACCCACTACAGTTCAGTGTCCCCGCCACTATACCAGGGCATTAGGACCCACACAGACCGCAGGGTGAGCACCCCCTACTGTTCCCACTTAGACCTCTTCCAGCAGCAACCATAGCAACCATAGCTTCGCAGGAGATCTCCCAAACACGTACAGTACTGACCAGGCTCCACCCTGCTTAGCTTCGGTGGGTTGCTAGTTGAGAGCTGGGAAAATTGACCCTGGTGTGAGTGTTTGTCTCTGTCTGTCCTGCAATGGACTACCTCAGAGTGTATCCTTTCTTGCACTCTTTGGAAGTAATGAAAGTCATGTAGCATCATACTGTAATCTGTATATACTGTATGTGTTTGTATGGTTTTTATCTTTTTTCGTATCTTTGAATATTTCAAGCACACCAGAAAAATCCCTAACAACACAAAGGCTTGGTTTGGCAATCACGTTTACTTAGTTTAGAATGCTTTGCTGCCTGTACTGGATACAGTGGTTTGAAAATGGATTGATGGACTGTTTGGTGCCACCAGAGAACACACTTCCCATGAGCAAGAAAGCAAAACCCATTGAATATCAGAGATGGGAGATGTGATCAGTATCTCTCTCGGCAGCCTCAAAGTCAAAATGATTGAAATGATAAATAATATAATCAAAGTGTTTTGAATACTGTAACTGTGTTAAATGATCTCTTGCAGTAGAATAATAAACTTGTAAGTGCACCTGCAGGAGGTCCCAGCTGCAGCAGTGCAGTCGCCGTGCAGCCCTGCTGAGGGAGGTTTTTGTACAGCTGTGTAACACTGTGTGAGCAGAGCTTTACCACTGGGCTGATGTTAACTCTGACAGTAATAATCTGCTGCATCTCCAGCCTGGACCCCTGTGATGGTCAGAGTGAAGTCAGTCCCAGATCCACTGCCACTGAAACGCTCTGGGATCCCAGTCTGACGGGTAGTTGCAAGATAGATCAGGAGTTTAGGAGCTTCTCCAGCTTTCTGTTGGTACCAGGCTAGGTAGTTGTTATTATACACTGCAGGATTGGTCTTACAGCTCATAGTAACTGTCTGTCCATGAAGAACAGATTTCACTGCTGGAGTCTGAGTCACAGTAACCTGCCCACTGGATTCTGAAAACAAGACAAAATACAGGAAGTGCAGCAATTAAATAATGTGAATGCTTTAGTTTCTTTCAGCTATTTTAAACTTTTTTGTAAAGCTTCTTAACATAATAAGCTAAAAGCCATATCCTCCCTCATTAATTAAAAAACATTTTATGTCAGCATCCAGCCAAGTTTTATATTGTACCTTGAGCAGAGATGAGTAGCGTGCAGAGGAAGACAGTGATGAAAGTCATTGTTTCTGTGGGTTCTGTTACCTTGAAGGGCAGCTTTCAGTCATGAAGTGTTAAACTCACAGGGCTATAAACATTCCCAGAGCACTGAAGCATGTGCTGCCAATGCAAAGTGTCTCTTCTATGCAAATTGTCTTCCTGGGTTCAGCAGCACTTGTAGCCAGTCAGTGCTGGAAACACAGGCTTGGTGCTGTGTGTTATGACAGAGCAAGATGAGCAGTTTAGCATTAGACAACTGCTGTTTTGCCCTTTTAGAATGCACCTCAACCATATTGCTCTCATAAAATTGAATGGGACAGCCAAATTAAGTGGTGATTTTTTAATGATCTGAGATGCTCATCCATCCTCTTCTTGACTAGAATCACCTTCAACATTGTAGCTATGACAGCTTGTTCCACACACCCCCACTTCTGTGTGTAAAGAGTTACCTCCTGCTCTTGATGCTATAAACACTCTTTCCACTCTGTGGTGGCTCAATCCAAGGCTTTGTCCAGGGCCTCTCCTGGGAGTGAGAATTGGACACACCTGGCTTAACTGCCTGCTCAGTGCCCTGTGTGACTGGAATGTCTCTGGAGCTCATGTGATGGGTCCAATGACCAATTCCACATCCCAGAGAATGTATTATCAGGTTATATTAGTAGTCAGGTGTACATAAGCTACAGGCTGTGTCTTAGCTCCTGCTGTTCAGGGACAGAGGAGGGTAGACACTGTAATGCCTTAGGATCAAGGGAAAGGCTTTTGCCTATTTGTTTTTCTGAGTAAAGCCCGTGGGTAAAGTGGAGTCTTTTAAACAGGATAGGGATAGGCGAATAGTTTATATGGTGCACAGAAGTGGTTCTTGTGGCAGTTTGTTCGGTAGTTTTGTCATGGCCATGGCACCCTGTCGATATGCACCATTACTTTTGTGCACATACTGTACATCTACCCAGTTTACACTACCTGACCCCAACCCATCAACCTTGATGCCTAATATTTTTATTAAATCCTTTCTATTTATGTCTATTTTCCATCTTATCATCCAGTTACCATTAGTAATAACTTCACATTTCATCTAATTTCATCTGATTAAAAATAATTATTTAACATAGCTATTTTAAAGGTGGCTTCTTAAAGCAGTGTACAGAAAGACAACAATAAAAAATATACAAGATATAAACAATGAAAATACACAGTGAGAGGATAAAGTAGATGGGGTTACTGAATACGGTAGTGTCATGATAGTTTGAACACACTCCCTAGAGTAAGCTGACGAGAGTTCGAAGATGGCTGACCTACGAACAAACTGCTAAATAATCCTTCAAGTACAAAGTTAAGTTAAACACATTCCTTGTGTTACGCTCAACTGTGTTTAAGATGTATATTTAAACGAACCCAAAAGGTGACAAGTTGGAGCAAAGGGATAAACAGAGCCGGTTAAGCAAAGGCCCTTCTAAACAAGAAGGTTTTAAGCTCTTTGAAAGAAGGAATCAGCTATTGCAGACAGCAGATCGTTTCACAAATATATTCTATTACATTTGTTATTTGTCATATATTTAGAACCCATGTGAAAGACTATAAATGATCATTTTTGATTGGTTCATAAAAGTTGTCAAGTGTTCACACAAATGTAACATTACAATTTCAGAATGTATTTCAATTTCAAAACCCCACATTATCTACACATTTAACACAGGTGTTTCACTGTAATTTAAGAATGTATCAAGTTAAAAAACAATACGATTTTATTTCAATTCAAGGGTAAAGAGGGTTAGTAGGAACAGCCTTAGCAGCTCTTGAAAACTGCACCATCTGAAACGATCTCGTGTCTAAGGACCCTATGCAGAATTCCTCTAAACGTAAATTTTCTTGTAGACACAAATCCAATTTCATGAGTCCAAAATCCAGGCCAGAGTCAAAAGGCCGAAAAATACACTACAATCAAATCATGAACTAAGAGACGTACAGTAGTCAGTAAACAAGCTGACATCACAATCAGTAAAACTAGGAGTCTTGCAGAGAAGCACAGGAACGATGTAGCTCTGGATAGGAAAAACCTAATACTGAGCAAGGAGTGGAGTGTCAGGCTGCTTGAAGTAGACAGGTGGGAGAGGGTGTGTCTGATTATTTAATTAGAGACTCCACTGGAATGTGAAGGAGTTGATTGAGGGTGATGAGACCTCCGGGGGCGTGATGCGAATGACATAACATCATTTCCAACTCAATAGGTATGGTCAACGATAAAGTGCTGTACATGAAAAAAGCAAAGCTCATGCATAAACTGACTTGGTTTATCCAGTGTGCAGCCCCACCTAGATGAAGCACCAGCAGGCGGAGTGTGCCAGTAGGCTCCCCACACACCAGCTCTCAGAGTGATGGAGAGTGATGGAGCCAGTTCACAGATGGGGATTATTAGGAGGCCAGGGAGGCATTTGACCAGGACACTGGGGTTAACTCCCCAATCATAAAACCCCAAATTTATCAAAAGAAAAGTTGGTTTAAATGTTGAAAACATAAGTTTTTTTGTCACAGAAGGTGTTATGAATTATAGCATTGAGCCACAACTAATAAATAAAATCACAAATCCCAGCAAAGCCCTCTTTTTCTAGGGAAGGAGTGGGAGGAGGGGTGGAGCAGAGGGGGTCAGAGTGGCAGTACTGCTGGTCCAGTCCCTAGGGCAAATCTCTACAGTACTACAGTATAGTAACTAGCAATGTACCAAGCATGATTTGAGAAGTAGACGATACCTTTATTGTTTGAATTGGATGTGTACTTTGCTTTGATATGTCATTCAGTAGGACTACTTTATACAGTGACTGGGTGATTCAGTACATAACATATAATGTTTCTGGGTAAATGTCTGTGCTGAAACAATTGTGTCCTGTGAATGAACATCTCTGTGTTAAAATGCATAGAAAATTACAAAACATTCTCAATGAATCTTACAAAACTATCAGTGCACTTGGAACTTATTATACATGGTTCACCTCCATTATAATTCAGGAGAAGCTCAGGGTGGCAGGACAGTAGTCAGTTACCTCCTGGGCAACAGCAGCTTCAGGGAATAAAGTCCTGAGAAAGAAGAGCTGTGAGCTTCCCTGCTGAGCTTGTGTCTCTCTGAGCAGAAGGATAAAGAGAGAACTGGAGGGAGAGGAAAGAGAGATGAGGAGGAAAGCAGAAGCCAATAAGACTAGAGGACAGGAACAAGAAGCACAAGACCTGAATCCAAGTGCACAATGAGAAAACCAAACTGAAATGATTAAAAAGACACTTTTTCAGGGCGCACATCAACAAACCAACTCTGATCATTCCATGCCTGGCATGATACACATGGGGTCACTTTCTTGTCCATAAATGTAGACAAATTTAGAGTTATTTTTGGGAATTATGGGAAACGTAAACCGTGTTCCACTGAAGCCACAACACATTGTTGGAGTGTGTTTATAAAAGTGCTTTATAAAGTACTGGAAATAGTGGTTAGAAAATGGATGGATGGACTTTTTCGTTGTCACCAGAGAACACACTTCTCATGAGCAGGAAAATTAAACACCTTGAGAGTCAGAGATGACATATTAGAATTTCTCTCCAGCCTCACAGTCAGAATGATGAAATAATATAATCCCAGTTCTTTCAATACTGTAACTGTGTTAAATGATCACTTGTAGTAGTAAAAAATATAGATTTTTTTTATTTTAAAGTTAAAGTTTTTTTAAGTGCACCTGTAGTAGGTCCCAGCTGCAGCACTGCAGTCGCTGTGCAGTCCTGCTGAGGGAGGTTTTTGTATGGCTGTGTAACACTGTGTTTACACATAACCACTGTGGTAACTCTGACAGTAATAATCTGCTGAATCTTCAGCCTGGACTCCTGTGATGGTCAGAGTGAAGTCCCAGATCCACTGCAACTGAAACGCTCTGGGATCCCAGTATACCGATTAGTTTTACACATTTTTTGGGTGTATCTGAACTTCCCAAAGATCTTATGATGGAAAGGCTATCTATTTTGTAGGACTTTGGAAAGACGTAATATTGTGATTGGGAATCATCCAGGATGTTCCACTTGTTATTTAAGATGTAGACCAGAAGCTTGGGGACCACATCTCAGGTGGGTTTTAATAGAACATTAGGGATATGACTGCCAATTGTGTGGTGATTCATAGGACTATTAATATATGATGATTGGCAAGTGTTGTGGAGTGCTGTGTCTTTTTTCCTTTAGTTCCTTCTCTTTAGTGTTCTGTCTGTCCCTCTATTCCAGGTGTGGGCCAGACTGCACACATCCATTCTGACTGTATGGTAATTGATGAGCATCCAGGCATCTAGACACACTGTATGAATCTTCTTCTATATGTAAAGAAGCTTCTGTTGTGCTAATTGCACTAATAGAGATAGCTTTTAAAATTATTTTCAATCAGAGCAATCCAATTGTTAATTATGATATCATTGATGCATTTTCAATTTTTTTATCATACTATGTTGATCATCACATTCCATTGGAATATCCCTTACTGCCAAACTTTTATTAACTTTTTATTTCTGTATTTTGCTTGTGCAAAATGTTCTCCCTGTGTTCATATGGGTTTCCCACCAGGTGCTCTGGTCTCCTCTCACAGTCCAAATACATTGTTAGAATAACTGGCTGCTGGGAAAATTGACCCCAGTGTGAGTGTTTGTGTGTCTTTTTATGTCTATCTGCCTAGCAACTGACTGGCTTCTCTTCCAGAGTGTATCCTGCCTTGCAACCTTTGCAAGTAATTCAAGTCATGTAGTTTTACAGAGGGTTCTCAATTTACAGTAGTATAATAAACTTGTAAGTGCACCTGCAATAAGTTCCAGCTGCAGCAGTGCAGTTGCTGTGCAGCCCTGCTGAGTGAGGTTTTTGTAGGGCTGTGTAACACTGTGTAAACACCCAGTTACTGCTGAGGTAGTGAGCACTCTGACAGTAATAATATGCTGCATCTTCAGCCTGGACTCCTGTGATGGTCAGAGTGAAGTCAGTCCCAGATCCACTGCCGCTGAAACGCTCTGGGATCCCAGTCTGACGAGTAGTTGCTCTATAGATCAGGAGTTTAGGAGCTTCTCCAGCTTTCTGTTGGTACCAGGCTAGGTAGTTGTTATTATACACTGCAGGACTGGTCTTACAGCTCACAGTGACTGTCTGTCCAGAGAGAACAGATTTCACTGCTGGAGTCTGAGTCACAGTAATCTGTCCACTGGATTCTGAAAACAATACAAAACAAAGTAATTTAAATTTCTTTTAGCTATTTTACGCCTTTCTGTAAAGCTTATTTACATAATATCCTAACAGGTATACAGTATACTGCAGATATCAAAAAGTATATTTAAGTCAACACCTATCCAGTAATTCATTATAATAAATACTTAATTAATTCTAAATGTATTCAGTTTTTTAAACTTTAACTTTTAACAGTTAATATTGTGAAATTAATGAAAACAAAATAAAAATAATAGAATTAGAGAAGTATTGGTTTTAATCCTCACCTTGAGCAAAAAGCCCCATTGTCCCCAGCAGTAGAATTAGTGGCATCATTGTCATGTGTGTCAGTGACTCTGAAAGGGCTGAACAGTGACTGATCCACACTGTGAGTCTTAAAGTGTTTGGAGCAGTGAGGCGGCACAGGTATGCAAAGCTCCTTCCTGTATACAAATCCTGTCACAGACAGTTAGAAAAGGCCTGAGTTGGGAGGTCAGGTGCAATCTGCAAGGGTTGGGTCTGTTATGTGTATATAATAGTGTAACGCATATGGCCACCATTGATTGTGAGAGCCGGCTTACCAGACCGGTGACGTCGCTGCCCTTCCCTGTAATAGCAGGATCACAGCCGCTGGGATGAGGGAAGATCTCTCTTTAGCTCAACAGGCTGGGTCCCTGTTGAGTGATGCCGGAGGCCTGGGTTCGAGTCCCCGATGGTGGGGGGCTGACCTGATGCGGCAGCAGGTGAGGGTGCCCACGTGAACCCCTTAGCGTTACAATATGTAGTGCATGTACCACTAGATCAGTACTCTGACGTTAGACCTCTACCACATTTAGACTCTGCATATACAGTGCACCTCTTAAAAACAATAGTCCTTTCTTTAAACATTCAGAAAGCACTGATCCAGCAGAGACTTGCCTTCCCCTGGAGGCCCTCTTTGCCAGCACTTGGGGATCCCAGTCCTCCGCTAGCCTGCTACAAAACCTGCTATTCCTCTGTCTGATTATTCCCGGCGAACTCTCCCCAGTGACTCTGCTGTCTACTTTCCACACAGCTCCTCTCGTGCTGGTCTCCCCACCTTCTCCACAGACAGGTCGCAGTCTGCAGACTGCAGCCTTCACTCTCTCTCAGCCCAGTCAGCCCACACATCTCTCGCTCTCTGCTTCCTGCTCACTGCCCCACCTCCATCTGATCTCTCTGATCTCCCAAAGATCCCTGCAGTCCTGCACTTGGGGCTCAACCTGTCATTTCACTGCAGGGCTTAATAGCAGCTGCAGCACAACATACATGGTGTACAACTTATTGATACAACACCAGAACATGTATAATAAACTGTCTTAATAGAATATATTTGTGTATATTTTGCTGTGATAGTAAAGACTGATCATTCACTCAGGGATTACCAAGATAAGGCTTAATAACATCAGAGTTAATAAATTTCACATATGTTAACTCAAATGATCTCATATCTCATAACATATATTGAATATAAAGGCTGTTGTCAACCTTGTAGGTTATATCATTATCAAACAGTTAAATTACATTTATTCTCTCGTACAAGTAAATATTCTTTCACTATCATGAACTATCAAACGTGTGTCAATAAAATTTTTGGCATACTTACATTTTTTTTGTGTATCTGAACTTCCCAAAGATCTTATGATGGGAAGGCTATCTATTTTGTAGGACTTTGGAAAGATGTAATACTGTGGTTGGGAATTTTCCAGGATGTTCCACTTGTTATTTAAGATGCAGACCAGAAGCTTGGGGACCACATTTCAGGTGGGTTTTAATTGGGGTTTAGGGATATGACTGCCAATTGTGTGGTGATTCATCACAGGACTATTACTATATGATGACTGGCAAGTGTTGTGGAGTGCTGTGTCTTTTTTCCTTTAGTTCCTTCTCTTTAGTGTTCTGTCTGTCCCTCTATTCCAGGTGTGGGCCAGACTGCACACATCCATTCTGACTGTGTGGTAATTGAAGAGCATCCAGGCATCTAGACACACTGTATGATTCTATATGTGAAGAGGCTTCTGCTGTGCTAATTGCACTAATAGAGATAGCTTTTAAAATTATTTTCAATCAGAGCAATCCAATTGTTAATTATGATATCATTGATGCATTTTCAATTTTTTTATCATACTATGTTGATCATCACATTCCATTGGAATATCCCTTACTGCCAAACTTTTATTAACTTTTTATTTCTGTATTTTGCTTGTGCAAAATGTTCTCCCCGTGTTCATATGGGTTTCCCACCAGGTGCTCTGGTCTCCTCTCACAGTCCAAATACATTGTTAGAATAACTGGCTGCTGGGAAAATTGACCCCAGTGTGAGTGTTTATGTATCTTTTTGTGTCTATCTGCCTAGCAACCGACTGGCTTCTCTTCCAGAGTGTATCCTGCCTTGCACCCTTTGCAAGTAATGCAAGTCATATAGTTTTACAGAGGGTTCTCAATTTACGTGAAGATTGCGTTCTGGAAACCCCTGCGGATTGTACATTTTGCGTATTTTTAACAAATTTTTCCTATTTAAAATAATGGTAAATGCTATAGTTGCGTCTGCACGCTCTGGTATGCAAAGCACTTTCTTCTCCTCCGTATAAATCCTGTTTCAGACCAATCAATGTGATCTGAGCTGTGAGCAGAGGTAGGACTTGAAAATAGATGGATAGTTTTCCTCTGTTTTGTATCATTCATTAATCACAGGGTTTTGAAAGATGAGAGAGAGGGGCTTTCTGTCTGATCCCTGACTGAATTTAAAAGAGACATTGAGCAACATGACACCCCAGTAGGTGATAGCCAAGGAGAAATCACAACGTCTCACTCTGTATAACATCTCCCTCTGCTAGGGACTGTGGGGAGAGCATTATCATTACAACCCTGCTCTCCTCACAATCTCAACCCAGGAGGAGGAATTTCTTGCCTCCAGGGGACAGCAGCTCCCTGTAGAAGAGAGCAGGGACTTGTAGCCTCCAGTTGACAACAGAGGGAGCTACACTGAGGGGGCTGTTCTTTCCACTTGCTGGAGGGTAGAGTTCACACTTTTACACATCAGTCTGATGAAGTGGTGTTGTTACAGTATATACAGGGAATTCAAGGTGGAGGTTGGTGTTGGGATTTGAAGAGCTTCCAGAGGATAGATTTGCAATTTAATTATTCTTACTTCTCAGGTTTTTAATGTTCTTATGCCATATGCTCCACAATACTTAGGTTGAGAACTTTCACAAGTAGATATTTTTATAGCCATTCCTTCACCCTGTGGGATTAACAACCATCTCCCTGCAGTGTTGAAGGAGCTCTCTGCTCTTCACTGTGATAATGCCATCTGCAGCTGAGTGTTTCCTGTGTGTTGCCTCCTTTTTATAGCCCAGGGAAACAGTAAACTATTGGAGGCCTCTATATATTTCTATATATATTTCTGTATGTGCTCATTGTGATTCCAGAACGTTGTTGTAGATTTAATTTTGATGGATTTTATTTGAAAAAGGAATATTGTAAATCCAGTTTTATTAGAGGTCTTCCCCATAGCCATAAGACTCCAAAACTCACACCCCCTGAACTCACAGTACTGCCACTGCTGGGCTTTTGCACACTGCAGCTGTCTGAATGCTACAGAACATCGCAGTTGTTACCCTACCCAATCATGTATTAATCAAAAACATGCCTTTTCTGTTCACTGCTATTAGTATTTTAGTCTTGCATTTTTTAAATTGTAAGTATGAATAGTAAATAGTAATAGCATACAATATCTTAACTATAGATTGCAGTCTCATGTTTTTGTTCCTATTTCATGTGGGATATGAATAAATCTGGAACCACTGGATCTCATTATTGAGCTCCACACTACTATGGAAATGACATTCATGAAATTCACTGTGTTTGTGTGCAACTGAGCTCCTCCTCAGGCTGTGTCCTGTGTCTTTGTCTTCACCCTCAGCACCTGCAGGAGGTCCCAGCTGCAGCAGTACAGTTGCTGTGCAGTCCTGCTGAGGGAGGTTTTTGTACGGTTGTGTAACACTGTGTGATCAGATCTTTGCTGTTGATGTAGTGGAAGCTCTGACAGTAATAATCTCCTGGATCTTCAGCCTCGATTCTGGTGATGGTCAGAGTGAAGTCAGTCCCAGATCCACTGCCACTGAAACGACTTGGGGTCCCAGAGTTTAGTTTATTTACAAGATAAATCAGAAGTCTAGGAGCTCCATCAGATTTCTGATGGTACCAGGCCATGCGTTCACCTGCTGAGTCACTGTAAACTGCAGGACTGGTCTTACAGCTCACAGTGACTGTCTGTCCTTGGAGAACTGATCTCACTGATGGAGTCTGAGTCAGAGTAACCTGTCCACTGGACTCTGTAAGAAATAAGACAGACTAAGAAGTGTATGGAAGTGTAAAATTGTATCTTTTAACTAGAATATTGTTCATATATTGTATGTAGTACAATATTTGTTTACATAAATCCTCCACAAATGTATCTTTCTACAGTACATTATTCTTACCTTGAATACAAAGAAGGAAAGCAAAGATGAAGATGGAGATGAAAGTCATTCCTGCTGTGGGCTCTGTTGCCATGAAGGGCAGCTCTCAGTCATTAAGTGTTAAACTCACAGGTCTATAAACACTCCCAGAGCACTGAAGCATGTGCTGCCAATGCAAAGTGTCTCCTCTATGCAAAGTTTATCATTTGAATCGTGGACATTTATAGAAAAAAATGCCTTTGAATAGAGTAAGATAGAGTAAGTACTCCACCAAAGTGTCTCTTCTACGCAAATTGTTTTTATTTGAATCAGGGACAAATAAAGAAAATATTTTGTCTTTGAACGGAGTAAGATTAGCATTAAAATTTCCATAAACATTCCTTGCATTCTTCATGATCTTTTGTTTACACCTTGATACGTTCCCTATACAATAAAAAACGGCTTTTCAGAGGGAAAGAAAAGATGAACCTTGCCAGGAATAATGGGGCTTTCAGATATTGGACGTATCCAGTGAAGTTGTATTTCCAAGACTTTACAGCCGGCCACATTTTTTTGTCACTCTGACCTCTAAAAAAATCATCTTGTATTGAATCATCTACCAAACGGATTTTCTATAAAGTTTATATAGAGAAAATGATAAGCTAACATTAGCTGAGGAGGCGAATATGAAAATTATGAGAATGTATCATTTTATTGCAATACATCAGAATCCTATTCTTATAAATATGTACAGTACAGTATGATGTCATTGTCTTTTAAGTTGCAATTGAATTAAAGATTGAGTTACACCTCAAAGCAACTGTCACTGTCGGCCACATCTGAGAGGGAAAGTCAATTCTAGTGTTGATTCTAATGGAGAGGAGGAGGTATGACAACCAGACACCAGCAGCGAGATCGCTGGACAGTGCTGTCTGTTAAGGCACAATGAGGCAGCAGATGTTTCCACTGTAAGATGCTCAGACACTGGTGGCTGAAGTTACTTTTACATTTCTGCCAG
The DNA here is from genome assembly GCF_055471065.1 of Atractosteus spatula. Taxonomy (NCBI): domain Eukaryota; kingdom Metazoa; phylum Chordata; class Actinopteri; order Semionotiformes; family Lepisosteidae; genus Atractosteus; species Atractosteus spatula. Next base: position 10,760,746 of record NC_142729.1, read on the forward strand.
GTTGCTCGTGAGACAAATTTATGCCATGATCACTGCCTGTGTGTAATCAAAATTAATGAGTTGGACTTCTTTATAAATAAGTCTTTCTCTTTAATAGATATTTAATGTTATGTTATAAAAGACAAAGCAATATGACAAATAAACAACAAAGATCAAATAGCCTTTGAACCAAATTAGACATAAAGTGTTCAAGAGGCACAGATTAGATGAAAATGACTTTTTTTCTTTAAGTATAGTGACAGTCATCATTATGTACTGGAATGTTCATCATTTCATCCAGACCCCTAGATAAGACCCATCTTCCACACTGAGCAGCAGGAGAAGCAGGAAAGGGATTAGAAATGCCATTATGAAGCTGTTCTGTGACTGAGACTGGAGTCATTGTTCACACATTGACAATACTCTAGTCTGTACAGATACAGTAACTAACCTGTATGCTAATTAATAATGAATTGAAAATGAATTGAAAATGCAGTCTTTGTTGGCACAATGACTTGAAGCACAAATCCAGAGCCACACTGAAGAGGTCTGACAGGAAGAGACTGAAAGTCCTTGAGTGTTCCAGTCCCAGTCAAAGCCCAGACCTGAATCCCATAGAAAAGTGATGGAGAGGCTTAACAACTGAAGTTCATAATCAATCCCCAGCAGACCAAGTGAGGACTGAAGCAGTTTTACCAAGAAGAACAAACACAATTACACCATCCTGCTGTTCACATCTGAGGGAGACATACTGTATCTAGGAATGTGACACAAACTTTATAGTATTAGCAGCATTACAGTAATTGCCAGTAATTACAGTCATTACTGTGAAATTTGCTTCTAACAGCTCCTGACTTAGGGGACTCAATACTGATGCTTCGGTAAAGTATGTAGAGTATGTATCTTCACAGCATATATCTTCATTGAAGATTTTGCGAGCATTCAACCACCTACACACATAACACTGTTCCTCTGAAATAAAAAGAAAAATCACTTGAAATCACTTGGAAAAAAAGCATCACACACATTACTTGGAATTCAACAAAAGCTGATATTATTGGCGGAAGGTGTAGTTTTACTTGTAACTAATACTATTCATTCTTATGTGAAAGTAAGAAAAAGTAAGGCGCATAGTATAACAGTCCATTCTAGTCCGGTCTAGTTATTTTCAAATGTTACAAAGTAATCATTTATTTCAGGCTTTAGCAACTGCAAATAACTTGAATCACAAGACCAAACTGCATTCACCAGACTGAAACTCACAAAAAGGTTTTATGATTCTGTGTTAGATTTGTGCTGTAAATTTGCAGTGATGGACTATATACTGTATTAAACACTGTGAATTGTCTGTACTTGTATGGTTTGTTCATGTATTCTATTGACATATCGTATCTAAACAAAGGCATTCTGAATGTGTGAAACCGGCTGATTTACAGAAAAACCTCATATTTAAACATGAAGACATTAGAAACAGATGCCAAGATGTCAGATAAAACAGGGTACATTTGTCTCATATATGAGAATAATAACTGCAGATTGGACTGGAGAATTTCTTATCTATAGACTGTTGTGATGGGCTCAGGATGATCTGAGATATTAAAGAGGGTCACTGTGGGCACAGACACCAGGAACAGTGAGAGACTGCATGAGACTTTAATAACATAATTGTACCATTATTCAAGATTCATAAACAGATTTATGTTCTTCAAAAACAACATTGGACAGCAAGTGTCTGGGGTTTCTTTCTGTTACAGAGTGTATAAACAATTACTTTCAGATTATCAGAATTGAACTGAATGCACGATAGAATATATTGCACATACAGTATTATCTTTATTCTGCAAAGGCAAATGTTCATATTACACTTAAAAAGGAAAGTTGTGTATATTAAACAAAAGGTTTAAATTATTAAAATATTTTCATTCGAGATATTTTAGGAAATCCTTCTTCAGGGTCTTAGAAAGAAATTAAACCAGTGGCACAGAGGAGACAAATGCCAGTAATGAGGGAACTGGATTGACAAGGGTGAGAACTGCAGGCTGTTTTGTTGGCTTTTTCAAATGGCGTTTATTTAATGAAAGTTCGGGAGGGATGACAACAACCACGCTCAATCATTCCCAGCCGTCAGCAATTAGCAATCACTCCCTTCGTCCTTCCTCTACCGAACACTATAAATACCAAATGCAATATCTCTCTCCCTCGCATGCGACTTTTGCATCCCACCTCCACCTCTGCAGCTACCCCTCGGTTACCTCATGGAGGTCAGCCTTCAGCCAAGCAGGTTAAGCCAAACATTCGCTCAACAATAGTTTGTTATGCTTTGATTTTGGGGGTTGTCATTCCTCGTGAATGTGCGATTATACAGTGCAGGTAGCATCTGTCTGATCTGTCTTCGTCTTGTGGTCAGAGTTGATAAATACAGACTTCATTTAATGTGGTTCTGTGTGACAATAAACACACCAGAATGAGAACCACCCAGAGCTTCAGTGTCTTCAGGCTCCTGCTTCATCTGATTGGATCTGTTAGAGTAACAGTGTCCTGTGCACAGTCAGTCCAACATGTTCATAATAAATTAACTCTACTGACTGAACAGCAGCTTTTTCTTTCTCTTCTTAGTGATGGAAGTTACCACTGGTTTTACTAAAAAAGTAAAATATATAAATGATAAACATTTAATATAATTGAAAATGCTACAGAGATATACATTTATTTGCTATCAAGAATGTATAAAAATAATATCTACATAGCTGTAGAAAGTACAAATGATTATTTATTTTTTATCTTCGGTTTCAATTAAAAACATACTGTAGATACGTTTAGAAGTGATTTGGGTAAAAATACTGACTATAACATTAAGATAAAAGTTTAATACATTATGTACAAACTTATTTGTGCTCAGTTCACTTTGTGCTCATTGCAGCTGTTCTCAGTCTCAGTCCTCTGTGGTTCCTGTTTTTTGAGTCAGAGCAGCTCCTGTAGAGCTGAGGGAGGTTTTTGTACAGACGTGTATCACTGCGTGAGAGGTGTGCTTCTGCTCTGCTGACAGTAATAATCTCCTGCATCTTCAGCCTGGACTCCAGTGATTGTCAGTGTAAAGGCTGTTCCAGACCCACTGCCAGTGAATCGATCAGGAACCCCAGACTGACGGTTTGTTGCAGCATAAACCAGGAGCTGTGGAGCCTGACCAGGTTTCTGCAGGTACCAGTGCAGGTAGCTGTAACTACCACTGGTAACAGAGCTGCTGGCTGTACAGCTGATAGAGACAGAGCTTCCTGGGAGAACAGACTGAGCTGGAGACTGAGTCAGAACAATCTGCCCACTGGACTCTGGAGGTGAAATGGAAACAAAGAAAGAGTATACTTGCTTGTTATAAATGTTTGCTGTTTTTACACACTGAACTTCTAAAACTTTGGTTAAATATTTTGACACAATAATTAAAATCAATACTGCTTCATCACACATTATGAAAGAAGTTTATTTTTTAATCCTCACCTTGAGCAAAGAGCCCCAGTGTCCCCAGCAGTAGAATCAGTGGCATCATTTTCCTGTGTGTGTCAGAGACTCTGAAAGGGCTGAACAGTGACTGATCCGCACTGTGAGTCTTAAAGTGTTTGGAGCAGTGAGGCGGCACAGGTACGCAAAGCTCCTTCCTGTATACAAATCCTCTCACAGACAGTTTAATGAGATCTGAGCTGTGAAAACAGATGGGGCTTGTTAGGGTTTCATGTCTGTTAATGTTTTGCTCTGTTTATCCCAGTCAAAGACGGGTTACTAACCTGTGAAGGAGTTGATTGATGGCGATGAGATCTCCGGAGGGGTGACGAGAATGACATAACACCCTCTCCAACTCAATAGGTATGATCACTGATAAAGTGCTGTACATGAAAAAAGCAAAGCTCACGCATAAACTGACTTATCTGTTTATCCAGTGTGCATCCCCACCTAGATGAAGCACCAGCAGCCAGAGTGTGCCAGTAGGCTCCTCACACACCAGCTCTCAGAGTGATGGAGCCAGTTCAGAGATGGGGATTATTAGGAGGCCATGACCGGTAAAGGCCAGGGAGGCATTTGACCAGGACACCGCGGTTAACTCCCCAAACGTAAAACCCCAAATTTATAAAAAGAAAAGCTGGTTTAAATGTTGAAAACATAAATTTTTTTGTCACAGAAGGCGTTATGAATTATAGCATTTATTAGCTTGAGCCACAACTAATAAATAAAATCACAAATCCCAGCAAAGCCCTCTTTTTCTAGGGAAGGAGTGGGAGGAGGGGTGGAGCAGAGGGGGTCAGAGTGGCAGTACTGCTGGTCCAGTCCCTAGGGCAAATCTCTACAGTACTACAGTATAGTAACTAGCAATGTACCAAGCATGATTTGAGAAGTAGACGATACCTTTATTGTTTGAATTGGATGTGTACTTTGCTTTGATATGTCATTCAGTAGGACTACTTTATACAGTGACTGGGTGATTCAGTACATAACATATAATGTTTCTGGGTAAATGTCTGCACTGAAACAATTGTGTCCTGTGAATGAACATCTCTGTGTTAAAATGCATAGAAAATTACAAAACATTCTCAATGAATCTTACAAAATCAGTGCACTTGGAACTTATTATACATGGTTCACCTCCATTATAATTCAGGAGAAGCTCAGGGTGGTGGCAGGACAGTAGTCAGTTACCTCCTGGGCAACAGCAGCAATAAAGTCCTGAGAAAGAAGAGCTGTGAGCTTCCCTGCTGAGCTTGTGTCTCTCTGAGTAGAAGGATAAAGAGAGAACTGGAGGGAGAGGAAAGAGAGATGAGGAGGAAAGCAGAAGCCAATAAGACTAGAGGACAGGAACAAGAAGCACAAGACCCGAATCCAAGTGCACAATGAGTAAACCAAACTGATATGATTAAAAAGACACTTTTTCAGGGCGCACATCAACAAGCCAACTCTGATCATTCCATGCCTGGCATGATACACATGGGGTCACTTTCTTGTCCATAAATGTAGACAAATTTAGAGTTATTTTGGGGAATTATGGGAAACGTAAACCGTGTTCCACTGAAGCCACAACACATTGTTGGAGTGTGTTTATAAAAGTGCTTTATAAAGTACTGGAAATAGTGGTTAGAAAATGGATGGATGGACTTTTTCGTTGTCACCAGAGAACACACTTCTCATGAGCAGGAAAATTAAACACCTTGAGTATCAGAGATGACATATTAGAATTTCTCTCCAGCCTCACAGTCAGAATGATGAAATAATATAATCCCAGTTCTTTCAATACTGTAACTGTGTTAAATGATCACTTATAGTAGTAAAAAATATAGATTTTTTTATTTTAAAATAAAGTTTTTTTAAGTGCACCTGTAGTAGGTCCCAGCTGCAGCACTGCAGTCGCTGTGCAGTCCTGCTGAGGGAGGTTTTTGTATGGCTGTGTAACACTGTTAACACATAACCACTGTGGTAACTCTGACAGTAATAATCTGCTGAATCTTCAGCCTGGACTCCTGTGATGGTCAGAGTGAAATCAGTCCCAGATCCACTGCAACTGAAACGCTCTGGGATCCCAGTATACCGATTAGTTTTACACATTTTTTTGGTGTATCTGAACTTCCCAAAGATCTTATGATGGAAAGGCTATCTATTTTGTAGGACTTTGGAAAGACGTAATATTGTGGTTGGGAATCATCCAGGATGTTCCACTTGTTATTTAAGATGTAGACCAGAAGCTTGGGGACCACATCTCAGGTGGGTTTTAATAGAACATTAGGGATATGACTGCCAATTGTGTGGTGATTCATAGGACTATTAATATATGATGATTGGCAAGTGTTGTGGAGTGCTGTGTCTTTTTTCCTTTAGTTCCTTCTCTTTAGTGTTCTGTCTGTCCCTCTATTCCAGGTGTGGGCCAGACTGCACACATCCATTCTGACTGTATGGTAATTGATGAGCATCCAGGCATCTAGACACACTGTATGAATCTTCTATATGTAAAGAAGCTTCTGTTGTGCTAATTGCACTAATAGAGATAGCTTTTAAAATTATTTTCAATCAGAGCAATCCAATTGTTAATTATGATATCATTGATGCATTTTCAATTTTTTTATCATACTATGTTGATCATCACATTCCATTGGAATATCCCTTACTGCCAAACTTTTATTAACTTTTTATTTCTGTATTTTGCTTGTGCAAAATGTTCTCCCTGTGTTCATATGGGTTTCCCACCAGGTGCTCTGGTCTCCTCTCACAGTCCAAATACATTGTTAGAATAACTGGCTGCTGGGAAAATTGACCCCAGTGTGAGTGTTTGTGTGTCTTTTTATGTCTATCTAGCTAGCAACTGACTGGCTTCTCTTCCAGAGTGTATCCTGCCTTGCAACCTTTGCAAGTAATTCAAGTCATGTAGTTTTACAGAGGGTTCTCAATTTACAGTAGTATAATAAACTTGTAAGTGCACCTGCAATAAGTTCCAGCTGCAGCAGTGCAGTTGCTGTGCAGCCCTGCTGAGGGAGGTTTTTGTAGGGCTGTGTAACACTGTGTAAACACCCAGTTACTGCTGAGGTAGTGAGCACTCTGACAGTAATAATATGCTGCATCTTCAGCCTGGACTCCTGTGATGGTCAGAGTGAAGTCAGTCCCAGATCCACTGCCGCTGAAACGCTCTGGGATCCCAGTCTGACGAGTAGTTGCTCTATAGATCAGGAGTTTAGGAGCTTCTCCAGCTTTCTGTTGGTACCAGGCTAGGTAGTTGTTATTATACACTGCAGGACTGGTCTTACAGCTCACAGTGACTGTCTGTCCAGAGAGAACAGATTTCACTGCTGGAGTCTGAGTCACAGTAATCTGTCCACTGGATTCTGAAAACAATACAAAACAAAGTAATTTAAATTTCTTTTAGCTATTTTACGCCTTTCTGTAAAGCTTATTTACATAATATCCTAACAGGTATACAGTATACTGCAGATATCAAAAAGTATATTTAAGTCAACACCTATCCAGTAATTCATTATAATAAATACTTAATTAATTCTAAATGTATTCAGTTTTTTAAACTTTAACTTTTAACAGTTAATATTGTGAAATTAATGAAAACAAAATAAAAATAATAGAATTAGAGAAGTATTGGTTTTAATCCTCACCTTGAGCAAAAAGCCCCATTGTCCCCAGCAGTAGAATTAGTGGCATCATTGTCATGTGTGTCAGTGACTCTGAAAGGGCTGAACAGTGACTGATCCACACTGTGAGTCTTAAAGTGTTTGGAGCAGTGAGGCGGCACAGGTATGCAAAGCTCCTTCCTGTATACAAATCCTGTCACAGACAGTTAGAAAAGGCCTGAGTTGGGAGGTCAGGTGCAATCTGCAAGGGTTGGGTCTGTTATGTGTATATAATAGTGTAACACATATGGCCACCATTGATTGTGTGAGCCGGCTTACCAGAGCGGTGACTTTGCTGCCCTTCCCTGTAATAGCAGGACCACAGCCGCTGGGGTGAGGGGAGATTTCTCTTTAGCTCAACAGGCTGGGTCCCTGTTGAGTGATGCCGGAGGCCTGGGTTCAAGTCCCTGATGGTGGGGGGCTGACCTGATGTGGCAGCAGGTGAGGGTGTCCATGTGAACCCCTTAGAGTTACAATATGTAGTAGAAAAGGCTTGAGCTGGGAGAACAGGTGCAATATCTGCAAGGGTTGGGTCTGTTGTGAATATAATGTGTAGTGCATAAACCACTAGATCAGTACTCTGATGTTAGACCTCTACCACATTTAGACTCTGCATATACACCTCTTAAAAACAATAGTCCTTTCTTTAAACATTCAGAAAGCACTGATCCAGCAGAGACTTGCCTTCCCCTGGAGGCCCTCTTTGCCAGCACTTGGGGATCCCAGTCCTCCGCTAGCCTGCTACAAAACCTGCTATTCCTCTGTCTGATTATTCCCGGCGAACTCTCCCCAGTGACTCTGCTGTCTACTTTCCACACAGCTCCTCTCGTGCTGGTCTCCCCACCTTCTCCACAGACAGGTCGCAGTCTGCAGACTGCAGCCTTCACTCTCTCTCAGCCCAGTCAGCCCACACATCTCTCGCTCTCTGCTTCCTGCTCACTGCCCCACCTCCATCTGATCTCTCTGATCTCCCAAAGATCCCTGCAGTCCTGCACTTGGGGCTCAACCTGTCATTTCACTGCAGGGCTTAATAGCAGCTGCAGCACAACATACATGGTGTACAACTTATTGATACAACACAAGAACATGCTTAATAAACTATGAATCTTATTCGAATATATTTGTGAAATGATCTGCTGTGATAGGAAAAATTGATCATTCCCTCAGGGTTAGGGTTAAACTTAACAACATCAGGGTTAATATATATTTCACATCCATTAACTAATGACCTCATATCTCATACAATATATCAAATATAAAGTTTTGTTGTCAACCTTGAAGGTTATATCAGTCTCTAGCAGTTAAATCACATTGATGCTCTCATACAAGTAAATATGTTTTCACTATCATGAATTTTCAAACATGTGTCAATACAATTTTTGGCATTCATATGTTTTTTTTTTTGGTCTTAACTTCTTATCTTGGAAAGGTGATCTATTTTGTAGGACTTTGGAAAGATGTAATATTGTGGTTGGGAATCGTACAGGATGTTCCACTTGTTATTTAAAATGCAGACCAGAAGCTTGGGGACCACATTTCAGGTGGGTTTTAATAGGACTTTAGGGATATGACTGCCCATTGTGTGGTGATACATAGGACTATTACTATATGATGATTGGCAAGTGTTGTGGAGTGCTGTGTCTTTTTTCCTTTAGTTCCTTCTCTTTAGTGTTCTTGTCTGTCCCTCTGTTCCAGGTGTGGGCCAGACTGCACACATCCATTCTGACCGTATGGTAATTGATGAACATCTAGGCACACTGTATGATTCTTTATGTGAAGAAGCTTCTTCTGTGCTAATTGTACTAATAGAGATAATTTTGTAAATCATTCTCAATCAGAGCAATCCAATTGATCATTATGATATCAATGATGTGTTTTCAAATTATTATCAGACTATGTTAATTAGCAGATTCTATTGGAAAATCCCTTACTACCAAACGTTTATTAACTTTTTATTTTTGTATTTTGTTTTTGCTACACAATACTAGTTTCTGAATACCCTTCCACTCACCAGATATTCTAGAAATACCAGTGTCTCGCATCTGAAGTCATAGAAATTATTTTTAATAAAAGGTCCATCTTACTTTGTAATCTCCTCATACAATGTTTCTGACAGCACAGTCTGTTTTCTGTCTAATTTTTGAATTTCTATCATGATACCTGTTTAATTTGTCTCCTGTTGATTCAATTTTTTGTGAGCTTTTCGGATGATCATGTTCTTTCTACATTGAAAGAGGAGTACCAGAAGCATTCTAATACTTTTCTAATCATCTTGGTGTGCCTTGACCAAGCTGAAAAGGCACAAGAATGCAGCTGAAGAGGCCCCTGTCTCACCCACTGAGTGACCTGGTGCTCTTTGTGTGTGGGGAAGTGAGGGAGATGAGTTTGTCTTTCGCAGGACAGTGATGACCCAGTACTCTCCATGGTGGATGTTTGCTTCTGGTGGCTGGATGTCTAGCAGAGAGTCATCTGGACATGATCATAAGGTCCAAGGTCACTGTTCATCACCCAAAGAAAAATCCACCAGTGGGAGATCTGTAGGGTTGTACCAGAACCTAACCTGACAGCATCTCAGCCAATCACCAACTGTGATGTAAAGAATTCTGCCCAAGATATTCTTTCTGCAACAGAAGAAATCTTGTGTTCATGAACCAACTGTTATTTTTGCTGTCTATGTTTGCTGTCTAAGACAGTTGGACTCTTTCTTATGTCAACATGTTCCATGTCCGAATATTTTCAAAAATAAGTTGTAGCTGGGACAAACCAAGTTCTCTCACCTGTCTACCTTGGGCCAGAACCAGGAAATCAAATGGTGTACAAACTTTGTTTTTAAAGACTAAAGTTCAGCAAGACGTAGTAATTCACAGGTGAACCCAGATGCCTGTCTGACTGCGTTTCCACAGCAACCGGCCAGACTGGTAAAACTAGCCAACTCCACAGCGCCCCCGCTGCTGGGAATATGGACCTTGGTGTGAGTGTGTGAGTGTTTGTGTTTGTGTATCTGTCTGCCCCACAGCCTCAGTGTCAAAATGATTTAAATGAGAAATAGAATAATCACAGTTCCTTGAATAATGTGACTGTGTTAAATGATCTCTAAGAGTAGTGTAATAAACTTGTAAATGCACCTGCAGGAGGTCCCAGCTGCAGCAGTGCAGTCGGTGTACAGTCCTGCTGAGGGAGGTTTTTGTATGGCTGTGTAACACTGTGTGAACACACCACCACTGTGGTAACTCTGACAGTAATAATCTCCTGCATCTTCAGGCTGGACTCCTGTGATGGTCAGAGTAAAGTCAGTCCCAGATCCACTGCCACTGAAACGCTCTGGGATCCCGGTATAACGGGAAGATGCATAATAGATCAATAGTTTAGGAGCTTCTCCATCTTTCTGTTGGTACCAGGCTAGGCAGTGCTTAGAGTTATAAACAAACACTGCAGGACTGGTCTTACAGCTCACAGTGACTGTCTGTCCAGAGAGAACAGATTTCACTGTTGGAGTCTGAGTCACAGTAACCTGTCCACTGGATTCTGTAAACAAGACAAAACACAGGGAATTTAATTTATTTGAGCTATTTTACTCTTTTCTGTACAGCTTGTTTACATAATATGCTAACAGCTATATACTCCACAAATCATAAAATATATTAAAGTCAACACCTAGCCAATAATTAATTATAATACACACTTTTTACAAATGAGTAAATATATTTGCCTCTTCATTTGTAACACTTCTATTGAAGTTCTTTAAACTTTAGATTTATTCTAAATTTATTCAGTTCTTTAAACTTTAACCTTTAAAGGTTAATGTTGTGAAATTAATGTTAATAAAATAAATATAATAAAATTAGAGAAGTATTTTCTTTAATCCTCACCTTGAGCAAAGAGCCCCAGTGTCCCCAGTAGTATAATCAGAGGCATCATTGTCCTGTGTGTGTCAGTGGCTCTGAAAGGGCTGAACAGTGACTGATCCACACTTCAGTCTTAAAGTCTTAAAGTGTCTTAAAGTGTTTGGAGCAGTGAGGCGGCACAGGTATGCAAAGTTCCTTCCTGTATGCAAATACTGTCACAGAGAGAAAAGGCCTGAGCTGAGAGAACAGCCTGGACTCCAGTGATTATCAGTGTAAAGGCTGTTCCAGACTCACCACCAGTGAATCAATCAGGAAACCCACACAGACGGGGTGCATGCAATATGGATTCTACTCTAGTCCGTAGAGATATCTACACAATTCACACTATCTGACCCTAACCACACTTTATACCCAATCTTTTTTTTTAAAATGCTTTCTTCTGTTTCTCTCATTTAATCTTAATTCTGAATCTGTCACGATCGTTACTCCTCCTCTTAAGGGCGCTCCAGCCCTTCCTCGTTCCGTCCCATTCCCCACACCTGTTTCTTATTCCAGCCCCTCTTTAGTTCCACCTTTAAAGCCAGACGCAGGCGATTGCTCGGGGCTTCTCATTGAATCCCGTTTCGTGAGAGCCCGGGGTCCTGCTGCGTCTGGCTCCGTTATGGTTTTAGTTTCCTGTTCCTGATTCCCTGTCCCGCCGATCCCGACCCGGTTCTGGTTTTTAGTTTCTTTGGATGGATACCCTTTCTCCTGACCGACTCCTGCATGATATTTTTCCCTATTGTTTCTTCACCTTTCGGATCGTGTCGTCCGCATAGGGATCAGAAAGAACTGTTTCCTGACAGAATGAGAAGCCAACACTCGGGCCCCGCGGACGGCACATTGGCAACATGGACTCCATCCGATTTATTTTTTGTTTTGTTTAGGGCTTCGGAGCCGCACTGGAAAGGAGGGGGGTACTGTCACGATCGTTACTCCTCCTCTTAAGGGCGCTCCAGCCCTTCCTCGTTCCGTCCCATTCCCCACACCTGTTTCTTATTCCAGCCCCTCTTTAGTTCCACCTTTAAAGCCAGACGCAGGCGATTGCTCGGGGCTTCTCATTGAATCCCGTTTCGTGAGAGCCCGGGGTCCTGCTGCGTCTGGCTCCGTTATGGTTTTAGTTTCCTGTTCCTGATTCCCTGTCCCACCGGTCCTGACCCGGTTCTGGTTTTTAGTTTCTTTGGGATGGATACCCTGGTCTTGGACTTCGCCTCCCGTTTTGGATTCCCCTTTTGGATTTATGCTTGGATTGTTAGCCCCGGACTCACTTCCCCTGGACACCTGCTCACCTTGGACACGCCCCCCTGTCTCCTGACCGACTCCTGCATGATATTTTTCCCTATTGTTTCTTCACCTTTCGGATCGTGTCGTCTGCATAGGAACCGGAAAGAACTGTTTCCTGACAGAATCTTTATACACACGTGCCTCTTTTTTAATGAGTCAGCATCTCTGCAGGATAGAGCAGAATCCAATCTTCCCACAGTAATAATCTTCTACATTTTCAGCCTGGACTCAGTTATTGTCAGTGTAAAGGCTGTTCCAGACCCACTGCCATTAAATCGCATCAAGAACCCCAGATTTATGGGTTGTAAGCAATATGGATTCTACTCAAGTCCATAGAGCCTGTAGGTATGCAATGTGTTTAATTACAATCTAGGTCCTGGAGATTGGTAGCAGGATGAGCCGTCAGGTGGGAATGCAGGTGCAGGAGTTTCCCAGGGTGTCAGCAAGGTAAGTGTAGGGAGCTCCAGCTGAGAGATGTGGAAGACAGGCTGATACTGTGCTGAAAGCAGGCTGATAGTTGAGGGGAAGGGCAGGTGGCAGAGCAGAGACACTCTGGGGTAAGACAGACAATGGAGCTGCTGAGCAGGAGCTGTCTGGTTGCTCAGTGAATAAGAATGGAAACTGCAGTAGGAAGCACAGCAGCTGAACAAGAAGCTGTGCACATATTGCCTGTGGAGAAAAAAAAAGTCTCTGCTAGTTCAATGCTATTATTACTATTCATTCTGAAATACCCTATTGATATTTGGTGCAGCCTGGCTTCCCTCAGTTTGCTATTGCCCTTCTGCCCAAGACATTCAGACACCCTCAGCATGATCATTCACTGATGGACCTGATAACATCCTAATCAGTCCTCAGCTGTGATTTCATACCTTAAAATATAGCCACCAACTCATTTCATTGGTAAACTCACTGGCCACACTTCTATCTCTGACTAACTTGGCAAATTGGATTTTACCAACCACGTGACTGCAAACGTCCAGATCAGGAATTAACTTTTCTCCAAGACATACTGTAAGACCCAGACAGTGAGTCACTAAAGTAAAGAATTCTGCCCGAGATATTCTTCCTACAACACATGAAATCTTACAGTGTATTTCGCAAACCAATTGTTAATTTTTGATTGATGAAACTGAGGCAGTTGGACTCTTTTTGTCAGCATTCTGAATATCCAGACAAACCTGTATTCAGTTAAGGGTTGTAGCTGGGACAAATCAAGTTTATCCCACCTATCTTCCTTGAGGCTGTATCCAAACGATTAACTGTGACCAGCATGTTTTAAGTGGGTTCTTTAAGGTATGCCTATAAGGAGCAGAGGATGAGACACAATCAGCTGAGCCCTTATTCCACTCAACATAGCTGGAATGGAGTGGAGTGTGGTGAGTCTGGTTAAAGCAGCATATGGCTCTGTGTGTTCAGACATACTGTAGCAGGACTGTAGGATTAAAGCTTAAAATGTAAGTTGCTATTATAAGACATCAGTTAACTTCTTCTTAATGTTCAGTGACACTGATGATTAAGTCCCTCCTCAATTCCTGCACTTTGTACAGTATGTTGGGCTGGAGAGCAGCACGTTGAACAGAACATCTCTGACTTCAGGAATTGACTCTGGGGGAGTTTGCCCTCTGGTGGCACCAAAGTGATTTTACTTTTCTGTGAAAAGAAATTGCGAAAACTATGAAACAGTACATTGAATGTACAGTACTTTTCTAAGCCAATATAATTTTCCATCTCCAGAACTCACTGACCTTGTGCAAAACCTGAAAACCGTCAGAGAGCCAAACTTCCCCTTGTAGCACCAGTTGTGTTTCCTGCTTTTAAAGAGGTTATTTTTCCAAACACTACAATCCCCCTGAAGCACCTCAAATCCAGTACAGAACAGGCTCTTTGTGGGTCCTGGCAGGAAAATAGAGTACCATCCTGGTTTCTTACTAAATACAATCATATTAAAAATGATACATACTGGAGATCATCGGATTTGTAATAGGTTTCAGATCTGTACATGTTTTGGAGTTTCACTCTGATGCCTGAAATGCAACCAACTGGATCTGTAGAAGGAAAAACCTCTCTGGGTGTGTCTGATACCTTGTCTGTCTCCAAAGTGGTTCATAACGTGTCACTCCCACTGTGGGCGTGTCTGATACCACATCACTCCCACCTAACTATTCATCTTCAATTAATCAACTAGTAGGAGCTGTTCAATCAGAATAAAAAGCTGACAAATTAAAAACAGGTCATGTAAAGATCTGTGTGCCGACGCTGCACAACTGAAGTGTGATAAAAGTGTAAACAAGCAAGAATATCAATGAAGTTATGAAAATGCACTGGAGAAGCAGAGCTCAGCTGGAATGAAAACCAGCAGACTGTGTTTCTGCAGCCCCAGGGCTGGGAGCCACTGCTCTGATTTATTTTCATGCCCAGGGAAATGTGAGAATGACTCTCAGTGAGACTCTGACCTCTGGAGATCACTGTGCTTTTGAAAGAAGAGCCCAGAGGCCCTGCAGGTTTTTTTCAAGCTCCGTCTTTATAAATGGAATGGCTTCAGCAGATGCTTTGTCATTCACATGCCGGGCCGCCCTCACAGCAGACATCCTGGACATCTCGATCCCCGCATGGAGCAGAGCGGTGTGTTCCCCCAATAAGCAGACTCTCTGAAAGGGCACGAGCAGGTCCTGGTGATAATCCATCAGTTGGAAGGGTGTGAAGAGCACAAAGGCAGCCAGGCTGGACTCATCTAGGCTCCAATTCTTCACCAGCCCACCTTCGTACAGAGCGTGGACGCCATTGCCATGGATGGCGGCCAGGTCGCTCAGCGCCAGCTCCTGGCAGGCCTCGTTGCTCCTCTCCAGGAAGAACAGGGACTCGTCCAACCAGGTGTGAGATGCAAGACCAGCCCGACCCCGCTCTCAAATGCTTCGCTAATGTAGTAAATAAAGCGCGACGACGGTCTGTGATGGACTACCCCCACGGATCCCTTCCTTTTCCTAGAACCGCTCCTTGAAGAGCAGGAAGAGTTCAGTCCAGCTGTCATAGTGGACACTCTGCAGGGTCTCTTCCTTGTGCAGGGAGAGAGGGGGGTTAAATCTGATAATATGAGGGTCCCATAACTATGACATGGAATCCAGGCACAGAGAAACAAGACCCACAGGTGCAATGAGGCTGTTAAAGATGGAACTGTAACAGTGGTCTGTAGGTCATAAGATGAACCCTAGAGCTGGAACAGGTCAGCTGGTGAGCAGCAGGCAGGAGCAGCAAACAGGCAAAGCACAGTCCAGAACTGAAGTTAGGAGACAATCGCAGCTCAGAGCTGGAGAGACACAGCAAAGGAACAAGGAAATATCTGAAAGTCAAGGTCTAGAGAAGCAGTCCAAGTACACAGCAGAGTGAAACTCAAGGAAAGTGCAAAGCTCAAATTGAGACAAATTTGATCGATAGTCCAAGGAGAAACTCAGATATAGCCAGGAACAAGGTAGTGGCTCAGAAATGAAGCTCTAAACCACAGTCCAGAGCAGAGCTCACTCAGACCTTAAATAGCCTTCTTTACCAGGAGACGGGGAGGATGTGGTGATTCACAGGTGAAGCCTGCTTCCTATGCATTACTATGGCAACCAGCTGACTTGTAGAACTGCCAGCTCCACAGCACCCCCGCGAGGTCGGCAGAGACAACTGGTACATTGTACTAACAGCCAGACCCAGACACCACAGTGTTCCTGAGCTGATAAAACTGCAGATTTCTTTAGTTTCTTCTAAAGTTTAAGAAATAAAAACTATCCCAATCTAACTATCTCTAAAACAGACCAGTGGTGTTTCATTAGTACCAGGAGATATAATCTTACACTTACAATGTATCTTTGAAGTATTCAACTGTAAACAGAGGAGGATAAAGACTTTAAAGAAATATAAACAATAGGGTTTTTCAAAACGTTTTTTTCCAAAAAAAAAAAAAGCTCTACAGTCTGGTATTGATCTGACGTGTCATTCTGTGAGCAGTGTGACAGTGTGATTAAAAATACAGTTTGTAGGAATGATTTCTTGAGTTCTGGCATTGCTGCCTGGCAGCACTGGGGCACTGGATTCAATTCTTTGGGTGCTAACTGAGTGGAGTTTGCATGTTCTCCCTGTGTTTGGTGGGATTCGTCCAGGTGCACTGGTCTCCTCCCACAGTCCGAAGACATGCTGGTAGAATTACTGCCTACTGAGGAAATTGACCCCACTGTGAGTGGGTGTGTTTTTGTCTGTCTGCCCTGGAATGGACTGGCTTCACATCCAGAGTGTATCCTGCCTTTTGCACCCTTTGTGATTAATTCAAGTAATGAAGCATCATATTGTATTCTGGATATATGTGTTACTTATGTTTTTCTTTCTCTTCCTGTATTTATGTTTTTTTATTTCAAACACAACAGGTGCAGGAAAATAAAACCCCTTGAATATCAGAGATGGAAGATATAATCAATATCTCTCTCTCCTGCCGCACAGTCAAACTGATTCAAATGAGAAAAAATTAATCACAGTTCTTTGAATACTGTAACTTTGTGAAAAGATCTCTTATAGTACTAAAATAAACATGTAAGTGCACCTGCAGTGCTGTAGGTCTCAGCTGCAGCAGTGCAGTCACTGTACATTGCTGCTGAGGGAGGTTTTTGTACGGCTGTGTAACACTGTGTGAACACCCAGTTACTGTTGGGGTAGTGTAAACTCTGACAGTAATAATCTGCTGCATCTTCAGACTGGACTCCTGTGATGGTCAGAGTGAAGTCAGTCCCAGATCCACTGCCACTGAAACGCTCTGGGATCCCAGTATAACGGGAAGATGCATAATAGATCAGGAGTTTAGGAGCTTCTCCAGCTTTCTGTTGGTACCAGGCTAGGTAGTTATTACCATACACTGCAGGACTGGTCTTACAGCTTACAGTGACTGTCTGTCCAGGGAGAACAGTTTTCACTGCTGGAGTCTGAGTCACAGTAATCTGTCCACTGGATTCTGAAAACAAGATAAAACACAGGAAATGCAGGAATTCAAGAACTAGAATCCTTTAAATTATTTTAGCTATTTTTACATTTCTGTAAAGCTTGAACATCATATGTTAATAGCCATATCTTCCATCACAAATTAAAAATATGTTTAAGACAACAACTAGCCAAGTATTAAATTATACCTTGAACAAAGATGAGCAGAGTCCAGATGAAGATGGTGATGAAGGTCATTGTTACTGTGGGTTCTGTTGCCATGAAGGGCAGCTCTCAGTCATGAAGTGTTAAACTCACAGGACTATAAACACTCCTAGAGCACTGAAGCATGTGGTGCCAATGCAAAGTGTCTCTTCTATGCAAATTATCTTTCTGTGTCTGTAGAAAATGGAGAAGAGCAGCTGCTGTAGTTGTTAATTAAAACAGTGTGGCTCTGGTATGCAAAGCACTTTCTTCTCCTGTATATAAATCCTGTGCCAGACCTGCCATTGTGATCTGAGCAGTGAGCAGAGGTAGGACTTGAAAATAGACGGATAGTTTTCCTCTGTTCTGCATCATTCATTAGTCACATTTTTTTGAAAGATGAGATAGAGGGGCTTTCTGTCTGATCCCTGACTGAATTTAAGAGAGACATTGAGCAACAGGAGACCCCAGTAGGTGAGGGCCAGGGAGAGATCACATCATCTCACTCTGTACAATATCTCCCTCTGCTGGGGACTGTGGGGAGAGCATAATCATTACAACCCTGCTCTCCTCTCGATCTCAACGCAGGAGGAGGAATTTCTCACACAGCCTGCTCCCTGTAGAAGAGAGCAGGGACTTGTAGCCTCCAGTCAACAGCAGAGGGAGCTACACTGAGGGGGCTGTTCTTTCCACTTGCTGGAGGGTAGAATTCACACTTTCACACACCGGTCTGCTGAAGTGGTTTCGTTATATACAGAAAATTCAAGATGGAGGTTGGTGTTGGGTTTTGAAGAGCCTCCAGAGGAAAGATTTGCTTTAATAAAAACTCCTTGCACTGTAATTATTCTGCAATTGCAAGTTTTAATGTGCCGAGGCCGCATGATCCGCATGTCACGAACCGTATTCCCGCGTGCACCTCTCCCCGTCAACACCTGCGCACTAGTTAAGCTATTATCACTTCTCACACCTTTTCCTATTTATACCCTCTCACTCCTCTCAGTCCCCGCTCAGTGTTGAGCTCGACTTTTGACTTTCTCTTTTGCACATACCTTTCTGTACTGACTTCTGGATACCCGACCCTGTTCAATTTCTGGCTTCGACTTCGTCTCTGTCTAATATCTTTTGGATTTGGATACTCTCGACCTGACACTCTGGAAACCCGACCCAGCCTTCCTACCCTGACCTCGTATTCTTCCTTTCGCTTCTGGGATTTGGACGCCAAACTCATTCAAACTACTCTCTCAGCACCGCGTAGGGTCTGAGCAGTTATTCTCACACGTCCCTAGTGACAACATTGACACAGCAGGTATTTACAGTAGGTTGAAAACTATCACAAGCAGATATTTTTTATAGCCAATCACAATACTGCTGGGCTTTTGCACAGTGCTGCTGTCTGAATGCTAGTGGACATTGCAGCTGTTTTACTTCTAATTTATACTACCGCTGTTGTGTTCTGTATTCATTACATCCATATTCCTGCAAACCACAGTTTTATTTTTTTATTTTACACTATTATGCTGTTGTCACACATTCCATTATGTTCCTGTCTCCAACAATTTGTGCTGTGATATGTTATGTCATGTGTTATGTGAGGAAACAGTCAAGTAAGCATTTCATTGTACTCAGGTACACATGACAATAAACCTGAACTTGAGGAATGAACAAAGGTGACCTTTGTGTTTTATAGGAATCAATCATTATCAAAAACAAGAATTTTATTTTGGTCAGTGCTAGTGGTATTAGAGTACTGTATATTTAGAATAGTTTAAAGGAGGCTTCAATATCTTAAATATAAAGATTTGTCATATGATGTTGTTCGTTCCTGTTTTATCTGGGGAATGAATATAGCTGGAGCCACTGTGTCTAAGTATTGAACTCCATATTACTGCAGATATGTCATTCATGAAATTCAGTGTGTTTGTGTGCAGTTGAGTTCTATTTCATTGTCTTCTCTCTCAGCACCTGCAGTGAGTCTCAGGTGCAGCAGTGAAGTTGCTGTGCAGTCCTGCTGAGGGAGGTTTTTGTACGGGTGTTTAACACTGTGTGCTTCGCCAGTTACTGTTGATGTTGTGTTCACTCTGACAGTAATAATCTCCTGCATCTTCAGGCTGGACACCAGTGATGGTCAGAGTGAAGTCAGTCCCAGATCCACCGCCACTGAAACGACTTGGGGTCCCAGAGTTTAGTTTATTTACAAGATAAATCAGGAGTCTAGGAGCTCCTTCAGTTTTTTGATGGTACCAGGCTGTATATTCACCTGCTGAACTACTGTAAACTGGACTGCTGGTCTTACAGCTCACAGTGACTGTCTGTCCTGGGAGAACTGATCTCACTGATGGAGTCTGAGTCACAGTAACCTGTCCACTGGACTCTGAAAGGAATAAGACAGAACAAGAAATACTGAAAATTATACTAGAATACTGTTAAAATATGTAGTACAATATTTGTTTCCATATATCATCCACAAAATCTTTCTGCTGTATATCATTCTTGATATACCTTGAATGCAGAGAAAGAGAACAGAGATGAAGATGGTGATGAAGGTCATTGTTGCTGTGGGTTCTGTTGTCATGAAGGGCAGCTCTCAGTCATGAAGTGTTAAACTCACAGGGCTGTAAACACTCCCAGAGCACTGAAGTATGTGCTGCCAATGCAAAGTGTCTCTTCTATGCAAAATGTTTTCATTTGAATCAGCAACAATTCTAGAAAATATTTTGTCTTTGATTGGACTAAGATTAGCATGAAAACATCCATGAAGAAAACAATTGATCCTGACAAGATTTATAATGAGAACATGATAAGGCAAAATCCGTCTAGATCATATTGTATTTGTTGAGATTACGAGTTTTCTGATAAATGATTTTGAGAAGTTGTAGTTTGTGACTTGATTACATTTTAAGCTGAAACTTGTTCTTATACTGTACATTCTGTATATATGGGGTTCCTGTCCTTTCAATTGTGAAGATTAAAGTACAGTATGAAGGAGGTAAATATGAACATTATGAGAATTTAACATTTTATTGCAATAAAACAGATTCATATTCTTAAAAATACATACAGTATGATATTGTTGTCTGTTGAGTTGTGATTAAAAGGGCAGTAAGAATAAATAAATACAGACTGAGTTACACCTCAAAGCAACTTAACCAGAGCCTGTAGATACACTGTTGGCCACACCTGAGAGGGAAAGTCAATTCTCGTGTTGATTCTACTGGAAAGAAGGAGATTTGACAACCAGACACCAGCAGTGAAATTACAATGAGGCAGCAGATGTTTCTCACTGTAAGGTGCTCAGACACTGGTGGCTGATGTTACTTTTATATTTCTGCCAGGTTGCTTGTGAACCAAATCTAAGCCATGGTCACTGCCTGTGTGTAATCAAAATGGAGCAGCTTGACTTCATTATAAATACATATTTCTCTTTAATAGATATTTGATGTGACAAATAATCAACAAAGAAGAATTAGGTTTTGGATCAAATTAGGGATAAAGTAAAAGGCACAGACCAGAAGATTACTTTTCTCTAAGTACTGTACAGTATAGTCACATTCATCATTATGTCCTGGAATGTGCATCATATCACCCAGACCCCTAGATAAGACTCCTGCTTCTCCTGCTGCTCAGTGTGGAAGAGGGAAGTGATTAGAAATGCCACTGTGAAGCTGTTCTGTGTCTGAACCTGGAGTCATTGTTCAAACATTGACATTATTCTAATCTCTATAGATACAGTAACTCATTTGTATGGGTAGAAATGGACTAAGTAAAGTCTGTGTAATTCTAAAGGAAATCATATTTGACTTACCCAATAAATTAAAAATTAGCAGAAGATTAACTTTTCATTAGCACAATAACCCGAAGCTCAAGTCCAGAGCCACACTGAAGAGGTCTGACAGCAAGAGACTGAAAGTCCTTGAGTGTTCCAGTCCCTGTCAAAGCCCAGGCATGAATCCCACAGAAAAGTGATGGAGTTCATAATCAATCCCCAACAGACCAAGTGAGGACTGAAGCAGTTTTACCAGGAAGAACAAACACAATTACACCATCCTGCTGTTCACATCTGAGGGAGACATACTGTATCCAGGAATGTTGAAAACCGTAATTACAGCCACATTTGCTTCTCAGCAATGCCTGCCTTAGGGGACTGAATACTGATGCCTCAGTAAATTTCACTGTCTAAATCATCCTTAAAGGTTTCACTGGCATTTAACCTCCTACACCTATAACAGAGTTCATTTAAAACTCAATGAAAATAAATGCTTGAAAAAAAAAGAATTAGACACATTACTTGGAATTCAACAAAGTGTCTATATCATGAAGTATAAGATAAGATCACTTTATTGGCCATATACAATTTGTTGTTTAAATAATTATATAATCCATTTCTTCTTGCATACCCCAGCTTGTTCTCCAGGGAGAGAGAAGCCTGGGGTCAGAGTGAAGGGTCAGCCATTTTATACAGTCCCCCTGGAGCAGTTGGGGTTAAGGGCTTCGCCCAGGGGCCAAAAACCGGGGGTTTAAAAACCGAAAATCACGTGAATCACAAGTCCAAATTACAATCACAGACCTGAAACTCACGAAAAAAGATGAATTGTGTTTTATGATTACTTTGTCACTTTTTGTACTTTAAATCAATGATAGACTATATATTAAACTCTGTGAATTATCTGTATCTGTATAGTTTTTTATTTATTGTATTGACATGTTGTATCTAAACAAAGGCATTCAGAATGTGGGAAACTGCCTAATTTGCAGATAAACCTAATTTCATAAACATGACAATATTTGAAACAGATACCATGATATCAGAAAAAAAATGAATACATTTCTCTTTAATGTGAAATTAATTACTATAGATAAGACTGGGGATTTCTTATAATGACACTAAATAAGTAACAGAATATAGTATGAATATGAATTTTTTTTTAATATTAAAAATATTTTAATTTCTCACTTTGTTAATTGTGTTTTCATGTTTGAACATGTGCATGAAACTTTTATTTTCCCTGTTGTTTGAAAATAGTATAAATATGAAATTTTTGCATTACTCTAATATTTTTCTTCAATGTCAATCAAACCCCATCTACACACTGTTCTGATTGACTGATGTGGACTGTGGGCTCAGGATGATCTGGGATATTACACAGGGTCACTGTGAGCTCAGACAGTAGAGACAGTGAGAGACTGTAGGTGTGATATGGGGACTTAAATTACATCACTTTTCTTTTTCACATAGACTTTCAGATTTATAAGCTGGGCTTCATGATCTTGTGTTTGAGCTTCCCTTTTGTTATGGAGTGCTTGACCTATTATTTTCAAATGAACACAATTGAATTAAGTGTATGAAATACATTATAGAATTCGCAAACGCAAATATTTATATTACACTTAAAAATATATATTTTGGTATATTTATACTGTGTTTAATTATTAAAAAATATTTTAATTTAGGGCATTTCAGGAATGCTTCTTCAGGTGCTTAGAAAGAAAGGCAACCATTGGCACAGAGGAGACAAATGCCAACAATCTGCAATGAACTGCAATGTGTTTTGGTGGCTTTATCAATGTTCTATTGAACAGCACAGGAATCGGTGATCTGTCTCCCTCTTTTGGTCAGTGTTGAAAACTGCAGTCTTCAAGGATTGTGCTTCTATTGTTCTATGTAACAATAAACACACCAGGAGACTCATCAAGAGCTTCAGTGTCTTCAGGCTCCTGATTCATCTGATTGTCATTCTAACAGATCCAGTCAGTGAACAGACAGTCACACATGTTAATAATAAATTAACTCTACTGCCCGAACAGCAGCTTTTTCTTTCTCTTCTCAGTGGAAGCTATCATTGGACTAAACATAAGCAATATGTAATATTGTTTAAAATGCTAAACAGATGTACTTTTAAATTTTATCAAGAATGAATAACATATTATCTATTTACTGTAGTTGTTCAAAGCACAAAGCATTCATTATTTTTCATTTTCAGTTTCATTTAATAATGTGGATACATGTAGAAGTAATTTGGGTAAAAATTTACTATAACATTAATATAAAAGTTTAATACATTATATACAAACTTAGTGGTGCTCAGTTCACTTGCCGCAGCTCTGCAGCTGTTCTCAGTCTTAGTCCTCTGTGGTTCCTGTTGATGAGCCAAAGCAGCTCCTGTAGAGCTGAGGGAGGTTTTTGTACAGACATGTATCACTGTGTGAGAGGGTAGCTTCTACCCTGCTGACAGTAATAATCTCCTGCATCTTCAGCCTGGACTCCAGTGATTGTCAGTGTAAAGGCTGTTCCAGACCCACTGCCAGTGAATCGATCAGGAACCCCAGACTGACGGGTTGTTGCCAAATAAACCAGGAGCTGTGGAGCCTGACCAGGTTTCTGTAGGTACCAGTGCAGGTCACTGTAACTACCACTGATAAGAGAACTGCTGGCTGTACAGCTGATAGAGAGAGAGCTTCCTGGGAGAACAGTCTGAGCTGGAGACTGAGTCAGAACAATCTGTCCACTGGACTCTGGAGGTGAAATGGAAACAAAGAAAGAGTATACTTGCTTGTTATAAATGTTTGCTGTTTTTACACACTGAACTTCTAAAACTTTAGTTAAATATTTTGACACAATCATTAAAATCAATACTGCTTCATCACACATAATGAAAGAAGTTTATTTTTTAATCCTCACCTTGAGCAAAAAGCCCCAGTGTCCCCAGCAGTAGAATCAGTGGCATCATTGTCCTGTGTGTGTCAGTGACTCTGAAAGGGCTGAACAGTGACTGATCCACACTGTGAGTCTTAAAGTGTTGAGAGCAGTGAGGCGGCACAGGTATGCAAAGCTCCTTCCTGTATACAAATCCTCTTACAGACAGTTAGATTAGATCTGAGCTGTGAAAACAGATGGGGCTTGTTAGGGTTTTGTGTCAGTTAATGTTTTGCTCTGTTTATCCCAGTCAAAGATGGGATACTAATCTCTAACATGCTAAAAACACAGTTTATCATATTACAGCTTGATCCTTGTACTGTATATTAAATACTAAAAATACATTGCCATAATACATTGTGTTGTGTCCAGTTCAGAAATGTGCAATAAATATCTTTCTTTAATATCACCACAATGTTTGGCTAAACGTGCGACCGCTGAACCTAAGCAAGGCTGGTCCTGGTCAGGACTGCAATGGGAAAACAATAATATGATTGTGTTTCTGTGAATGGTGTTTGTGGATCAGGAGTCTGCAGACCTTCTTCTGTATCAGGAATTCATTAGCTGGCCTCTAGGAGGTCCTGTCCCATTTATAGGGTCTGCGACACAGCGGTCGTTTTTTCACCTGAAGTCCCGCTAAGCACCACTAGAGGGCACTGGGGAACCAAGAACTGCACTCGATCCCCAGATCTCTGATAGCTGTGTGGGAATTCTGCATTAACAAAATAATTAATAATAATTGCTTAAACTTATATAGTGCTTTTCTGGACACTCCACTCAAAGCGCTTTTACAGGTAATGGGGACTCCCCTCCACCACCACCAATGTGCAGCCCCCACCTGGATGATGCGACGATACCCATAGTGCGCCAGAACGCTCATTACACAACAGCTATCAGTGGGGAGGAGAGCAGAGTAATGAAACCAATTCATAAATGACCCGCAACTGCTTTTCTTGATAGGTGCAGCGATAAAAGATGCTCACGTGACTGCTCAGTGTTTAATATAAAGTAGAACCTCACCTCTGACCTTTAGACGCAGGAATAATTTTCCTTTTCACAAGAAGAGCAAATTGTCTTCTGTTTTCTTTCTTGTGAACAGTACGAGCTTGGCTTGTCACATTTCCTTTAAACCTCGAAATAATTAAATGAAAGATCCCTGAGCTGCTCCTCTGGCTCTCACTCAAGGGGTATTGATCTGAGACCATTGTCGACGCAGGACCAGCGTTATTTCAGCACCACAACCCTGTTACAGGTGTTCAGTCAAATTCTTGAGCTGCTGGTTATTAAAGACCCATGACACTTTTAGAATGTTTACCACAGAATCCAATGATGTGAATTTGCACAAACAATAGTAACGCCATATTTACTTATCTTCAAGACGATACATTCTGAGTAAGTTGACTGATTGACCGTACGAAGTAGAGCATAACAGATAGTGTAGTTCAAGTTCAAGTTCAAAACTGTCTTCACAGAACAACTAATTGCATAGAATTTGGTTTGGTGAGTTCATACAATTAAATACATGCAATGCAATTTCAACATAAAGCTATTAACACAATACATCTACCCAGCACATTCACAAACCATCCTAACTATACTGCATGTTCTTCATGTAGTTTGATATATTTGATGGTGTATTTCTTACTTTGACCTTGTTAAAATATTTCTTTGTCATTCCAGAGTGACCAGTTAACCATTTGGAAAAACGCATCAATTCATACCGCATACACTGTATACAGCAGAAACAGATCCTCCTTGAGGTATCATGAATAAAAGGCATTTTGCAGATAAACACCAAATTGTCTCTGTTTTACTGAAGGTTTCCCAAGCTCAGACAGGAACAAATTCAGTGTTCTTTTCCCTGTCCTCGTTGTATTTGGTCTTGAACCTTCATTTCTCTTTCATAACTCTGCAGATTTTTACACCTTTAATAACCTGGAGTTCAGCCCAGCAGACACTGTTGGGCCCAAGGCTGCTGATACAGTACATGTGATATAATGAATGACACAAAGTACTGGCAAATCCTACAGCAAAACATGTTTGACTACTAATCTAAAAGATGAGTAGAAAATTCACTCTTCATTGTGAATAGTGACCTGAAGCACAAGACCAAAGCAACACTGAAGAGGTCTGACAAGAAGAGGCTGAATGTCCTTGAGTGTTCCAGTCCTGGTCAAAGCCCAGACTTGATTCCCATAGAAAAGTGATGGATTGAGATGGATTGACAAATGTGGATCATTAATTTTGTCAAGAATAATGGACACAATTACACTATCCCTCAGTGCAAATCCAGTACAGACCTGTCCAAACCTGTAACCTGTGTAATATCTGAGCTGAAAGGAGCACAGTGGTCTGGGCTGGTGATGAATCCTACATGCAGGCAGGCAGATGAGTGAGCAGGAGGGCAGACAGGCGAACAGGCAGTAGACTGCAAGCAGGTGGGAAACATTCAGCAGCCAGAGAAACACAGTCATGTGGCTATGCTGTGGTCATGCAAACAGGCTTTGAAGGATAAGAATCAATGTGCACACACAAAAGAAGTATAGTCAGGTGAAATGGGAAAGTCTGTAGCACAGTAGAGAATCCAGACAAGGTAGAAATTGTCTGAATCAAAGACAGGGGAAACAAGCACAGAACAAAGGAGATCTGAAACATAGTATTACAGCCAAGGTGTTATGGCTGTATTACATTGCAGTTGATAAGAAAGCTCGGCTTATCTTTGATGACCCATCCCGACCTCTTCATTCCCATTTCCAAGAGCTTCCTGCAGGGAGGCAGTTTAGAAAGCCATCCACTGTTCCCTGAGGAGTCAGTATATTAAACACAGCTCAGTGACTGTTTCCTGTATCGAGCTATGGAAATATGTGTAATGGTAGCGGAGCTGGTTTCAGCACGGTGACGTCTTCCCCTCCGTGCGCATAGCAGGGACCTCGGCCGGCTGGGCTGAGGGAGGTCTCCTTTAGCTCACTCGACTGGTTCCCTGTTGTGTTATGCCGGAGACCTGGGTTCGTGTCCAGGTATTGCGGGATGAACCAGCAGGGGGGGGAGCAGCAAGGGCACAGGCCCGCACAGAACCGTGATGGTCACATAATCGTAGTGTAGTATGGGCAGAGCAAGACGTGTGTACTGTATACAATACATATTTTTGCATGCCTCGGACTATTGTTTGTATTTAATGTATACTGATTTTATGTTGAGTATTGTGTTTTTTTTTGTTTTGTATGGTGATGCCAAAGACAAATTTCCATCCTTTTGGATAGAAAATAAAGTTATATCTTAACTTATATCATCAATGAATTCCAGCTTTTTTCTCAGTTCAATTGCTTCATACAGTAAACTGTGTTCTGTTTCATCTGTCTTCATCACAGTAGGTCCCAGCTGTAGCAGTACAGTCGCTGTGCTGTCCTGCTGAGGGAGGTTTTTGTACGGCTGTGTAACACTGTGTGAACAGATATTTACTGTTGATGTAGTGAACACTCTGACAGTAATAATCTGCTGCATCTTCAGCCTGGACTCCTGTGATTGTCAGAGTGAAGTCAGTCCCAGATCCACTGCCACTGA
Source organism: Atractosteus spatula (assembly GCF_055471065.1). NCBI lineage: Eukaryota > Metazoa > Chordata > Actinopteri > Semionotiformes > Lepisosteidae > Atractosteus > Atractosteus spatula. The sequence continues at coordinate 10,788,441 of NC_142729.1, forward strand.
AACGCTCTGGGATTCCAGTCTCACGGTTAGTTGCATAATAGATTAGGAGTTTAGGAGCTTCTCCAGGTTTCTGTTGGTACCAGGATAGGCAGTCATTGCTTGAATAGCAACTGTATACTGCTGTGCTGGTCTTACAGCTCACAGTAATTGTCTGTCCTGGAGTTACAGATTTCACTGATGGAGTCTGAGTCACAGTAACCTGTCCTCTGGATACTAAAAATAATAAAAACATCATTATATTTTTTTTTTGTTTTTTTTTCATTGCCAACATTATATTTTTGCAATGTCCAATGTATTATACTTCAATTATATCTTCTCCCAAAAAATAAAAATAAATAATGAAATAATATCTTACCCTGAGAGCAGACAATGAGTGTCCAGATGAAGATGGTGATGAAGGTCATTGTTGCTGTGGGTTCTGTTGCCATGCAGGGCAGCTCTCAGTGATGAAGTGTTAAACTCATAGGGCTATAAACACTCCCAGAGCATGTGCTACCAATGCAAAGTGTCTCTTCTATGCAAATTGGTTTCCTTGGTCAGTAAACCGTAGACTGTTATTATAGCAGTTGCTTAGAACAGGGAGTTTTTTTCTGAAGTATGAAAACAATCTTATTTTATACATACTGTATCTATATTGTATGACAAAAATAGTTCTGATCTGCTTGCAGAGTGAAAGATCAGTCTGCACCACAGATTGTCTTTCTCTTATTGCAGATAAAAACAGATGACCCAGTGGCTGCTATCTCTGCCTCACATCACTTGAGCACTGGGTTGAATTCCTTTGCTGCTGTCTGCATGGCTTTTGTATGATTTCACCTGGTTCAAGTGGGTTTTCTCCTGGTGCTTTAGTTTAATCCCACAGTCTAAAGGACATACCAGGCTTATTGGTTTCTGGGAAAGTGGTTTGACAATGGCCATGTTTGTTTCTGTGTCTGCCGTGTGGTGGAATGCTGTCACGTACTGTACAGGGTGTATCCTGCCCTGTGCTGTTTGCTGGCTGGGAGAGACTCTGGCTCTCTCGTTACCATAAATTGGATCAAGCGACTAGAAAATGGATGGATGGAATATCAATAAAGTCTAACACAGAAACGTGTTTTCAAATGACATAGAATGATAATTATTAATCATCATGAGGTAATAACTGTTTTTCTGTGGTTATAGTGATCATTTATTTGTATTTTCTTCCCTCAGCCCTAGAAAAACATGTTGAGTGACTCAGTGCTGTCTTTATTCTCTGCAGTGTGGGACAGGGTGTAGTCAGAGGATTTTTACAGGTGTTACAATCCTTCCTCCTACCCCTGTGTGATCGAAGAGACCCCCGAGAGGAGGAACACTCTAACATAACAAGTGTAGCTGCTACTGGACTGGTGAGATGAGTGAGTCACAAGTTGTGGGCACACTGGAACAGCAGACATACAAAAGACTTTGAAAACAAGGGAGGACCACTCCAGATCTGTCCTTCTGTCGTCTCTGTATTAAAATATTTCCCCAAGAAATAAAGTTGCCCATGATTTAAAAAATGGATGAAATTATTTGTTGTTTTGTTTTGAATGTTTCAAAAAAGCATTAAGTAGATGCAAAAAGAGAGAGAACACACTCTGAGACCTCCCACAGGTGGGATTCAAACCAGAAAAAAAAATCCATGAACAGTCTAAGATGTCCAAGTGTCCTTTCAATTAATTTGGTTTCCATACATCCTAAATTCATTGTAGTTTAACTCCTTCTCTGTCTTGATCTTCTTCTGACCACCTAAATGTTCTCATATTATGCCAATACAGATGCAATATTAATAATTCTATTGCTTCTCATTGCAATGCATTTCTCATTGCATTGTCACTGTGCAAAGTGTCATTTGACAAATGTATAGACTTTGTGCAAATATAATAATTTTCTGAAGAAATCAGGGATGTAAAAGTGTCACATTTGTTCATTCATGAGTACAGGTAAAGATAGCCACAGTTAAGCTTTTCATCACTGCCCTATTATGTTGTGTGAAAAGTGGGTAGTTTTGAAAAGTACAAGTATATGAAGATAAAATACGCCCAGTGTGAGAGGGGACAGGAGACAAGGAGATTAGCCTGATAGAGCTGGAGAGGAGAGGAAGAAGAAGACTGATAGGCTGGAAACCACTCAGGTCATGTAGAGACAGAAACGGAGCAGCTCTGTGATATTGATACTGTATATTGATGTTGTCAATGAGCGTAATAGTGTAATAGTGTGATGGGCGGGAGCCACAGAGTGTTGTTGCAGACAGCATGATGAGAGAGGAAACAGGCCTTCATTGATAACAGATTGTAAGACATCACTATAAGATAAATGAATTATATACTAGAAAACCTTAATTATACAGCTTTAATGAACACATATGTTACGTCGCCAATATGGCTCAGTCTAGGGGCAAATGGGACTAACATATGAGCCAAGGTTTAACAGGTTTAACAGACAGAAATACACCCCCGGCTATGTGTAGGATGGTGGAAAAAGCAAGGAAGTAAAAAAAAAAACAATTAATTACATTATTCTACAACCCATTTACCAGAGAGAGAAGCAAAGCCAGAGAAGTCTTCACCAAGCTATCTTTCTACTCTATACTAAACTAAGCTCTAACGGAAAAAACAAAACACGGGTGCCACAACAATCCCAATCCTACACCACAGCTAAGAAAACAAATCCGACACCTCTCTTATTTTCAAAAAAATAAAAAAAAATAAATAAAAACCTCTCTTATTTTCACCATTCTTCTCCTTACACCTCACTTCAGACTCATCTGAGGACATCCTGTACCGACATTTAAAACTGGACCGCTCTCTTCAACAAATCCAGAGAGAGAGATTTAATTTAGGCGTACACCTGTCACAGATGTTGGAAGTGACAAACCGTGGAATGGCAGTAGAGCGGAAAAAGACCCTATGCGTAGCAGCAGAACAGGGGATTAGCCCGGGATCAGCTGTTCAGGACATGCCGTATAGAAACCTATGCCCTCAGGCCATGGACAGGAGTGACCTGGTGCTCGGCGGGTCTCAGGACATCCAAACCTCAATGCTGAGCGAGGAGCTGAGCAGACACAGGAAGTAAATAGGCTACACAACAAAACACACCAGAAAGACATGAATAATCACAGGGAACTAGGAACAGGACAGAAGAGCAGCGCCCTCTAGGTGTCAGGGTGTGACAACGCCCACTTCCAAAAATGGATTCCCGCATGGAAGGGGAGTAAAAAAAAACAGAACATAACACATAATAACGAACTTATACACAGGACACATGAGGCACACCTTTTACAAAGATAACATATTCTAACATAGAAAGTAATAAAAGGAACATTAATAACAATACATCATAAAAACAGGATCTCTGTTACTTCCAAATTTGAGCAAATCAGAGTACTGCACTGAAACCTTTGTAGAAAGAAATTGCAGGAATAAACATAAAATTATGTAAGAAATTAAATAAAATACAAATGCAATCAGTACCAAGGCAGGTGAAATCAGTAAGGTTAAGCAGATGGGAAAAGTTTTATTAAATCTTTACATCTATAAATTAATTTGCTTGTAATTTAGACCTTAGGTATGATTTAATCAACTTGAGCTTCAAAAAGTTATTTTTTTGCTCCTGCCGCTGTCACTAGGAGAGCAATAGCAATCTGAAGGGGTACAGGCTGGGTTCACAATACCCCCATTTAATGAAATACAGGGGAAACTTAAAAAAACATGCATTATAATGCCAATTACATATAATCTTTTAACAGTCTTTTGTACTATGCATTCACTTTCACATTTTTTTTTGGCTGTGTAGTGCTGATTTTCAGCAGACGACCCCACACGGCATGAGTACAATTGTGGGAAACATGTATCTGTTAACTTCAATTTAAAACACATTAAGTAATCTATTTATCTTGCTTGAAAATGTGGCTTGTCTACCATCCTCTAGTTACTGTACATGGATCTCACAGACTCAAAACCAAGTGAAATACAGCTTATTACATTTTTTACATATTACAACGACCTGATTTGGTGTACCTGTGTCGTGAGATCTCTTATCCCACTCTGTGCTCAGAAACATTATGTACTTGATTAGGATTGGTCATTTTTGGACCATCCATTAGGATGATCCACATCAGCAACAGGAAAGCTGTAGGGAGTTTTTCATTACACAGGGGCCCCCTGGTGGCGACGAGTCCCTAGGCAGTTGCTTAGTTTGCCTGTGCCCTGTGCATATTATCACATAGATCAATGCTTCTGGACAAGTAGTGCATTAAGCACAGGAGTCCTGCTCAGACAGAACAAGGACAACAGGGCTGGACAAGGTGCAGGAGATGATGAGACACAATCAGCTGAACCCTTAATCCACTTAACACAGCTGGATGAAGTAAGGAGTGACTCTTCAGAGCAGCACTTGACACTGCATGTTCAGAGGGAGCAGGATAATAACTGCCCCGATGGTGACTCCCAGGTCAGAGGGTTAATAATAGGAAGGAGAATTTCTGCTTTTATGCAGCACCTTTCATGCCAAAGGATCCTTCACACACAGGAGGGATCCACTGCACTGAAGATCAGCACCAGCTGGGAGACAAGCAGCATTCTGCACCATGCCATTCTGCACCAGCAGCCCCACTACACAGCAGATTCTGGGGAGAGGAGAGTAGCAGCTATACCATCACACCCCTACTGACTGAGCAGACAGGAGCTCAATTTAAACCCTCATCTGATGGGCTGGTACTGTACTTCTTACAGCAGAGTGTCTATGGTCACCACACTGGGGCAACACCCAGGCAACACTGGCTAAAAACATAGTACATAGTACAAACATAGTATTCAGAGTAGAAATAAAATGAGATTAGTGCGGTCTTCTGGACACTCATTAAACTGTGTTGTTAAATTATGGTTAATAAAACAATAACTTAATTACCTAAATTTGCTGATCACCATTTATTTTCCCTTTGTTGAGCGGCTCTTGTAAAGTTGTAGTATAATCTCACCATCCCTCAAAAAGTCTTCAGTAACATTGTAAGAAAGACCTCATTGTTCCCTCTAGTGTTACTGAGGACTCTCACTGGCACTGAGGACCACACTGCTGGTGCCTTTCATGCAGGAGACTACAGTATGTGTGACTTACTGCTCCAGACACTTTAAGACTCACAGTGTGGATCAGTCACTGTTCAGCTCTTTCAGAGTCACTGACAGACAGGACAATGATGTCACTGATTCTACTGCTGGGGACACTGGGGCTCCTGCCTGAATGTGAAGATGAAGAGGAAACCTTCTTTTCTGAAAAAGAATATTGTCTTTCTAAATATTATGCCTGAATATGCAATTACAACCTTTGAGTTAATGAAAAATGTACAGTATTATCTAGGTGTTGCAAGCTGTTTAAAAATAATGAGTGCAACTGGACAGAATCCCTCTCTCTCTTTGTTTTTCTCTCAGTCATTCTTTCAGATACTGGGCTGTTCTACGGAGTGCAGGTATGCTCCTTATCTAGCTCTCCTGGCTGCTTCACACCCTGCTGACAAGAGGCCAGATATTTAAACAGGGAGGAGCTCAGCTGTCCAGCATCAGCACTATAACAACTGACAGCTGGCTCCTCTTAAGCAGTGACTCACCCTGACTGTCACACTCAGGTTATTCTGAGTGCTTATACCCTATAGATTCACAATCTATAAACATTTATAACTTAATCACTTTCCCCTCAGAGTCCAGATTGTTGTGACTCTCCAGTGCAGACTGATGTTCCATGAGGCTCTGTCTCTATCAGCTGCACAGCCAGCACCTACACCAGTACCTAGAAACCCTGTTTTGCTTTTATGGGTGAAAGAAGTCATGTCTCTAAAAACAGCAAACATGATCAAAAAACAAAATATGTTACTTGCATAAGTATTTACCTGTTTTCAATGGCAAGCTGACATGAGTTCACTTTCACTTTTACTAGTCACACAAGTGGTTGAATAACTAGCACATCTCTTCAAGCTCCCTAATTCTGTTAGTGAAGCAAAGTCTCACCACACTGTATATTAATATGACCACAGTGAAGTCTTTGAGAACTGGTAACTGGCAACAATTAATTATTGGAAACTGTATTGGATCAACAGGATCACTCTGCCCCTTGAAACTGAGCAGTAGGACAAAGGGGGAACTTGTCAGCTATGCCCTCATAGCTGGAGAACAAAATCTTTGAAAGAGCTACAGAGTTCAATGGCTGAGATGGGAGAGAAAGTCCATGAGTCAACAATATCCTGGTCACTCCACAAACCTGGCTTTTATAGTCATCCCCCCTTTATCTTTTGAAAGTTGCAATGCTTTGAATCTAATTCTAGGTTTTCTCCCCTGCCATATAAACCTGGAAATCATCTTATCCCATTCTGAAAATTGTTTTGCAGAAACTTGTACAGGGAGAGCTTGAAACAGGTAGAGTAATCGTGGCAGTAGATTAATTTTTACAGATTCAATTCTAGAGCTAAAACTCATAAAGGGGATTAGGTTCCATTTCAGTATATCTGCTTTAATTTTAGTTATAAGGAGTCCATAATTAATTGTTGCCAATGTAGAAATATCCTTTGATAAATAGACTCCTAGATATCTAAGTGAACTTTGATTGAACTTAAGGTGGCATTTGCTTTTTAAAAAATCAGGAGGTTTGTAATTAAAGGTTAGAACGTGTGTTTTTTTTTTAACTTTTAACTTATAGCCTGCCAGCAAACCAAAACTATCTAATAGTTTCATTAGTTCTGTAAATGAACCAGTGGGATCCTCCTATATCAAAACATCATCTGCGTACAATGCTGTCTTGTGTTCATTCCCTTGTATAGAAATACCTTTTATTTTGCTATTTTGTCATATCCACTGGGCTAGTGGCTCTATATATAGAGCAAAGAGCAATGGAGACAAAGGGAAGCCTTGTCTTGTCCCTCGTTCTAAAGTTATACTATGAGATAAATAATCATTTATTTTAATTCGTGCCATTGGTCTATCATACTGTATAAGTTTTCAATACCTTTGATAATATTTTTACAAAACCCAAAACTTCCTAAGACCTTATAGGGGTATTTCCAACTAACAGTCAAAAGCTTTCTCAGCATCAAGGCTCATCAAAGACGCTTCTAAATTATGTTGTTGAATATGGTTCATGATATGCAATGTGCGTCAAATGTCATCATGGGTTTGCCTATCTTGAATAAACCCTGCTTGATCATAGTGTACCAAATGAGAGAGAATCTTTTCGATTCGTTTAGCCAGTATTGCTGTATATATTTTATAATCCACAGTAAGTACTGAGATTGGTCTGAATGATCCACAATCTGATCTATCTTTCCCCTCCTTAGGGATAACTGAGATGATAGCCTCTCTCCATGATGGGGAATTTTTCCATCAATTAATGCTGAGTTACAAGCAGAAAGAAGATTTGGTATTAATTCTGCCCAGAAGGTTTTGTACCATTCCAAATTAAAACCATCAGTACCAGGTGATTTATTAGCTCTGAGTCTAGTAATCACTAAATTCAATTCTTCTGGTGTTATTGTTGCTTTTAATATATTATTTTGATCTTCCGTAAGAATTCCGTAACTGAGAGATTCCAAAAAAGCATCCATCTTTTCTTCACTTTCTGAATGGCGTTGTGTATATATTTTTCTGTAATAATTTGTAAAAGTGTTTTGGATTTCTTCATATTTATATAACACACCATTACAGTTCTGGTACCTTATTTTATATATTGTATTATCGGTCTGTTGTTTTTTTTATTTTCTTGCCACAGCTTTAGTGATTTTGACCCTGAATTTGTCTAGTAAATATAACTTTTTTTTCAATTTCCTGTGCATATAAGACATCTATTTTGATTCTAATCTTCTTTATTTCTGGCACGGTTTTTGAATCCTGTTCTTCTCTCTGGTATATATAAAAAATAATCAATCCTTGTATATACTGAATGAGGGAAGGAATAGTGAGTGTAATCACGCCCACTTGGATAGACATCGCTCCAGAGATCTATTATTCCCATTTCCCCCTTCAGTAAATTCATCTTTTTATGCAATGACTTAGCCCTCTGAGAAGATATATTTGTAGAATCAAGCCTGGGGTTAAGACGCACATTCCAATCACCTCCACAAATCAGTATCCCTTGTGCATTTGCCACCAAATCGAACATTTTTTTATTAAAATTAAAATCACTACCAAGTGGGGCATATACATTAAGCAACGTCAGTAATTCCCCTTCCATTTTTCCCAATACTAATACATATTATAATAATTATAATAGCTTACACTTATATAGCGCTTTTCTGGACACTCCACTCAAAGCGCTTTACAGGTAATGGGGACTCCCCTCCACCACCACCAATGTGCAGCCCCACCTGGATGATGCGACAGCAGCCATGGTGCGCCAGAACACTCACCACACATCAGCTGTCAGTGGGGAGGAGAGGAGAGTAATGAAGCCAGTTCATAGATGTGGATTATTAGGAGGCCATGATTGGTAAGGGCCAATCGGAAATTTGGCCAGGACACCGGGGTTACATCCCTACATATCTCCCCTCCTTATCTTTAACTACTGTAAGCAACTCAAATTGAGCCTTTTGAGATATGAGTATAGCCACACCTCCCCTATGGCTAGATTTATATGAAGAGAAATAGATTTTTGAGAAACCCGTCCTCCTTAATTTCTCATGCTCCAATACACTCAGATGTGGTTCTTGTTAAAAACCCCAATATGACTCCCTTCTTTCTTCATTTTAGACAAAATCTTACTTCTCTAATAGGTTTAAGCATTCCATTAACATTAAATGTAACTATTTTAAGGTCTTGCTTGAACATATTTTATGTAAATGGTAGAAATCTCTCCCATAAGACATATGTTTCATATTGTTAAACATCCTCTTCCCATCAATTTTCTCTAATAATACATCACAAACAAAAATCACAATAAGCAAAAACATTCAGCCAATAATCTTAAATAAAACTGTATCCATCTCCGTCTCATTCACAGTACTTTCTTCTAACTGTGGGGTTCATTTCAAACGAACCCTGCATGGGCTTCTCTTTAAAAAAAAAAAAGAAAGTCCGTTAGGGAAGTCCTCCTTCTCCTCTGGAGGAGGGCCCTTGAGCGGGCAGCACAATGGCAAATCCAAACTTTTTTTATAAAAAGAAAAAAGAGGGTAATCAGGAAAATAAAAAAAGAAATAAGTCACTCTAGTCGTAGTCACCAGATATCTATCCCAACATTTGCAAATTCCCTTAAACATCGCAGGAAACTTTTTTTTAAAAAAAACCAACTAAACAATTACATCCTGACCGACTTAACAACTCACCGTGTCCATTTTCTTCAATCTTGCGAGGGGGATCTCTGTAGTTTCTCCTCTATGTTGCCAGTTTGAGGACTGGTCTTCCTCCAGGGCCACCCCTTTTGCCAGCCTTCTGCCAAGTAAACAGTCGCTCAATGTCTTCTTCCAGTGGAGGTGCTGGCGGTATAACTTAAACTTGAAGTCACCTCTCTGCCATGTCCATTGTGGCTGCTGCTGCTGAATGGTGTTGTAGCGCCCTCGCACTGTGGGGAGGAGGAAGCGCACCTAGGCACTGTGGGTACAGCAAAGCAGGCTGGGAGTTGTAGGCGGGGGGGAGTCCGAAGGTCTGTAAAATGACCAGCAGCTTTACCGCCCTAAAACTGTGTACGTGTTCCGTCGGTCCCCTAATGTGTGTATAAATTCTGTGGTGGGTGTTGTTGTTGTTTAAGGAGAATAACAGCAGTCGCTTGTTTTCCAATCTTGTCTCCACTTGTCCTTTGTCCTGCTTGAACCCGTAAGCGCTATAGTATAGACCGGTACTGTCTTCATAAATCAGCCATAGCCTCGCTGGAAATGGAGTCTGAAATTGTATTTTTTGCGACTTCAGCACCTTCTTTACCTCAGAGAATTCCATATGTTTTTTAAATACTAATGGGATTAATCATTATCCACATAAAATCGCTTGCTATTATGGAAAAGTTATTTGTTTTGCCGAGCTTTACATAACACTTCTTTTATCTTGTAGCTTAAGAACTTGGTGACAATGGAGAGCGGTTTAGCATCAGGGCCGATGAGTCTCGGCGCTAGCGCTCTCTGCACCCTTTCAATTCTCAGCTCCACCTCCTTTGATAAATCAAGCACAGCACAGTTTCAAGGAAGGTGGCCATGCAGCGTCCCTCAGATTCTTCGGGGATTCCGTCCATCCAAATGTTATCTCTGCGTGATCTTCCTTCCTGGTCCGTTAGCTTTGTTTCCAAAGTATTTTGTCGTTGCAAGAGCTTCTTTATCACAGTTTCTGTTGTTAAGACCCTTGTTTCCACTTCTTTGATCCGTCTCTTTGCCTCTCCCAGTCTCTTATTAACCCTGCTCAGTTCCCATTTAATATCTGTGAGCTGCTGTTTACTGTCCTGTCTGAAGTCTCTGAGTTCCTGCAGTATTTTCTGAAGACTGGTGTCTGTGCCATCTTGTTCTGAACTCTCTGAGCTGCTCCGGCTGCGGTCAGAAGATGCCGTTTCGATATTTTCCGCTGTCGGTAGTTTTCTCCTGCTACTCCTGACAGCCCCTTCAGCCATAGTTATTATTTTTCAATCATAATGTAAAAAAAAAACCTTTTTTTTCAGGGCTTTATTACAAAATTGTCAGGAGGTGATCTGTATTATGCTGCCATTCCCACCCACATCCTAACTGGATGTTCCAGTTCAGAGTTTTATGTTCTTTTCAATCAGTCTATACCACTCTGTGGGAGCTTGTCGTTTTCTCAGTCAGGGTCAGGTGTTTATTACAGGCTTAGCATAAATAATCAGGGCTGTTTGCCAGAATGCTGATTTCTAGGTGTCCTGTCACTCTTTTGTTTCCTCTTCTGCCTCATTCTGCCTCAGGTCTGGTCCCAACTGGATCAGCACCACCAAACCTTTCCCAGGTCAATTTCTACGTTTTGATATTTCAGATAGAAGATGGAAGCAAACAGCTTATTCATGAACTCTTTTTAGAAACGGAACTTAGTCAGAGATGCAAACAAAATAAACAATTATAAACAAACAAAAGTGTGGGAAATGGAAATCATTTTTAATAATTTTAATTTTTAAGGGAAAAGAACAGTATAACTCTATCAGCCTTCAAAAAAGTTTTATCTCTAAACAGGAATTACTGAGAGGAATTACTGAAAGGGTGGGGGTTCTTTGTTAACAAACATTTATTTATAATACAATACACAGTAAGCAACACACAACATAAACATACAACATACAACTTACAATATTTACAAACAAGGTATGCATCTTGACTTATACATAGAACTCTAGACAGCTGCCAAGTATATCAAATCCTATTTTTTGCCAGTTGAAACCTTCTTTATTAGAATTAACATTCCCCGATATTAACAACTGGAACCATCCTCAAGCAGCACTGTAAGGTCCTGGTTTAACCTGTCCCTCAGTCTCTAAGGGCCTCATCTTTTCCAGGACAGGGTGTTCTGACACAGTGTTTATTAACATCTGGCTTTTTCAGCACTGGGATTCTGTGGTCATCAAAGCATCCCTCCACACACTGCTGTTCAGATGGTAGAGACAGCACTGTGGAGCACATGAAGTACTGCAGATCTCCTCATTGATGTAGGAGTAGGAGGTGCTGTCCAGAAACTGGAAGGTGTAGATGTAGAAGTGAGGGTGGTGCTTGGGCACAGGCAGCCTGGAGTAAATGTGCAGGCGTACACTTTGTCCTGCTACATCTGGACCTTAGAGGCACGCTCGCTAGAATCCTGTTTGTGGATTTTAGCTCAGCATTCAACACAATCATTCCTAGCAAACTCTAAGAAATGAATGTAAACCAGTCCATTTGTAAATGGATTCTCGACTTTCTGACTAACCATAAGCAGTATGTAGAGTGGGTCCCTGTCTTTCAACCTGTCAAACTATCAGCACAAGTGTGCTCTCTCCTCTACTCTATTCCTTGTACACCAATGACTGCACTTCTGGCGACCCCTCAGTTAAATTTATCAAGTTTGCAGACGACACCACTCTTATACAGATACAGCCATTCAAAACAAGCGGGCGATACCGCATTATTTTGCGGTGCGCTTTACACAGTCTACCGCAAGTTACCGTAAATTCTCGTATAGTACCGCAAGTAAAATAATAGTATCTGGAATTTCCGCAAGGTGGAGCTATTAAAGCTCTCATGTTTGAGCTGTCGCCATCAAAGTCTTTAACGAAGATATTACTAATAGTATTAATAATGAATGACCTTGGACAAGCTGTAAACTCAAAGTATTGCCCTGGTCCACATTCTTTTTTTCATTGACCGCCTTTGTAAAAGTAACACCACAGCATTTCGCAATCACGCATTTGTTTCCAATCACGCAAAGTACAGTAATTTTTTAGAATCTCCAATTCGCCATGCCTTTCACATGCTCATAAAAGAGATTGATTTAGGAACATAAGCATATTACTGTATGCAAACTGTACTGTATACAGTATGTATATGTATATTTAATGTCTTTACTGTGCCCGTTTAAGTATTGAAGATTTATATGGAATTTTACCACTGAAGGGAAATCTTAGTAGCTGAGCATAAAAAGAATAGGAGCATACTGTAACGCGTGTGAAGGCCATTAACGATATTAATTTTGGAACATAAACATACAGTATATGGCTGGTCTCGGTACTTTAAAGAAAACATACACACCAGTATTCCATTTCTCCCTAAACATTTTAAGCATCGAAGTCTTTAACTAACGTGATACCAGAGTCAACAAGCATACTTTTAGAATTTGATTAAAAGGGAGTATAATATGGAATACCCGAGAAGCTTGGTATTGCGCAATCTATTCTCATATTCTACAGAGCAATTTTTGAAACTGTGATCATTTCCTTTATTGTTGTCGGGTTTGGCTCTGCTACTGCACAGTCCAAAAACCAATTGCAGCGCATTATCTTCCATCCCTCGCCATGCTTTACAAATCTAGAGCAGTAAATTCGGCCAATAAGATTGCTGCAGATTCATCCCACCCGGGACATCACTTATTTCAAAAGCTTCCCTCCGGAAAATGCTTCAAGGTAATAAAAACCAAAACCAACAGACACTTGAACAGTTCCTTACCCAATGCCATATTTCTGCTTAACCAGCATCCTCCTCCTACAACTCCCTATTTCAGCTGAAAAACGTTGAGTTAGTATTATTGCCAACTTGGTTCAGACAGTATATCTTGTAGATTTTGCACAAGAACCAGTGCGTTTTCCCAACATCTTTGCATAGTTGCAGCTAACTCCTCAGACTGTACTTTCGCACATGCTCTGAACTTACCATGTGTCCTGCATATACTATAATGTGTATTATTTGTACATTTATCACTGTACTGTAAAATGTGAATGTTCTTGTGTCTTATATATACTGTAATGTCTACATGTTCTGCATATCTGTACTGTACTGTGAGCACGTATTGTGACTGTGTTTTTGTGACTTACAATCTTTGTATATTGTCCAAAGTAATTATGTTATTAATGTTAATGCTCCTTTTGCACCTCTATGATTTTTGTGTTGAGCAGGTTCCAAATGTGCCAAGGCAAATTCCTGTAACTGACAAATACTGGAGAATAAAAGTGATTCTGATTCTGATTATTTCTGGATGTGCCTATGTCCCTCTGCCAGACATCCAGATGCTAGCAGTCAACATCCATCTTAAGGGAGAATTGATAATGGTACTGCATTGTCCTGGGAGAAATCCTTTTCCAAAAGATAAAATGGTCTCCCTCACTTGCTCTCACCCAAAGACCTCTAGGTCATACTGTGGCTGAACACAGAGAAGGACCTCTTTCACTACATTCCTGTACAGGGAACAGGCTGTTTGGTCCAGGCACCCAAAGATTTTTAGAAATACTTAATATCACTTAATTCTAAGTGAAATAATAGGCCTTGTCCCTACAATTATTACACCTTGGAAATTGACACGGGGAAAGTTGAGGTGGTGCTGATCCACTTCGGACCAAACGAGGCAGAGGGGAAGCAGAAAAGGAAACACCGGCCTTTATGTATGATGGGCAGAGCAGGTGAAGCTGTTTTCTGTAAGACAGGAGAGAGTAAAGACCTTAGTGCCAGAACTGAGGCCCTGTGCTAGAACTTTGTTTTCATGGGGGCAGAACAAAGGAATGGGGCTGCAGAGTCGGTACTGAGGACACAGACAGAGTGGAGCAATGTCTGTGGGAGGATTTCCAGTACAGAGACTGGGGAGACTGGACTGTGGGGAGTTCTTGCTTCTTCTTCCAAACAGGAACTATTGGGGACAAATGGTTTCCTTGTTTGTGAATTGATGTACTTGCTCTGTATAGGGAAAATAATATTGAAGGACCATTTTCTTTTCCACCTACAGTAAACGGGCTGTTGAACCTCTGGTGATCAAGTGTGTCCCTCGGAGAAACTTTGTGTGTCGTAGGTTCGATGTTTTTGAGTACACAGTGAGACATGTTGTAATCACTAAAGAATAAATTGCATTTATGCAAGACTAAAGTCTGGTGCTGGACTGTGGGTGCACTGGTGGTTCTGGGAGATATAAAGACCCTACTGTGGGGGAAAAGGAGTCTTAAATGCTACAGAGATAATTTTTAAAAGCAGTTCCTGTATTTAGGGTTCGCCATCTTTAACATATGCATATCAAAATCTATCATGTTACAATAAATGTAACAGTTTTAGCCATTTTAAAATCCACATTCTTTTTATTGTAAATGAACAAGTAAGAATTTATTCCATGCTGAAAAGACAAAAAAAGAAACATAACATTTGTGGAGCCTTCTTCAGGTGTCTGTGGAAGGTGTTTCAGGCTCCACAGCCAAAACGTTGTTTCTTTTCTTCTCTTTTCAGCATGGAATAAATCCTTACTTGTTCCTTTGTAGCCTACGAATGCTGACGCAGCCCCTACTTGAATGGCTTTTTATTGTAAATATGTAAATGACATAAATATTGTAACCATAAATTACATAATGACATAAATGACATAAATATTGTTTAACCCAGTGAGTGTTCATTATTTCTCTTTTCACCATAGCTGTCCCAGAAAACAAAGAACTCATGTGCCTCTAATCATATCAACTGTTTGGGTATATTTTTTGGCAAAATCACTTACATGTTAGGGCTTTTGATTATTTAATTTACTTATTGACTAATCTGCTTGGTCATTGTCTACTATTCCCTTTTTTGTAACCCCCCATTTGTAATATTATTTTGGTGAGGAGTAAATCTAATGTTTAGCTCTAGTTAGAGATTTGTCCACTTTCTATCACTTTCATTGTTTAACTTGAGGAAAGGTTTTTGTTTATTGTAAATTTTAAACAGTAAAGTAATGCAACTCTTTGAAGAAAATAACATATTTTCATATTCTGTATCAGAACATTGTTAAGAACAATACTGTAACTGTACCTTTGTTACAGATTACTTTTTAAATTTAATGTAAGAGTACATTTCATAAATGATATACAAACCCAGATCAGTTCAGTGCAGAAGAAGCAGCTCTGCAGCTGCTCTCAGTCCTCTGTAGTTCCTGTTGATGAGCCCGAGCAGCTCCTGTAGAGCTGAGAGAGGTTTTTGTACAGACGTGTATCACTGTGTGAAAGGGAAGCTTACACCCTGCTGACAGTAATAATCTCCTGCATCTTCAGCCTGGACTCCTGTGATGGTTAGTTTATATTGTGACCCAGACCCACTGCCACTGAAACGGTCAGGAATCCCAGACTGACGGTTGGAGGTATAATATATCAGGAGCTGTGGAGCCTGGCCAGGTTTCTGCAGGTACCAGTTGAGATAGCTGCTAACAGACTGACTAGTTGTACAGCTGATCGAGACAGAGCTTCCTGGGAGAACAGACTGAGCTGGAGACTGAGTCAGAACAATCTGTCCACTGGACTCTGAAAGTGAGATGGGAACAAAAAGAATTGTTAATACTTGCTTGTTATACAGTAAACATTTGTGTACGAACTTGTATCAGAAAACACATGTGCTACATTTACATTGTGGAATTAAAACTTACCTTTTGTACTTATGATACATGTTAATATGAAGTCTAAGACAAAGACTTTAATCCTCACCTTGAGCAAAGAGCACCAGTGTCCCCAGCAGTAGAATCAGTGGCATCATTGTCCTGTGTGAGTCAGTGACTCTGAAAGGGCTGATCAGTGACTGATCCACACTGTGAGTCTTAAAGTGTTTGGAGCAGTAAGGCGGCACAGGAATGCAAATCTCCTTCCTGTTTACAAATCATGTCACAGAGAGTTAGATGAAATCTGAGCTGTGAAAACAGTTGGAGCTTGTTAGGGTTTTGTGTTGGTTTTCCTCTTTTCTTCTGCAGTCAAAGAGATATGGCTTGCTGTCACTTGGCTGTGTTATGGCCATGAGCTGATTTGGCCACCTGGTAATTGAGAAAACCTGAAGAATGTTTTGGGAAATTCTTCAGCAGAAGAGCAGGAGATGGTCTTGCTCAATGTCAGTATTTACTGAGCTCAGTGTTGGGACACTCCTGCAGGGCAGACAACCTGCTGACATTTCCTTCTGTTTACGCTTACTAGAATAAGATAAAACTGCCTAAAGTAAATAGATTACAACCTGTGGTTAAATTTAAGTCTCTAAGTCTGGATGCCATAAAATGAATGGGAACCTATTTTCCTATTCGAAAATGAACTAATTAAGAAAGGCTGTTTTTAACCAAGGGATTCCTCACTCAGGAAATCATAGTTCGCTCTTAGCAAGGTACAAATACTCAGCTCCAATCTGGTGTTTATGGATTACCTGGACAAGGACCTCTTACCTGATCATCAATTTATGTTCTGTACCCTCTTATCCACTCTTTTCTCTCTTTCTGTTCTGGTCTCTTTTTTAACTGGCTTGTCTTCTGTCTTTTATCCTACACTTGCCAATCTTAATAATTTACCCAGAATGTAAGAAACATTGGAGACAGTAGCTATATTACCCTGCAACTCACAACTGGCAACCCACTGAAGCTCAGCAGGTATGAGCCTGATCAATAGCTGGATGGGAGACCTTCTGGAAGAGGTGTTAGTGGGGCCAGCAAGGGGTGCTCAGCTTGTGGACTATTTGGGTCCTAATGTCCCAGTATAGTAATGGGGACATTATACTGTAAAAATGGGCTGTATTTTGGATGAGACGTAAAACCAAGGTCCTGTCTCTCTGTGGTCATTAAAAATCCCAGGGCGTTCCTCGAAAAGAGTAGTGGTGAAACCCCGACATCCTGGCCAAATTTCCCATTGGTCCTTACCAATCATGGCCTCCTAATAATCTCCTTCTTTGAATTGGCTTCATTACTCTGTTCTCCTCCCCATTGATAGCTGATGTGTGGTGAGCGTTCTGGCACACTATGGCTGCTGTCGCATCATCCAGGTGGATGCTGCGCATTGGTGGTGGTGGAAGGGAGTCCCCATTACTTGTTAAGTGCTTTGAGTGGAGTGTCCAGAAAAACGCTATAAAGGTGTAAGCAATTATTATTATTAAGCTTCTGGTTTACTTTAGTTAATACTTTTAATGGAACTGTGCCACACATGTTGGGACATGCACAACCATGGGACAGATGTGTATGGTACAAATGGCAGCTGTAAACACCTGGAATGTAAAATTTGAGTTAAAGAATACACTACTGTTGATTAGGAATGTTTGATAGCAGCAGTAAAACAAACAGCCCTTGAGCTATAAGTTAAAGAAAACATCAGTGATACAGTACAAAAGACAAGGGAGGATCCACTCAAGATCTCCAGTACTGTCCTTCTGTCGTCTCTGTATTAAAATATTTCCTGAAGTAAAGAAGTAAAGTTGCCCACGATTTAAAAAAGGGATTAAATTCATTTATTTATTTTTGAATGTTTCAAAAAAGCATTTAGAAGATGCAAAAAGAGAGAGGACACACTTTGAGTCCTTCCACAGGTGGGATTCAAACCAGAAAAAAAATTCACAAACAGTCAAAGATATCAAAGTGTCCTTCAATAAGTATGATTCCCAGATTCCTTGCAGTTTAATTCTTTCTCAGTCTTGATCTTCATCTGACCATCTAAATGTTCCCATATTATACCAATATAGATGCAATATTAATAATTATATTGCTTCTCATTGCAATGCATTTCTCATTGCATTGTCACTGTGCAAAGTGTAATTTGACAAATGTATAGATCTTTTGCAAATATAATATAATAATTTTCAGAAGAAATCAGGGATGTAAAAGTTGTCCAATTTTTTCATTCGTGAGTACAGGTAAAGATAGCCACAGTTAAGCTTTTATGAACTGCCCTGTAATGTTGTGTGAAAAGTGAGTTGTTTTGAAAAGTACATGAGGATAATATATGCCCAGTGTGAGAGGAGATAGGAGACAAGGAGATTAGCCTGATAGAGCTGGAGAGAAGAGGAAGAAGACTGATAGGCTGGAACCCAGTCACGCCAGGTAGAGACAGAAACAGAGCAGCTCAGTGATATTGATACTGTTGATGTTGGCAATGAGCACCCTCTTGTGGGCATTGCAAGAGCTTTTTAAGTGTAATAGTGTGATGGGCTGGAGCCACAGGTGTTGGTGTAGACAGCATGATGAGTGAGGAAACAGGCCTTCATTGATAACAGATTATAAGATATCACTTTAAGATAAATGAATTATATACTAGAAAACCTTAATTATACAGCTTTGATGAACACATATGTTACATCGCCAAAATGGCTCAGTCTAGGAGCGAATGGGGACTAACATATGAGCCAAAGTTTAACAGACAGAAATACACCCCCGGCTATGTGTAGGATGGTGGAAAAAACTAGGAAGTAAAAAAATCAACTAACTACACTATTCCACAACCCATGTATCCGAGAAAGAAGCAAAGCCAAAGAAAAGTCTTTACCAAGCTATCTTTCTACTCTGTACTAAACTAAGCTATAACGGAAAAAAATAAACAAAACACAGGTTCCACAACAATCCCAACACCACAGCTAAGAAAACAAGTCTGACACCTCTCTCATTTTCACCGTTCTTCTTCTTACACCTCACTTCAAACTCACCTGAGGAAGTCCTGTACCAGCATTTAAAACTGGACCGCTCTCTTCAACCAATCCAGAGAGAGAGACTTAATTTAGGCATACGCCTGACACGGATGTCGGAAGGGACGAACCATGGAATGGCAGGAGAGCATAAAAGACCCTATGTATAGCGGAGAAATGGGGGTTAGCCTGGGTTCAGCTGTTCAGGACATCCCGTATAGAAACCTATGCCCTCGGGTCAAGGACAGGAGTGACCTGGTGCTAGGCGGGTCTCAGGACATCCGAACCTCAATGCTGAGCAGGGAGCAGAGCAGAAGCAGGAAGTAAATAGGCTACACAACAAGACACATGAATAATCATAGGGAACTAGGAACAGGACAGGAGAGCAGCACCCTCTAGGTGTACAAGGTGTGACAACGCCCACTTCCAAAAATGGATTCCCGCATGGGAGGGGAGTTAAAAAAAAAACAGAACGTAACACATAATAACGAACTTATACACAGGACACATGAGGCACACCTTTTACAAAGATAACATATTCTAACATTGAAAGTAATACAAAGGAGCATTAACAACAATACATAATGACAAACAGGATCTCTGTAACTTCCAATTTTGAGCAAATCAGAGTACTGCACTGAAACCTTTGTAGAAAGGAATTGCAGGAATAAATATAAAATTATGTAAGAAATTTTGAAAAATACAAGTACACTCAATACCAAGGCAGATGAGATCAGTCAAGCTAAGCAGATGGGAAAGATTTATTAAATCTATAAATTAATTTGCCTGTAATTTAGACCTCAGGTATGTTTTAATCAACTTGAGCTTCGAAAAGTTCTTCTCTGCTCCTGCTGCTGTCACGAGGAGAGCGACTGCAATCCGAAGGGGTATAAGCTGGGTTCCCAATACCCCCATCTAATGAAATACAGGGGAAACTTAAAAAAACATGCATTTTAATGCCAATTACATATCATCTTTGACCAGTCTTTTTACTGTACATTCACTTTCACATTTTTGTTTGGCTGTGCAGTGCTGATTTTCAGTGACCCCACACACATGAGTACAATTGTGGGAAAGCTGAATCTGTTAACTTCTAGTTAAAACACATTAAGTAATCTACTTATCTTGCTTGAAAACGTGGCTTTTCTACCATCCTCTAGTTACTGTACATGGATCTCACAGACTCAAAACCAAGTGAAATACAGCTTATTAAATTTTTCCACATATTGTGCATTATTACAGCGACCTGATTTGGTGTACCTGTGTCGTGAGATCTCTTATCCCACTCTGTGCTTCAGAAACATTATGTACTTGATTATGATTGCTCATTTTTGGACCATCCATTAGGATGATCCACATCAGCAACAGGAAAGCTGTAGGGAGTTTTTCATTACACATTGAGGGGGCCCCCTGGTGGCGACGAGTCCCTAGGCAGTTGCTTAGTTTGCCTGTGCCCTGTGCATATTATCACATAGATCAATGCTTCTGGACAAGTAGTGCATTAAGCACAGGAGTCCTGCTCAGACAGAACAAGGACAACAGGGCTGGACAAGGTGCAGGAGATGATGAGACACAATCAGCTGAACCCTTAATCCACTTAACACAGCTGGATGAAGTAAGGAGTGACTCTTCAGAGCAGCACTTGACACTGCTTGTTCAGAGGGAGCAGGATAATAACTGCCCTGATGGTCACTCCCAGGTCAGAGGGTTAATAATAGGAAGGATAATTCCTGCTTTTATACAGCACCTTTCATGCCAAAGGATCCTTCACACACAGGAGGGACCCACTGCACTGAAGATCAGCACCAGCTGGGAGACAAGCAGCAGCCATTCTGCACCAGCAGCCCCACTACACAGCAGATTCTGGGGAGAGGAGAGTAGCGGCTATACCATCACACCCCTACTGACTGAGCAGACAGGAGCTCAATTTAAACCCTCATCTGATGGGCTGGTACTGTACTTCTTACAGCAGAGTGTCTATGGTCACCACACTGGGGCAACACCCAGGCAACACTGGCTAAAAACATAGTACAGGTATTCAGAGTAGAATTAAAATGAGATTAGTGTGGTCTTCTGGACACTCATTAAACTGTTTTTTTTAAAATTATGGTTAATAAAACAATGAAGAAAGATGTGAAGACGGGGGTTTGAATTTAATCCTTTCTGTATGAGGTTTAGACTTCTAAGTCACAAGCTGGGGTTTATGGCAGGAAAGGGGGTTAACTGATAAGGATTGCAGATGCAAGCTAGGAACCCCCCTGGGTGTAATCTTAAACTGACCATTTGGCCAGAAAATGGCCAGTAAACTGGCCAAATACCATGAACCCCCCTCTTTACCATCAGACCGAGTGACGTCAGAAACGGAGAAGAAGACACTATATAACCCAAAAGTTTGTAACAGTACAGGGAACAATACTTCAGTTTTGTTGTTTCTTGCGGGAAACAAGACTTCGGCTTTATTGTTCCTTGCATGCAATAAACTCATCTGTTTTACTTCATCTCGGGATCAAGAACCTTATTCCTTCTGTTACAACAAATTTGGCGTAGTCGACAGGATGCTCCAGAAGGCGCGGAACTTCCCATTGGCAGGAGAGACGGTCAGCACGCACATTACTAAGAGGTAAGGACTCCTCTTTTATTTAAAAGTCCTGACTCTCTCTGACCAATTGGGAAGTCTCTGCTCCCTGCGAGAATCGCCCGAGATGACAGAGTAAACGTGAGTTCCTGAATTCCTCTGGCCCGGGGAAGAAACTGGTGTATGTAAGGGGTTGTTTGCTGTAAGCCCAGAATTTGGTCTGGCAGGCGGTCCGCAGTATTGTGTACAGGTGTTCGAAGCTGGTGTATGCCTTAATTGCGCGGGGAGTTTTTGAACGGGTTTTGGACCCTTACCGCGAAGTTCAGGACTGGTGTGGGCCTTAATTGCGCCCGGAGTTCTGAAGGTCAGAACTGGTTTGGGCCTTAATTGCGCCCGGAGTTCTGTGGCTCGGGATTGGTGTGGGCCTTAATTGCGCCCGGGGTTCTGGAGCTGAGTGGTGCATTAAATGCACGTATAATCCAGGATTGGTGTGGGCCTTAATTGCGCCCGGGGTCCTGAGATTAGCTACGCCTTGATCGTGCACGGATTGGCGTGGCGTGGTTTTTTGTTTTAAAGGAAACAGGAGTAGAAGAGATATATATGTATGTATGCTTTTGGTGTTTTCCTTGTTTGTGAAATACATATACACACGCACGACACTAACATAAACACACCTCATAATAAAAGAGCAAAGCATTAAGTAGCAGGATTTAAAGGACGTTGAGACCCGAGAATTGCCCTGATTGAGCTCAATGCGTAAGTCCCCCCCAGGGCAAAAGCAGCGATGCTGGCATTCTGGGGATGGTGAATTACTGATCAAGAAAGGGGGTTTTCGAGGTCTCGTCCCTTACCTGTGAACAGTGCGGTGTAAGTCCTCTCTAAAGTCTCTGAGGGGTATTTAGATCTGGAGGTAACAGACGCCCTTGGCTGAATGAGTGCAGGAATGCACAGCTTTTTCAAGTGAAAGCATCCCCTTACTGTATGAGCTGTTACCTCACACACGACAAAAGTAAAAGAGACCGAACATGTGTGCTAACTGATGGTTTGAGAAAGTGGTGGAAGGGTCCGTTTATATATCGGAAAAGTGTAAGTTGACGGAAAAGAAGGAGAAAAATATGGGAAAAGCTGAGTTTGTCAGAGGGAATTTGGGGCGAAGACGCCTGTAAAGAAAGCATATGAGTATTGATTGGCAAAAGCACAAGCATGTAGCTCCCACCCTGGCGCACGGCCGGCACCAGTGGTGGCAGATACATGAGAAAAAAAAAAGAAATTGGGATGTGACTTAGAAGTGTGTTTACGGGGAAAACAAAAACCCGGAAGAAAAGATACTTTACTCGCTACGAAAGAGTATAAACAAAAGCGAAAAGAGGCAGTGCAGGAGAATCAGAAACTAAAAGAAGAATTAGTTCCTGGTCGCACTGCACTAGTTAATGTGTTATATCCTGCTCTCCCATAGGGGAACAGACAGGCAGGAAATGAAAATAATTGGGATCAATTCCCACAGTGACCATATGGAGACGGTGGGTCTAAGTGGGATGACACCTGGTACGAGTGTGATAGAGACGGAACAGGAACTCCCTTCTTAAACAGAGGGCGCCTGCAGACCTGTACTCTCACCCTAAGTGGGAGAGGGCCTGATGTAGCGGGGGCTGGCGCTGTTGATGACAACGTCACTCTAAGTGTCTAGCACCCCGTCAAGGGGGTCCACACTCGCACCTACCTTCCCTGATTCCCCCATAAGATCAAATGCAAAACCGGAAGATATTGACCGGTGGGTTAAAGCACTGCACCAGAAATTAGAAATGCAGCGAACCTGGAGTGCGCTTCAGGAATTAAAAGGATTAATGTAGAAGTAAAACAAGAATACAGCACATTGTAGTACGAAGAGAAAAATATATTCTCGATGTGTATGTGTGTTTTATGAATTTGTGTGCCGGCATGTATGTGTGTAACTGTGAGTTTTGGTATACTAAATGACGGTGTGAGTGTGTTTAGCCAGCGGGACTGGCTAGAGACGTAACTAAAGAGACTTGACGAAAATCAACTTAAGGAGATTGGAAAATATAAGAGCGTCTGAAACGTATAAGTACAGTACAGGTGGACGTAAAGGTAGTTAAACAGTTTTTGTATTTTTATACAATTAGTTGCAATAGTGGAAACAATTTGGTTTTATTCGAATGTCTCGAAACCAGACATGCTGAAACGCTGTAGGTTTAGAATCGAGACTGGGGAGAATAACGTCTTGTGAGAAAATCTGTTTACCTAACGATTAGATCCTGTAAATCCCTTGTAGCCTCCCTAAGTCTGTCCCAGTCCAGTGGTTAAAAATGTACTGTTAATGGAGTGTTGGTTTCTCTGTTAGGGGATACTGGAGCACTACTGTCCTGCTTGTTTCACTCCTCTGTTCAACAGTGTGCTATAGAGTAATGTATATGGGAAGACAGCAGGAGGCCACAGGAGTATTGGGACAGCAAGTCTTACTTGCCGAGTACCAGATTTTAATGGGTGGTTTTATCCCAGATCTATTGGGTTGGAATATTATGCATTACAAAGAATGACTATCCAGAACAGGGTATCACGTGGCTTCAACTGACTGTGATCACTCAGTATGTTGATGGTATTCTGAGTGCTTCCCCTGACGAGGAAACCCACAAGTCTGAGTTGCTTTAGAGTGTCTAATAGAAGCAGTTATGATAAGGCCCTTTTGTGTCTAGCATTGTGAAATTTTAACAGGGCCTGGGTGCAATGTTTTTACAGGGTGAGCACAACTCTTAACAGATCTGATTAAGGGGGGAGTGCAGTACAATGACAAGATTGCCTTGGTTCCCGCAGCAAAAGCCACCTGTAATAATTTGAAACAAGCTCTCTTACAGGTGCTGAGACTGGGGTTTCCTCAGATGGATCAACCATTCCTTTGTATTATTGCAAGTTGCTGACAGAGGCCACCCAAGGAGCCCGCGAGCAGGTCCTGGAGGCGTGGGGACCACCACCTGTAGGAGGGCACAACCTCATCGCAGGAGAGTGGGTGTGGATCAGGAAATTTCCTTCACAGGTTCTCCAGCCCAGGTGGGACGGACCCTACCAGATCCTGTTGACAACCGAGTCTGCGGTTCGATTGGAAGGAAAAGATCGCTGGATCCACGCGTCTGCCCTGTGATCTGCCCTGACATTGTATGTATAAAAATAGGCTACACTGAAGTATGCCATATTTTATAAGGGGGGAATGAAGAAAGATGTGAAGACGGGGGTTTGAATTTAATCCTTTCTAAAGGGGGTTTAGACTTCTAAGTCACAAGCTGGGGTTTATGGCAGGAAAGGGGGTTAACTGATAAGGATTGCAGATGCAAGCTAGGAACCCCCCTGGGTGTAATCTTAAACTGACCATTTGTCCAGAACATCGTAAACTGGCCAAATACCATGAACCCCCCTCTTTACCATCAGACCGAGTGACGTCAGAAACGGAGAAGAAGACACTATATAACCCAAAAGTTTGTACCAGTACGGTGAACAATACTTCGGTTTTATTGTTTCTTGCGGGAAACAAGACTTCGGCTTTATTGTTCCTTGCATGCAATAAACTCATCTGTTTTACTTCATCTCGGGATCAAGAACCTTATTCGTTCTGTTACAACAGAGTGATGGACACGCCCCTATGCCAATAATAATTACAGCTCCCAACTCCACCATCATCATCAAGTTGACATCAATCTGCTGCCTATACACCGCACAGGGAGCTCAGCTCAATAAAACCAGCTGGACATTAGTGTGGAAATGAACAGCGTGTCCTAGTGGAGCTCCTCTTCCTCACTCCAGTGGTCTATCTGATTTGAGAAATTCAGGTTTTATATTCTTTGGCTCATCACTCCTGTGTTCAGTTACAACTCACTGTTCCTCCAAACCTGTGTGTGTCTGTGATCATGTCTGTAATGGATACACACTCTTTCATCCCTTTATTTATTTTCAGCATTTTTTAGCTGTCAAGTTTTTATTGTTCTTAAGCTTCTCACAGAACATAGGAAATAAGAAATAATAATAATAATAATAATAATAATAATAATAATAAACTTTATTTTATATAGCGCCTTTAAAGGTGGCTTCTCAAAGCGCTTTACAGGATGACAATAACAATAAATAAGAAGACTACAACAATAATTAAGGAGATTTCACAAGATAGGACACAATTATAATTACAACAATACAACAATAACAATAGAGGAGACCGTGGAAGGTGGTATTAAGAAGAGCAGAGGGGTGAAGAGTGGAACCAGTTAAGTAAAGGCTCTTCTGAAGAAGAAGATTTTGAGTCTGGATTTGAAGGAGTTTAGAGAAGGTGACTCTCTAATATCCTTGGGCAAAGAGTTCCAGAGCTTGGGGGCATAGCAGGAGAAGGCCCTGTCACCCATACAATGTAGACGGGCTTGGGGGACAGTAAGGAGGGCAGAATTTGAAGAGCGGAGGTTCCGAGGTGGGAAGTAGGGCGATAAAAGTTCAGACAGGTATTGAAGTGCCAAGCCATGTAAGGCCTTATAGGTGAGCATGAGGATTTTAAAGTCAACGCGGAATTTGACCGGAAGCCAGTGCAAGAACTCCAGGATAGGAGTAATGTGAACACTTGCACTAGACCTGGTCAGGATTCTGGCTGCAGAATTTTGGACATACTGCAGCTTGTTCAGAGTAGATTTAGATACCCCAGGGAGTAGAGCATGGCAGTAGTCAATTCTAGAGAATACAAATATGCTGATCAGCTTTTCAGCCACAGTTAATGATAGCATAGGGTGTAGTCTTGCAATATTTCTAAGGTGAAAAAAAGATGTTTTGACAGTATGCTGTACATGTGGGTCAAATGTTAAGCCAGAATCGAATATAACCCAAAGGTTTTTTAATTTTGATTGAAGCTCAAGTACAGAGCCATCTACAGACAAGGTTACAGGACTGGCTTTACGAAGTTGATGGGGGGTACCAATAAGAATGACTTCAGTCTTGTCACAGTTAAGATGAAGGAAGTTTTGAGTCATCCAAATTTTTATGTCAGAGATGCAATTAGATAGAATAGAGACAGCCACATCAGTGTCGGGTTTGGTATGGATGTATAGTTGAGTATCGTCAGCGTAAAAATGAAAGCTGAGGCCATGTGATCTTAAAAGCTGACCAAGTGGGAACATGTAAATGCTGAAGAGAAAGGGGCCCAGTATTGAGCCCTGGGGGACACCAGACTTGACAAGACCAATTTCAGACCTGTACCCATTGAGAGAGACAAAGTGATAGCAATCAGTGAGGTAAGATTTAAACCATTTGAGGGCAGTGTCAGAGACTCCAAACACAGTCTCGAGACGTGAAAGTAAGATGTTATGGTCAACAGTGTCAAAGGCAGCACTGAGATCAAGAAGGATGAGTATGGAAAGAGAACCAGAATCAGAAGCTATTAGGAGATCGTTGGTGACTTTGACTAGGGCGGTTTCTGTGCTGTGAAGTTGACGGAAACCAGATTGGAGGGGTTCAAAAAGGTTGTTTGTCATGAGGTGGTTATGTAACTGAAGTGTGACAGCACGTTCTAGAATTTTAGAGGGAAAGGGTAAGTTGGAGATGGGGCGAAAGTTGTTAAGATTGTCGAGAACCATGTTAGGCTTCTTTGGCACGGGAGTAATAGCAGCAGTTTTGAGGACCGTTGGTACAATGCCGGTGAATTGAGCACATTCATGGAAATTATATCCGTAGTGGAGAGAATGTTATGCCGGATGTTGTCAATATTAGAACTAAAGAAATCTAAGAATGTGTTGCAAAGTTGTGATGAGGCAGGTAATGTGGTAGGGCAGTTTGGCTTGAGCAGTCTGTTGATGGTGGAGAAAAGATGTCTGGGATTGTTTTGGTGATTTTCAATGATGTGAGAGAAGTAGGTGGATCTAGCAGACTCTATAGTAACCTTATAATCAGATAAGTAATCTCTCCAGGCCTGATAATGTACAGTTAGGCTGGAAAGCCGCCACCTACGCTCAAGTTTGCGAGAGGCTGCCTTCATGAATCGCAGATGGTCATTGTACCAAGGGGCAGGGCGAGAGAAGGAGATGGTTCGAGTTTTTAAAGGAGCAAAGGTGTCGAGGGTAGATAAAAGAGCATTGTCAAGTAACTGTATTTTGTCCTCTAGAGGGTCAGAGGAAGAGAAACAGTGAGAAAGTGAGAAGTAATCCAGTTCACACAATTTTATCTCATGAGCTGCTGACAGATGCACTCCATGGGCAACAGTGACCTCACCTGTGGTCAGTAATGAAGTCTCCAGCTCTGAAGTGTATTGGTCTATCCATTGACTCCTCACTCTTCATAGACATACAGCTGGGCACTGGTGACTCTGGTCTGTACAGCTTGACCCTTTGAACAACAGAGACAGTTGCAAAGATCAGGAAGTGCAGAGCAAACAGGACTTAAACTTACAGAAGATAAGTCACTAACAATAAAGAGAAAATTTACTGAAAGGGAGCTCATAAAAACAGTGAGGCAGAGAACAGGATGCACCTGAATGGGTTCTTGAGATGTGATGATTTTCAGTGGAAAACAGAGTATAGAAACTGTCATGAGTAGCCATTTGGAAAATTAAGTCTTTTATGTTTTGAAAAGGTACTGTACACATTAGCAGTGTCTTCTGCTTTGAATTTGAAGAAGTGTTATTTAGACAACAGATTGTGTCACTGCAATTATCTTGTTCTGCAGGATTAATAAGTGTCTCTCTGTTGCTGTAATTGTGAAGTTCAGGGGTAGCTGTGCTGGTATTGGTGTTGAAAGCCGATTCTCTCTTCATGGCCTGAAGGAAAGAGCCTGCAGGGGGCAGCACACAGTCCCAGTGTGAGAACACGAGCCCGAACTCCAGGGTGTTTCTGCTGGTTTCCAAACTGGAGCAGCTAGAGACTGGAGTCACTTTTCTACTGGAGAGTCAGAGCGTTTTTGCTGAAGTCACACATTATCATGTTGCTGTTGATGTTGTTGGTCTGAGTGATAAATCAGTGCTTCACAAGTTCACAAGTTCAGATCAAGAATTCAATTAAATTACTAATTAAATCCTTCTATGGTTCACTTTACATCATAAATCTTGTCAAATCAACAGGAATGCAACACAGCCAGAATGCAAAAAAGTGAAAGGCAGCAGGTTAAGGTAACCTTCTAGATTCAGATAGCTAAACTACACTCATTAAAGGATATCTCTGAGCCCTTCTGGCCAGTTTGGTAGATATTAGTTAATTGATCCTAGGATCTCAGCCTGTGTTTTTCTTGAAAGATACCAGGGTATCAGTATACCCACATGGCACTGTTGCTTTTTCCACACTCCAACATCCCTTTGTGTAAAGATGAGCCTCCTGCTCTCAGTTTGAAATGCACCTCCATGCAGTTTTCACTTATCGCCCTCACACTGTGTATCACTGTTGATTCAGCTCACTGGATTGACTGCTTCAGTGTTTTTAGGACCTTGAATCTGGTGTTCAGAGAGAGGATGTTGTCCTGGTACCAACCAAGAACTGTATCGTTTGCAAACTTAATGATGGATTTTTTTTTTTTTGGCAACACAATCATGGATGAATAAGGAGTAGAGGAGAGGGCTGAGCACACAGCCTTGGGAGATGCTGATATTCAAAATCAGGGTGGAGAATGAACTGGTGTCTACCCTTACCACCTGCAGGTGACCCATCAGAAAATCCAGGATCCAATTGCAGAGAGGGGAGCTTAGTCCTAGGTCCTGGAGCTTGGTGACAACATTCTCACATACGTTTCTTTCTTGTCTAGGTGTGAGAGGGTAGTGTGTAGAGCAGTGGGAATGGTGTCCTCAGTTGATCTGCTCTGTCGGTATGCAAATGACAGTGGGTCCAAGTTGTCAGGCAGTGAAGAGGTGATATATACTTTGATCAGCCGCTCGAAGCATTTCATGATGACTGATGTGAGTACAACTGGGCACAATGGTGGTTTTCTTGAAGCAAGAGGGGACTGTGTATTAAGTAAGGGAAAGATTGAATATGTCCGTCATCTGCCAGCTGGTCTGAGCAAGCCTTCAGAACACGTCCAGGGATAGCGTCGGGGCCAGGGGATTTGTGTGGATTAGTCTTCCTGAAAACGTTATACACATCAGCTCTGGAGACAGACAGTGGGTATTCCCCCTATTTTACTGGGAGTTCCTTAGCTGGTTCTGTGTTATGGAGTTCGACCCGAGCATAGAATAAGTTTAGTTCATCAGGGAGTAAGACAGTTTGTGCCATATTGCTGGGTTGCACTTTGTAATCTGTGATGGTGTGAATTCCATTCCATATATTCCAGGTTTCTCGGTCATCATGATAGTATGATTCAGTTTCGCTCTATAGTTATATTTAGCTCCTTTGATGGCTTTTCTCAGGTCATTTCTCTTGTCCATGTCTCCAGAGTTAAAAGTCATTGTTCTAGCTTTTTTGATTAGTGCATACTTCTCCATTTTCCCATGGTTTCTGATTTGGGTATGTGCGAACTGTAATTTTGGGGACAACATCTTTGATGCATTTATTGATAAAACCAGTAGCATAGTCTGCTTACAGGTTAATGTCTTTCCCGGCACCTTCACTAAAAATCTGCCAATCAGTAGTGGCAAAACACTGATGTAGAATAGAATCCGATTTGTCCGACCGGCGCTGAAAGGTTCGTGTCGCAGGCTTCTCCTGCTTGAGTTTCTGCCTGTAGGCAAGAAGTAGCAGAATGGAAGTGTGATCGGATTTGCAAAAGGGAGGTCGGGGGAGGGCTTTGTAGCCATTCTGGAATGAAGTGTGAATATTATCCATCGTATTTGTTCTGTTCGTCAGGCAATTAATATGCTGATGCAGGTTAGGCATGGTTTTCTTCAGGTCCGCGCCATTGAAGTCCCCTACTGTGATGAATGCGTCCTCAGGGTATAAGTTCTCCTGTCTGTGTTTGTGTCCAAATAATTCATTCAGGGCTCTTGTGGTGTTTGCCTATTGTGGAATATACACTGCTGTGAGGACCACCAATGTAAACTCCCTCCGAGACAGAACGGATGGCATTTTATTGTCAGGTGTTCAAGACCTGGAAAGCATGACAATGAAATAGTCTCCACAGCTGTGCACCAGGAGTTATTAACCATCAAGCACACCACTCCACCCTTGATTTTCCTCGAGTCCATTGTCCTGTCCTGACAGTGGACAGAAAAGCATCTCGGGAGGATAGCAGTGTCCGGAATAGACGCATAAAGCCAGGTTTTGGTAAACGCTAGCTCAGAATGTGGTATATAATTTACCTCAAACTAAGGTATACACCCAGACACAGTGACATTCCCACAACATGCATCCCTCTGGGATCTGACACTGAGCATGCATGTCCTGACAGCACTTGACAAAACACATGGAACACAAGACCCAAGACAGCAGGGCCAGGAGACCTCAGCTACTACAGTCACATAACTAACAACAGACATGGGACAGCAGGGAAACCTACAATAACACAGACACATCCTTATAGCTTTGAAGCCAGACAGATTCGGTGTCAGAGTCAATCAGGTCCCCAAACACAAGAACACTCTTTTACCTCTCAATTTCACGGCCCAGTGCTCCATCTTCAGCCTCAGGCTCCTCAGAGAGACTCATTTCAGAAGCTGTTTCCCTCCTGAGGATCAGCAGAGGGTCTCAAGGACATGAATTTGATACGAGCACAACCTGCCAACACATAACAGAAAGTGAGAAACTCTCACATCTCAAATCACAACACTGACACATTCTCACACACTGTACTGCACAATAATAACACTGAAACACTCTCACACACTGTACTGCACATTATCTACACTGACACACTCTCACACACTGAACTGTACATTAACAACACTGTTAAACTATATTCATGTTCATATTACCAACTGTGATGCCACTATGAGTGCAGAAGTCTGTCATACAATGTTGCATTATTATCACTATTCTCTTTATGGTTTAAAAATAAGCACTTGAAATTATAGCACATAAAGGCTGCACAACTATCAGTGCAGCTTGTTTTGGTGCATTTGTGCACTCAGTTGAATTTATGTTTGCCTCAGTACAGGGTTTTGAAAATTTCTGAATTCATGTCTTTGTCATTTTTCTCATCTTATTAATTATCTTTATCTTGGGGTTTTTCCATACACAATAAAACTACATAGTATTTTGACACACAAGATTTAAAACAACAAAATCCAAAAACGTCAAGGTATTTATAGAATGAACTGAATAAAAGCACTATGCAATCTTATCCACTACAGTCAGCACTTCTGTGCCCTGTCATTTTAAATCTGAACACACTGTAGCGAATGCGAAATAAGCAGCATTTTTTAAAAAAATCCAGAGCACGATCCTATGGACACAAGGGTAGGATCAGCAGGCTGCATTGGCAGCTCAGGATTTGCATCGGACTGGAGTGTAGCGTTGCTGAGGACGTCGTTGGGAGATGCGGAAGTCTACTGGGAGCGCAGGATGCGTTAGGTATATCTTTGATAGGAAAATTAGTAATATTCCTAGATTAACGTCCTGAATTAAAGCTGTTTTAACGTAGTTTGCTGTGATTGTGCTACTGTCCAGGTGATAATGGGAGAAAAGGTTTCGAAGGGGAGATTTGCAAACGTGGTGGCAAATGTGCATTTGCCGAGAGAAGCCCATTTATTATAAAACAGGAGAAGTAACTGGATGTTCAAATGCTAGCTGTTTGGAAACGATGGGTTGACAAAGGTGGGTCTTGGTCTTGGGAAAGACCAGATGAAGCTGGCAGATGTTGAAAAGCGACGAAGAGTCAGATCAATGGCTAGCTGGTACTCAGCTGGTTCCTAGCTGAGATCAAACTGTGCATTGGAGCAGCAAACGAGAATATTGATTGTATGGTGTAGGCAGCATCGTAGTACTGTCTATGCAAGGATGCACACGAGGGGGGAGAGGACAGCGAGATAGCAAGACAGCAGACTCATGCAACAGACATGCACAAGAGAGAGATGGGGATCTCGTAGGTATTTATAGCATTTTGGGAGAGGAATAGATGTCAGAAGCGATTGATAATTACTGATGGCTGAGTCTGATTGAACGTGGTTGTTGTCATCCCTTCTGAAACTTCGTTATAAACTCCATTTAAAACAATAGTTATTAAGACAACAAAGCAAAGGCCTCACATAACAGAATCTACAGCTCAGTGACCCAGTGTCATCAAATACTGCACATCACGAGCTTCACAAAGCTGATATTTATGGTAGGGCTGCCTTTCAGAATTCTTTTGTAACCAAGGACAATGCACAGAAACACATAATTTGATGTCATGAGCACAAAATCTTCATTTCTGAGCAGTGAACAAAATAATAAGATCTGACTAATCCTATGTTGCTGTTATTCCTACAACTGGAATGTAAAAAATATACAAGTCTGATCTATTTACAGACATATGAAAGACTCTTATTCCAAGAAGTGAGTGAAAACTGTCTTATAATGTTACATTACTGTTATTCTGTGAGTGATTAAAAAATAATGAAACGTCAACACAACTGCTAACTGTATGAAGAGGAATGCAAGGTGATGTCTGCACATGGGCTGAGAACAGGATACGGGAACAATGTCATGGGAACAGTGATGAAAATCAGACCAGCATACAGTATGATAAACAGGAAACAGCATCGGGAAGGAGGAACAGTGGTCACAACTCACAGCTCACCAATAGGGCAACTAAAAACAACAAAACAACAGCGTCAAGAATTATCACAGCACTGAATCTACAGCTCTGTGACCCAGCCTCAAAAATACTGCACATCATGAGCTTCACAAAGACTGGTATATAAGTTAGGGACACCATGCAGAAATACCTTGCAACCAAGACCAGTTTTAAGAATCTTTACAGATGTTTGTGTACATAATGAATATTATTACTTCATAATATTTTGACCAAGAAGCATTAAAACAACAAACTTTAGAAACTTCAATGCTGTCAATACTTTTACAAGGCACTAAGAAAATGCTCTCAAAGCATAAAAACACTGACGCAATCTTATCCACCACAATCAGCGCTTCTGCTCTCCGTCATTTTAAACCTGAATGCGTTGTGAAAGATCTCAGCAGCTCCATGTGTCTTCGCTCTTGCATTTGGCTGCAGACAAGGATCAGTTTCAGAATGCACTGTTGGACAACCCTGTACCAGTACATAAGAGAGGTGAAACAGTGCTCACTTTGATACATTTATTCCTGATAGACTCACCCAGGGTGATGTGAAGTCTTCCCTGAAGTCCTTCTGCTCTTATAATCTTCCCTAAACTGTTTTCAGGCTCTCAGACTCTACAGCCAGTGGTCTGAAGTCTGAATTCTGTTAAAACCTCTTGCTCTCTCCCCCAGCCACCTTCCGCAATTACCACACTTCAGTGTGTTTTTAATGCAGGAGTAAGTTTATTCCCTCTCTACTTGTACCCGACTGCATCTACCCTGCTTCGCTCAAAATGGCGAAGTAACAGAAATATACTTTCTGTTTCGCTAACGTAATGTATGTTTTTAATCAGGAAGCACTGAAGGAAAGAAGGGCTGGTAAAGACAGGCTCAGTTGCTCTGCGCTGAAGGACTTCCTGTAAAGTGGTTTTGAGCATGCTTGTTCCATTTTAATGTATAAGACAACACTGATGATACAGATGTGTCGTGTCAGACAGATGAAAGTTTGTACTGCACCTGCTAATGCACAGGACAAAACAATGGAGAAACCTATTGACAACAGCTCCTGTAATTTGAGAATTTATGACACCTACAAATAATTTACACATTTCATACTAATTTCAATATTATTTACTAGTATGTTTTTGCTGTAAAAGCAGTCTAGAAATCAACACATACAACAAAAAACGAGTTTTTCAAGCAACATGAGTAATCTAACAGATTTTGAATGGGATGAAACAGTTGGTGCCTGAATCACAGAAGCATCTGTCACAGAAGTGGCAAAATGATTTAATGTGTCAGGGGAACAGTGATTAAAATCATACCAGTATACAGTACACCAAACAAGGGAAAACACCATCGGGGAGGAGGAACAGTCAAAGCTCATCGACAGGGCTAGATGGACCCTTAACAGGATAGCGGCTAAAAACTACAAACAACGGCCTCCAGAATTACCCCAGCACTGAAGCTACAGTACCCAGTCTCAACAAATACTGTACATCTTGAGCCTTGTAAAGCTGATATTTATGGTCAGGACACCATGCAGAAACCACTTGTAACCAAGGCCAGCACAAAGCAAAACATACTGTAACTTGTTGTAATGAACTAAAAACCTGCACTTCTGAGCAGTGGAAGAAAAAATAATTGTTTTTTATTCTTATTCCTGCAATTGGACTGTACTGAAAATTAAATAAACTGACAAACTCTCACACACTATACTGCACATTAATACCACTGACATACTCTCGCATGCTGTACTGCACATTAACAACACTGACACACTCTCACACACTGTACTGCACATCAACAACACTCACACACTGTACTGCACATTAACAACACTGACATACTCTCGCACACTGAACTCCACATTTACAACACTGTTACACTCTCACACACTGTACTGCACAATAACAACACTGAGACACTCTCACACACTCTACTGTACATCAACAACACTGACACACTCACACACACTGTAATGCTCATTAACGACATCTGTAACAGTATACTGTCACAAACGTAGTCTTGCCTTTACTAAAAGAATAGTATTAACTTGGAAGTGTTTAAAACTGAATTAATTTCAATGTTACCCATGAGAAGAATACATATTACCAGACTGATGTATTTGCTGACCTATATCAAATAAAATATGACATATTCACGTTCCTATTACCAACTGTGATGCCACTATGAGGGCAGAAAACTGTCTTACAATGTTGCATTATTGACACTATTCTTTTTATGATTTAAAAATAAGCACTTGAAATTTCACAACATTCCTAACTGTATGAAGAGGAAAGCAAGGTGATGTCTGCACATGGGCTGAGAACAGGAAACAGCCTGTGACTGGGTGGATGCAGGCAGTGCTGTTCCACAGGGACCCGTGTGCAGCCTGTCTGTGTCTTTCTACAACTGTATCCCTGAGCTGTTCTGAAAGCTCCTTAGTCTCCAGGATTGAATCTTTTCTTTATATTCACTACCTGACTGAGACAAAGGTGGATTTATTTCTTAAATTGTGTGAATGACTATAAAGCACATAAAGGCTGCACAATAATCAGTGCAGCTTGTTTTGGAGCATTTGTGCACTCAGTTGAATTTTTGTTTGCCTCAGTACAGGATTTTGAAAACTTCTGCATTCATGACTTTGTCATTTTTCTCATCTTATTAATGATCTTTTTTGGGTTTTCTACTTTGTTTGGAGTATTTTCCATACCTAATAATACTACATAGTATTTTGACACACAAGATTTAAAACAACAAAATGCAAAAAAAGGTACTTATAGAATGAACTGAATAAAAGCAGTATGCAATCTTATTCACCACAGTCAGCACTTCTGTGCCCTGTCATTTTAAATCTGTAGCACTGTAGCGAATGCGAAATAAGCAGCATTTTTAAAAAAATCCAGAGCAAGATCCTATGGACACGAGGGTAAGATCAGCAGGTTGGCTGCATTGGCAGCTCAGGATTTGAACCGGACTGGAGTGTAGCATTGCTGATGATGTCGTTGGGAAATGCGGAAGTCTACTGGGAGCGCAGGATGCGTTAGGTATATCTTTGATAGGAAAATGAGTAATATTCCTAGATTTACGTCCTGAATTAAAGCTGTTTTAACGTAGTTTGTTGACATTGTGCTACTGTCCAGGACATAGGAGATTTGCAAACATGGCGGTGAATGTGCACTTGCCGAGAGCAGCCCATTTATTTTAAAACAGGAGAAGTAAGTAGATGGTCAAACACCAGCTGTTTGGGAATGACGGGTTGACAACAGTCGGTCTTGGTCTTGGGAAAGGCCAGATGAAGCTGGCAGATGTTGAAAAGCGACGAAGAGTCAGATCAATGGCTAGCTGGTACTCAGCTGGTTCCTGGCTGAGATTAAACTGTGCATTGGAGCAGCAAACAGGAATATTGATTGTATGGTGTAGGCAGCGTCGTAGTACTGTCTATGCAAGGATGCACACGAGGGGGGAGAGGACAGCGAGACAGCAAGACTCATGCAACAGACATGCACAAGAGAGAGATAGGGATCTCGTAGGTATTTATAGCATTTTGGGAGAGGAATGGATGTCAGAAGCAATTGTTAATTACTGATAGTTGAGTCTGATTGAACATGGTTGTTGTCATCCCTCCTGAACTTTTGTTATTAACTCCATTTAAAAGAATAGATAAGACAACAAAGCAAAGGCCTCACATAATAGAATCTACAGCTCAGTGACCCAGCGTCATCAAATACTGCACATCACAATCTTCACAAAGCTGATATTTATGGTAGGGCTGCCTTTCAGAATCCCCTTGTAACCAAGGGCATTGCACAGAAACCCATAACTTGATGTAATGAGCACAAAATCTTAACATCTGAGCAGTGAACAAAATTATAAGAATTGACTAATCTTATGTTGCTCTTGTAGTGTGCTCTCACAAGGCACCAGTTCTGTAGGGTTTGGGCATTTACTGGGACAATTATTAATTGTAGCAGTAAATCACGAAATTGATTCTTTTAATGGCCTTAAAATCCAACCATGCGATATAACTCAAACAACGCACACACACAGGTACTAATACACGAGAATACATTTATTAATACATAAAATATGCATATAAACCTAACAGATCTTATCAAGAGGGTTATCAGAATACAAAAGGTATATATTCATTCAGTTACGAAGAGTTACATATATCAAGAGGACATATGTTCAGTATATCATTCATTTAGACCGTTTCGTAAATGAACTTAGTTATAACTTCTACATTGGATACTCAAAACAAGTACATAACTCTTAGGAATTAAATTGATATCAACTGGTTGGGATAACAATTGAATTCTCGAGCTGTAATGCATTGAAGTTGAATACTCATCCAATCTCTGGGGACTCAGATCTCCTGCGGGCACAAAGAAACAGTTGCAGGCTGTTGCTGTTCAATCCGCGCTCTCTGGCTCAGTGCCAGGCTGTGCTGTATGGCTTGCGACGGTGCGCTGCTGATGCTCACAGACCGGCTAGTTAGTGTTGGCTTTAACTAGCAAAGTTTGTGCACAGGAGAAAAGATGACTGTGGGTCCCAGCAAGTCAGGAATAGGAGTTCTGAATAGTGATTCAGCTGTCCACAGTTCCAACCTGTTCGGCTTGCTGCTGATGCTACCCTCGGGTGGATCTTTTGGTTACTCTCTGGCAACCTCCGCTCTCGACTCTTAGAACAAAGGAAAGTTCTGGCACTCGGTCACACTGGCCGTTCCGTGGTTGTCCGGGCTGAGTCTCAGGATGGTCAGGAGGCGCGCTGCGAGAATGTCCTGCCCTTGGGAGCCTTTCTGCTCCTGGGCCGTCCTGCCCTGGAATTGTCTCGCACCCCTGGAATTCTCCTTAGAATTCTCTTTAGAATAGTCTCCTACAATTTCCCCTACTCCAGGCTCTCTGTGTTGCCTGTTTTTACCATGAGGAACTTCAGCTAGTTCATTGGCTGAAAGTTTCATGGGCATCAGAGTCCCACGTGGGTTACTCGGCCCTACCAGTCCCTGATTGGTTGATCAAGGTGAGATATGAGTCACTTACTCCTGACACTTAGGAATGCAGTCCAGATGTCCATCTGGCACTCCCTAGACAGATAGGCGCCAATGGATGACCATTGATCATGATAGCCAGGCTTAGCTAAGTGCAACCCCATTTGGGAGCTGTCCCTTATCAAAAGAAAACATCTTTAAATCAGCCTGCATGAATAGTTTCTCTGTGGCTGCACCAGAGATGAAGAGAGAGATGGGGCCTCATTTGGGAAAGCACAGCAACACTTAATTCTGTCTTATTAACAAGCATTGCCGCTACAGCAGGATCCAGGCTACCTGCTCCAACAACATGGCTAGTTCCACACTCTCACCACCCTTTGTGTAAAGAAAGTCTTTCCTAACTGCAGGACTTCTTCCAGCTGATTCTTGAAAGAAAGCAGGCTATCTGCTTCACGAACGTGACTGGCCAGCTTGTACCACACTCCCACCACCCTCCGTGTAAAGAAGGGAGTCTTTCCTCATTGCAGGATCCAGGCTACCTGCTCCAACAACATGGCTTGGCAGCTTGTTCCACACTCCCACCACCCTTTGTGTAAAGAAAAGTCTTTCCTAACTGCAGCCAGGCTATCTGCTTCAACAACATGGCAGCTTGTTTCATTTAAATGCACTTCCCCATAGTTTCCGCTTGTGCCCTCTGGTTTTATTTTTGCCTGAAAGCTTGTGATCATCAGCTGCTCCTTCACTAATTGTTTGTGGGTTCCCCCCCTTCTATGTTTTCCTCTGTCCAGAGACGGACGAATGCAGGCTGAAGAGGAACATCTGTGGCCATGGAGAATGCATCATCTCTGCCAACGGCTTCGCCTGCTTCTGCAACACTGGGTACAAGGCTCATGCCCAGAGGAAGTACTGTGTGGGTGAGGAGCCCGTGCCCCGCCGCTCACAAGCTGCTCACAAGCTGGCTCTCAGAGAGTCCTGGGCAACGTTCCCTCTTAGCCGTGTGCGTGTGCCCGTGCGCACACAGGTCATGAAATCAGTGCACATAGGAAATTGAATTGCGCACAAAAAATTGTGTGCATTATTTTTGCTACTTGATCGTCAATATCGATGCTCTTGTAGTCTCGTACCTCCCTGCTCCTGCCCGCTCGGACACTCGGTCTCTATGACTGGGTTCATGGAATAGCTGTCCTGGATCTTTTGGATCTCTATGCTTCTATGAGGATGGCTATATTAACAAAAAAATAATTTCAGGTTTACAATTTGACATACGCTCAATTTAGTGCGCACAAGGTTTTTGTCACTGGGAAAGAAATTTGCACAACTTTCACAAATTTCTGCGCGCACAGGCCATTAGAAATTAGAGGGAGAGTTGGTCCCGGGTGGGTAGGTCTGGGAAGGCAGAGGTTGAGCTCAGAGAGGGACCTGGTGACAGCGTAATGAACCCTGGGTCAGCACTGCTGCCTGGCGGTGCTGGGGACCCCAGTTCAATTCCAGACCTGGGGGTGCTGTCTGTTTGCATGGTCTCACCATGCTCGCGTCCTATGGTGCAAAGGCGGGCTGGGAGATTAATCGGCTTCTGGGACAATCGGCCAGGTGTGTCTGTGGGTGCGCGCTGTGATGGACTGGCGTCCTGTCCAGGGAGTACCCCACCTTGCGCCTGTTGTATGCTGGGATAGGCTCTGGCTCCCCCACGAGCCCGTACTGGATAGAGTGGTTAGACAATGGATGGATGGACCAAGGTTCATTTAACTGCCAGCGCACAGTTAGCACCATGCTGGGCACTGGGCAGCCAGGGCCTCTGCTCTCTTTCAGCTGAATGGTGACGCCTGTTGTTTTTGCCCACTGTTTGATGACTTCAGCAAAGTCCTTCAACAGGCGCTGCCCCTCCTGTTAGGCGTAGTGGAGCATGTGACCACCTCCTGAAGAGTTATTATTATTAGGAGGCCATGATGGGTAAAGGCCAGGGGGAAATTTGGCCAGGACGCCCAGTAAGAGGAAAGATCCCACTAGATGCCTGCCTGTTTGACTGCACCAGAGGGGGGGGGGGGCACTAACTGTGGTCCAGGCGATGAAATGAGAAAGCCTTCTCTGTTTCAGATGACAACGAGTGCGAGGCGGAGCCCTGCGGCAGTGGGCGGGGCCAGTGCATCAACACGGGCGGGTCCTACACCTGCCGCTGTAACCATGGCTACACGCTGCAGATTTACCTTGGCAAGCGCACCTGTGCAGGTAAGGGGGGGGTGTCCCTTAGGTACTACCTGGGGCCTTAGACACCAAGGAAAGACCAGCCCTCTCGAAGAAGGAAAACGTCACAAATACTCAACGAAAAACGAAACTTTTAAAGTACGTCTTAAAAGTATTCTGTGCCGGCAAGCCTATCAACCTCCAGTACAATTGAACTAATTTCCTAACCTAAGCTTTCCTTCACTTGGGGAAGGTAAAAAAAAACGTGACACAATTCCCTAGTATTAAAACCCTGGCCGGTTATCAAACTTTATCAGGGACAAATGAAGAGAAAAAAAAAAGAAAAACCCCATCCCCAGACACCACAACACTCCTGTTGGGGTCAGAGGTCAGCTAAAACTTTTCTTACACTGACACCCAATAAAAACAAATCTGCACTACAACGTAAAACAGAAACTACTGCACGGCAGAACCAGCGCCGGATTTTCCCATGAGGCACCGCAGGCACAGAGCCTCATGGCCTACGAAATCTTTAGGGCCCCACGAAGGAGGGACACACTAGTGACTCGCGAGAAACGAGCTGGAACAGCATTCTCTAGGTGCTCCAGATCAATAATCATACGTCTCTGTAGCAGCGGTACTACAAACTTTTTTTTTCCCAATTCAAGGTCTTTAAATCTGCTTTTCTTGTTAGGTATTTACTCATTTCAAAACTTCATTCTTCAATTCCTCAACCTCTTTACACACACAGTTCATGGACTATTTTTAAGACCTTCAATTCCGACGGTATTATATCTACTCTGAGACGTTGGTCTGGAGCTCCTCCTGCATACATACGAGTGCATCTCCATTAAGCACCTCCAGTTGCTTCACTTTTCTCATTAGTTGCCATCGATTTTCTTGAAGTGCTATACATACAAGATGGTCTTAGACGTCTCTTTCTACGATCCAGCACTGTCATTCCTCTTCCCAGTGCTACTCATATCAAAATTCTTAAACTTAAAAAAAAAACCAACCTTATTAGCTGTTCTTAAATTATTACCGAAGTCTAAACAACTAGTGTTATGTCCTTATATTTCTGTAGTCAACATTCATATGACATGTTATATATATAACATTAGTGTAACGCATACGGCCTCCATTGCTT
Organism: Atractosteus spatula; assembly: GCF_055471065.1. NCBI lineage: Eukaryota > Metazoa > Chordata > Actinopteri > Semionotiformes > Lepisosteidae > Atractosteus > Atractosteus spatula. Next base: position 10,829,982 of record NC_142729.1, read on the forward strand.
GTGTGAGCCGGCTTACCAGCGCGGTGACGTCACCACCCTTCCCTGTGGATAGCAGGGACCTCAGCCGCCAGCCTGAGCGAGATCTCCCTTTGGCTCAAGAGGCTGGGTCCCTGTTGAGTGACGCCAGAGGCCTGGGTTCGAGTCCCCAATTTTGGGGGGCTGACCTGATGTGGCAGTGGTGAGGGTGCCCACCTGAACCCTGTAGTGCTACATTATTATATATTATAATTAGGAACAAGTAATAGGTTTATTCCATACTGAAAAGAGAAGAAAGAAAACAACGTTTCGGCCGTGGAGCCCTCTTCGGGTGTGAGAAAGACAAGGCAGTAAGCAAAGGTAACTTTCTCACACCTGAAGAAGGCTCCACGGCCGAAACGTTGTGTTCTCTTTCTTCTTTTTTTTTCCAGCCTGGAATAAACCTATCACTTGTTCCTTTGCAGCCTACGCATGCTGATGCAGCTCCCCACCTATATGATAATTATATGTCATAACATAACATTCAGGTCCTGGAAAAACTCACAATTCCTCCTCAGCCTCCCCCCTGAACGCCATCTTGAAACGCTCCGCTGTTCCAGAAACTAGAGGTATCGCGGCGACGGGCGCCCCATCCATCACGGGGGTTCGGCCATGAAGACTAATTTCAAGTGCGTCACGTCAGTCGACCTCTTTCCATCGGCGTTTCCCGCTCTTTTTGCACGTTTCGGAGTGAAAGTGCCCCCACAATCAGGCACCCGGACAGAACTTTCTCGTTTACTCCTGATGAAATACGTCTCGCAGGCGCATTCAATACGCGGCGAAGCCCCTCTACAAACGCAGAAACAACCGGCTGTTTTTTTTTTTCCTCACGGACGCGCTGCCGAAATCGGTAGTTTGTTCATTTGAGAGTGGGGGGGAGATTTCCAGTCGTCGGACAGCGGACGGCTCTTGAGTCTCCTCTCTGTCCCATCCCCCCCCCCAGACGTGAACGAGTGTCTCAAGCACAACCCCTGCGGGGAGAGCGGGCGCTGCGTCAACCTGCCCGGCGGCTACAGGTGCGAGTGCTACGAGGGCTACAAGAGCAAGTCCCACCGGCACCCCGTCTGCGAGGGTAAGCGAGCCCCCCGCCGCTCCGCCATCTTGAACAATAACAACACGCTTCCCTTCCTCTCTCCTCGCCGTCTCATTCTCGGTGTGGCTCGCTTTTCTGCTGTCGTTCGTATTTTTCTGATTTATTCCTCGTCGGCATTCTCATTCATCTCTTCCTTCTCATTTTTCTTTTGATCTAACTTTCCATTTTTCCATAACCCAGTCTGTGGACGGCGCTGTACTTGAATTTCATTCTAAATTGAAGACCACGGTGGGGGGTTGGGGGGGGGGTGACGTTTCATCTGCATGTGCAAAATATTGTAAAAACATCATTCCCCCCCCACCCCACCTTAGCAGTATCGCCAGACTACGTCCTGTTTTGTCTTCGACTGTTGCTGAAAAGCTGGTCAACACGTTGGACTCGTCTTGAATTGAGTACTGGAATGCTCTGCTCACTGGGGTTTCTAAATCCACACTGGGCAAACTCCAGAGTTCGGCAGCCAGAATCCTGACCAGGTCCGTGGGCCAGTGATCACATCACTCCTGTCCTGGAGTCCCCGCACTGGCTTCCTGTCGGGTTTCGTGTCGACTTTCGAAAATCCTCCTGCTCGCCTGTAGGGCTCTGCATGGCCTGGCACCTCCGTACCTGTCTGAGTTACTGTCTTCCCCCTCCCCACCTCACAGCCTCTGGTCTCCTGTCTGTCCCCCAAGCCTATCTACACTCTGGGGGTGACAGGGTCTTCTCCTGCTGCACCCCAAAGCTCTGGAGTTCTGTCCCCAAGGATATCGAAGAGCCACCTTCTCTAAACTCTCTCAAATCCAGACTGGCTCTGTGTCTGTCCCTCTGCTTTCCGACTGTATTCCAAAACCTCATTGTAATGGTCTCATCCTGCAGTCTCCTCTCACTGTGTCCTTACTGTAAAGTAACTTTAAGAAGCTACTTTTAACGTTTATTACCAGTATAAGCACGAGATCGGGGGCACCCTGCTCCGCCGCGACCTGGCGAATTCCAAAGACGGGGTTCAGGAAAGCTCGAAGAGGGGGCAGCGGTGTGTCACCCCCAGTTTTAACAAAGATGCTCCCTTGCTGTGGTTCCAGATATCGACGAGTGTCTGGACCCCCACACCTGCCCCAACGAGCAGTGCGAGAACACGCCCGGTTCCTACGAGTGCGTACCCTGCCCCCCCGGGCACCGCGCCAAGGACGGCATCTGTTACGGTGAGCCCCCCCCATCCCGACTGTCCAAGGCCCGGACCCCCAAAATTGTCTCTTTTTTTTGTCTCGTCCTCCTGTTTCTCGGCAGCCTGGGGCGAGAGCAGAGCCAACAGATGAAGAGCTGCTCTGCATCGTTAAAGGCCAAGTCAGATCGCGTTTTGCGGTACAGGGCTGAGCAGTCGCTAAGAATGGGCACTGGCCAAGTCGGATATAGGAGTACGGGATGGCAGGTTGTTCCTACCAGCTGGTGATGCTCATCTCTGGTTTATTGATACCCGGATCGCAGAAGCCTCACTGTCCACATCGCAGAACTCCTCTGGCGCAACCAATGGCAGCAATCCAGATGATTCCCTTTGCTCCTTTAGCTGGAATCCAACCGTTTTCGTCTTTTCCCCAATCCTGATCCAGGAAGCCCTAGCACTCACACCTGCCGGGTTTTCATTCCAGCCCGGCCCTCAGCCCTGAAGTGACTTAATCAGAGGGATCCATTTGAACCCCTTTCCGCCCTGTCATGCGTCGGAGGTCTGGCTTTTATCCATTGCCTTTCAAAAGCCAAGTCACTTCTTATATAAAAAACCTGCAGATACACCCGTCAACCCAGCTGTTACTTCCATTAAGGCCCTATTAGGCCCGGCTGGAATGGAAACCAGCAGGTGGGTGGGCATTCCTCTCTTGCTGCTGTAGTGACGGCACTTCTGGACACGCACTGACGTATGCATCTGTTTGCAGCTGCCCACAGTGTCACGAGCCGGAGCGTTACCCAGCGGAGTCCAGGCACGTACTCTCGGATCCAGCTCCCTGCCTGCCTCCCCCTCCCCCCCGGCGCACACTGGTCATCCCATAGCAGCTTTTGAAGGAATTTGGGAATATTAGGAAGGTGGCACGGTGACACCTTTCCTGGGAAGAAACGTATGCAAGGCAGGGTACACCCTGGGTGGGACACCAGTCCATCACAGGGCACACACACACACACACACCCCACCAGGGCCAGTTTTCCCAGAAGCCAGTTCACCTCCCAGCATGCCTTTGGACTGTGGGAGGAAACCCTGGCGTTTTGAAAATGAAGTGACAGGGGGACGAAGGTACACAGTATTTGTCTGTGACCCAGTGATTCAGCTGCGAGGAAACTCTCTGTGTTTTTTTTCTTCATCGATGACCAACGCAGCTCTCCGGGGTCCAAATCCCTAATGAGTGAAATTTTCCATCAAAAATATTAATAGCGCATTATTCATATCGATAGAACGGAAACACATGGCTTAATTAATGGAATCGCTCGTCTCCACAACAATTTCACAATTTTCCGTTCATCGCTTCGTTTTTTTTTGTCAACCCAGTACTCGACACAAATGCGTGAGGTTTTCAGACCAAGGAACGAGACTGTGAGATTCGCTCGCAGTGCAGACACAGACACAGACACAGACACACCAGAGCACGGTTTCCCAGAAGCCAAGGTATTTCCCAGCATGTCTCTGGAGTGCGGGAGGAAATCGGAGCCCCCTTAGGAGACATGGAACGCGGGGAGAACATGCAAACTCCACACAGACAGCACCACAAGGCCAGAATTGAAGGGCTCCAGTGCTATCTATGAGGCAGAAATGCCGACCACTGTGCCGCAGTGCTGCGCAGATAAGGAGCTAATAATAAAAAAAAAATGATCCAGTAAGTTATTCAGCCTGAAGAGGTGAGTGTGATTCATACAGTAGGTCATTGCTGGTGGCGGAAGACGAGGCAGTTGCTGAGCAATCCCACGATGCACGAGTCGGGCGGGTTGAACTCGCTCGTGTGACGAATGGGGTGGCCAGTTTGCGTCGGGACCTGCTCGGTCGGGCCGGGTCTCCCTCTCTAAGCTGACACGCTGGGGGCAGCTGGGCTCCTGCGCTGGGGTCTGCATGCACACACTCCGCCTTCTGGGTTTCGGGTGGCCTTTCCTTGACCTCTCTCGGCTGGTTTCTCTTTTAGCTGGGGGGGGGGGGGGGTCTCGCTCCAGAAGCGGATGGATGTGCTCCGATACGAGCGACACCCCGCTCTCGCTGTCCGCAGTGTTGGGATACAGCAGGGACTCCACATTCACGAGGGCCCGGTGCAGTGAACTGTTGCGAACAGCCAAATTCACCCCCCTGTCCCGTAATTACACCATCGTGTACTGCAGTATATAGAATGATTGGCTCAAAGACATCGGAAACCCTCCCTTATCGGATAATTAAAGTACTAATGCGTTAGCTTTAAGTTAAGTACCATAAAACTGATCAACTGAAACGAACAAATGCAAACACAAATTGATAGTAATCAGCTAAAATAAAGAACATGAATCCCTCCTCTGCTGTGCAGCGGATGCCTGCAGTCTCTCTCTGCCTCTGTGATCAGCACGCCCCACTGTAATGAAGGATAAAACTGTCAGAGAGCCTGCAAAGTCGTCTCCGGCCCGTCATTCCCAGCACTGCTGACACAGAACCTGGAGCGTTGGCTCCGGTGTGTTACCCTGAGCAGGCTGAGCTGCGGGTGCTGGGGAGTGGGTAGCTGGGCAGGGGGCAGGGAGAGGCTCGCTCGCTCGCTCGATTTCGTCTCGCCATCCTGGTCCGGCACGGCGCTAATTGGACCGCCGCACATGCCAACCTCGGGCTTGGTGTCGCCTCCCGCTCTGCCCCGCTTCGACCCGACTGGATTGCGAATCCGGGAAGGGTAAATCTGCAGGAGGCGAGGCCCTGCCGTGCACCCACGGTGGCCGGCAAGGTGTGGTTGGGCCTCGAGGAGCGGTAAAACGGACTTTGATCCCCAGCGGGATCCAGGCGGGCCGGCAGTCCAACCCCCCACTCCTCACAACCTGGACTGAAGGGGATCCTGCGGGGGAACATCGGGCGGCAAGTGTTTCAAGTCCATTTCTGGTTGTTCCTGCTGCCGAAGCCCGAACCCGTTGAGGGGGTTCCTAATATTTTGGCCAGTGAGTGCAATCCAGCGGGAGGGAGGGAGGGAGGAGGCAGGGTGCTGGATAACCTTCTCTCTCCAGGGGAATGCGGAGCAGCCTGCACGTGCGGTAACGTTGTTTCCTTCCTCTGTAGAATAGACGTGGCCTGTTTCGAGGGGATGCTGGGAGCTGTCTGAAACATGGCGTGGGACGCTGGGCTCTTCCGATGGTTTCGTCTTTCTCTTCATAAATTAAGGGTCTTTTCTTTTTCAGCCAGACACTGCCTCTGCACATTTCCCTCGATAATAATCTCCGGGCTTTTTGACTCTAGTGTTCCTACCACAGTACATTTATTGCAAAGTCTGCCGGGCCAGGGCTGCTCTTATTTCCCAGTGCCGGGTGTGGAGACGCTGCTTTTCACAAAGGGTGGTGGGGGCGTGGAACAAGCTACCCAGCCATGCCGTTGAAGGCGATGCCCCGCCTTCTTTCAAGACAGCTGGAGGAGATCCTGGGATTCATTAACCTAACGGGGCGAAAGTACCAATCTCCTCACTTGGATTGTTTTTATGTTCTTATTGGTGGGATTAATTAACAATTCAGCTGATGTTTCTGGGAGTAGGTTAAAAGGAGATCACAAAAAACAGTTTGCACAACATAAACCAGCGTACTGAATAAACTGTCTACGCTGGTCATTTTCCTGCAGATTAACACTGTGCATCGCCACCATTTTTACAGACTATTCCTGATCACTGTTTGCTTAATCTCTGCCAGTTAAAGGAGCACCTTTGCACTGTTGATCGGAAAAGTGTCCCAATGAAGTCAATATACTAATAACGTATATATGTCAAAATACATGGAGCATTTGAAAATGTTTATAAAAGCCCAATGTAAGGTGCTTAATTAAGTAATTATCCTGTTCAGTTGGAAGGTGTATATCCTATTTTTCCTGATGATTTTAATCAATCACAAATGGGCTGCTCTTTCAAAAACGACGATGGGCGTGGATTGACGGTTTTCATCAGGAAAGGCCGACTCCAGCCCTCAAGGAGGGCCAGTTCCTCAGCCAGTTCCATTCCACCGCTCATCCTCACTGTCTTACAGGCACTTATCCAAGTAACCAGTCAGATCTCCTCATTTTTCACAATTTGACAATCGCTGATAAAATCGGCAGGAACATGTCTGCAGAGGGACACTTCAGAAGCATAGCAGTATTAAACACGTATCTATATCTATATGAAAAAAACCATTTGAAAATATAAGTGTTCTACAGTATACTGCAGAAAAGTAGAAACACTAGTGTATAATTTTAGATATTTTAATCTTAAATTTCAGACATGAAAACTGACATTAATGTTAACATAATTTTACATAATTTTGTACATGGTAGTATGTATATTTGAAACATTTCCATATACATTTAAATCAAACTAATGTTAAGTAAATATTATGGATGACAGGGTCTTCTCCTGCTGCGCTCCAGAGCTCTGGAGTTCTGTCTCCAGGGATATCGGAGAGCCACCTTCTCTAAACTCCTTCAAATCCAGACTCACAGCTTCTTCTGCTTCAGAAGGGTTTGATTTAACGGGTTCTGTGTCTGTCCCTCTGCTTTCCGACTGTATTCCAAACCTTTGTTTTAATTGTCTAATCCTGCTCTCTCCTCCAACTGTGTGCTTTTTTTCCCCTTACTGTCAAGTGCTTTAAGAAGCCTCTTTCAAAGATAAAAGAGAGAAATATGATAAAAATATTTTTATTATTATATATTTAACTATATTTTTAGAAAATATAGTTATGTTTCCAGATGGTTCTGCGTTTGATGTGGTGGATTGGTAGGTGGCTTGGACTCGGATCTCTTGGCATTTTGGCTGGTTGACGTTTCTCTTCGGGGTGGGTGAAGGGAATCATGGGGGGGGGGGAAACAGGCGGGTTAACCCTCGCCTTGCTGGATTCTTGTAGACATCAACGAGTGCCAGACCCCCGGCGTGTGCCCCAACGGCCACTGCGAGAACCTGGTGGGCACCTACCGCTGCCTGTGCCACGAGGGCTTCGTCCCCGAGTCCGACAGCAAGGGCTGCCGAGGTGAGATCCGCCCACTCCCCCCCCCCCCCTGCCGTGGTGATGGCCTACTTGTCTGTGCCAGCCCGTGACTCCCACCCCCACTGTGCTCCCTGTCAACAGACATCAACGAGTGCGAGGATGCCCGGCTCTGTGCCAACGGGCACTGCATCAACACTGAAGGCTCCTTCCACTGCCAGTGTTACCCCGGGTACCAGCCCACGCAGGAGGGCAGCCACTGCGAAGGTAGGCCTCCCTCTGCCCTGTCCCGTTCTCACCCCGTTTCAGCGAAGCTCTGCCTGAATAGCCTGGGAGAAAGAAACCACGAGTCCCGACAATAGACACTCTCATCCCCAGCTTTACGAGTGCAGTTAGAGCCCAAATTTATTTTTCAGAAGCAAAACTCCTGTGAAAGCGACACCCATTACAATACCCATTCAAATAGAGGTAAAAGTCTTCGCTTCATTCCAAGCGATCATAACCGGACATCAGCCCATTGCATTTAGGTACTTTTCCAGTTTGCTTGGGTAGTTTGGCACCAAAACTACTAATTGTGGGTTATAGCATGTAGAATTCACCAACACTGTTTTTTTCGTTTAAATGCATTATCAATGGAGAGCTCATATGGAGAAGTTATAGCACACATAGAACAGTAGAACAACATTCCTGAACAGCATTTTGTACTGAACCGAAATGGTGTATTATGTTAGTTAACACGTCTTGTGCAGTCTTTGACCGTAAACCCATAAAAGTCAGACATCTCTGGAGATTTCGATACCATCGTGCGCATGCATCATCAGATTAAAACTAGGAATGCATTGGGGGTATTCAACGTATGCATGCATCATCAGATTAAAACATTTCACTGTCTGAAATTGTTCAAGTTTGTCTATCAATATTATTGTTGCACTCAGAATATTATCCCGCACTTTAACTAGTGTTACACCCTTACCATGTCTGTGAAGACAGTTAGGTCAACAGCCAGGAGCAAGGTAGAATTAAAAAGGAAGAATGAGCCACACACTCAGAGCTTGTATTAGCCAGGGATGTTCACTTGTGGAATAAAAATATTCGTGTGAGCATGCCTCCTTCCTTTGTTTTAGAACTTGCTTGATTAACGAGCTGTGGCACCAGCCCTGAGCTTCCCGACACAATCTCTGTTTAATTCTCACCTAGAGAACATCTGTATCTCATGATCAAATCATTTCAATAATAATAATAATTGCTTACACTTATACACTGCTTTTCTGGACACTCCACTCAAAGCACTTTACAGGTAATGGGAATCCCCTCCCCCCACCACCAGTGTGCAGCCCCACCTGGATGATGCGACGGCAGCCATAGTGCGCCAGAACGCTCCCCACACACCAGCTCTCAGTGGGGAGGAGAGCAGAGTGATGGAGCCAGTTCAGAGAGGGGGGTTATTAGGAGGCCATGATGGGTAAAGGCCAGGGGGGAAATTTGGCCAGGACACCGGGGTTACACCCCTACTCTTCTCAAGAAACACCCTGGGATTTATAATGACCACAGAGAGTCAGGACCTCGGTTTTATGTCTCATCAGTGCCTTTTTAAAGTATAGTATCCCCACCACTATACTGAGGCACACAGGCCATGGGGTGAGTGCCCCCTACTGGCCCCACTAACAGCTTCCAGCCTCATCTTTCCCAGGAGTCTCCCCTCCGGGTACTGGCCAGGCTCACACCTGCTGAGCTTCAGGGGGGGGGGCTGCAGGGTGATATGACTGCTGGTAAGTTTCAAGTGCAGGTTTTGCACATCTGGCCTCTACCAGACAGTTGTACAAAGAAAGATGGGGGTGAGGATGCAGACTGTCCCATCAAGAAGGTTTTCCAAGAAAAAGACAGATCTCCTCAATTTCACGGTGCCGTATTTTCCCCCAGGAAGCTGTAGCATTGACAGCATTAGAATTAATTTCCCTTACATAGCAGCCAGTATCAACATGTCACTTTAATACTGTTTCCAAAATTATTTCTAGTTCTGATGTGGCCAGTTAGCCATTTCGGTTCATTTATTTTGTGTTTTTTAAAGAAAAGAAGTGGAGAATTTGTTTTTTTTGGGGGTGGTTTGCAAGTCTTTGCCAGGAATGTCACTGTCAAAGCTGTGAGATCACTGGGGCGTGTCCTTCAAAACTGACTCTTTATAATAATAATAATAATAATAATAATAATAATAATAATAATTGCTTACACTTATATAGCGCTTTTTCTGGACACTCCACTCAAAGCGCTTTACAGGTCATGAGGATCCCCTCCACCACCACCACTGTGCAGCCCCACCTGGATGAGGCGCCAGTCCGCTCCCCACACCCCAGCTCTCAGTGGGGAGGAGAGCAGAGTGATGGAGCCAGTTCAGAGAGGGGGGTTATTAGGAGGCCATGATGGGTAAAGGCCAGGGTGGGGAATTTGGCCAGGATACTGGGGTAACACCCCTACTCTTCTCGAGAAACGCCCTGGGATTTTTAATGACCACAGAGAGTCAGGACCTCGGTTTTACGTCTCATCTGAAAGACGACGCCTGTTTACAGTATAGTATACAGTATACTCTTTGACACTACGCAACAGTATACAGTATATTAATAACGGGGTGCGATGAGCCCTCTCGACATGATATTTTAAGGGTGACGTCCCTCCCAGGGTCGCTCAAGATCTGCAGTGCATGTCGGCATCGTGGATGTGGCGCCAGTTTTGTGCCGGGAGGATTGGGCCCAGTTTGAATCCAACCCCATATGGTACCGGGTACTCTATACAGGCAAAAGCACCACTTGCAACTTTTCTATGGTCTCTTGGCTGTTTTTTCTTTGATATTTTCTTAGTAATGTTATTTTATGTGGAATGAGTCATTGTTGCATGCCTGCGGCTTAAATTACCCCCTCCTGGAGATGAATAAAGTATTCGGAGTTGAATTGAAAATGCTTAGCCCCGTGAAAAAATTGGGCACAAATGAAATTTGCGTAGGATGACTGCACCGCTTCAACTAGAAAAATGCACCGCTTGGAGAAATTAAATTCCTCTGTTCCAGACAAATGGGATTCGGTCATCCGCAAGGTGTTCCTTTGAGGCCAGGGATCATTTACATCACGCAAAACCACACAGTCAGAAATTACAAAAAAAAGCTAAAAGAGAAGTCAAGGAGCTTGAAAATGACAAAGAAGGAAAAAGATGGGAAATCAGACAGTTTATAGTACTGGGAGTTGAGCAGCTTGCTGGTAGAGAAGGATGTTAAGATCCTTTAAAGGTCTCAGTGGAAAACTTCTTGTCTGGCTGTTCCAGTGAGGAACCAAGAGCAGGTAGTCTGGGGACTTGCAGCAGATTTAACTGACCTGATCCTAAAGACAGGGGTGAAGTCTGAAAAAGCAGAAAGTCAGTGAGGTAGATGGGACCCTTTTCCTTTCACAGCCTTAAAATGCCAGCAGCCCTGTCACCCTGCAGCTCACCACTGGCAGCCCCACTGGAGCTCAGCAGGTGTGAGCCTGGTCAGTACCTGGAGGGGAGACTCCTGGGAAAGCTGAGGCTGCTGCTGGAAGAGGTGTTAGTGGGGCCAGCAGGGGGCGCTCACCCTGCGGTCTGTGTGGGTCCTAATGCCCCAGTATAGTAACGAGGGACACTAGACTGTAAAAAGGCGCTGTCCTTCGGATGAGATGTAAAACTGAGGTCCTAACTCTCTGTGGTCATTAAAAATCCCAGGGTGTTTCCCAAATTGGGAAATTCCCAAATTTCCCCCCTGGCCTTTACCCATCATGGCCTCCTAATAACCCCCATCTCTGAACTGGCTCCATCACTCTGCTCTCCTCCCCACTGAGAGCTGGGGTGTGGGGAGCGGACTTGGGCTGCACACTGCTGGGGGTGGAGGGGATCCCCATGACCTGGAAAGAGCTCTGAGTAGAGTGTAAGCAATTATTATTATTATTAATAATAATAGCTTTGCTAGAATAGGGGTGCTGTGGTCTGACTCCTTATTACTCTCACACACACGTCCTTGCATCTGCTATAGGCCTTGTGAAATAACACTAGTAGTAACTGTATAACACCTGCAGCTCACCACTGGCAGCCCCACTGAAGCTAAGCAGGTGTGAGCCTGGTCAGTACCTGGAGGGGAGACTACTGGGAAAGCTGAGGCTGCTGCTGGAAGAGGTGTTAGTGGGGCCAGCAGGGGGCACTCACCCTGTGGTCTGTGTGGGTCCTAATACCCCAGTATAGTGACGGGGGACACTAGACTGTAAACAGGCGCCGTCCTTCGGATGAGACGTAATACCGAGGTCCTGACTCTCTGTGGTCATTAAAAATCCCAGGGCGTTTCTCGAAAAGAGTAGGGGTGTAACCCCGGCATCCTGACCAAATTTCCCATTGGCCCTTACCAATCATGGCCTCCTAATAATCCCCCTCTATGAATTTGGCTACATTACTCTGCTCTCTTCCCCACTGATAGCTGATGTGTGGTGAGCGTTCTGGTGCACTATGGCTGCCCTTGCATCATCCAGGTGGATGCTGCACACTGCTGGGGGTGGAGGGGATCCCCATTATCTGTAAAGCGCTTTGAGTGGAGTGTCCAGAAAAGCGCTATATAAGTGAAAGCAATTATTATTACCTACCGTCCGGTAAACACTATCGAAGCATTCAGTCAAAGACTAACAGATTACGGCACAGCTTCTACCTCCAGGCAATAAGACTGCTAAATAGCCGAGCTGCAGTCACCTTCAGCAAATCACCTGTAATGGCTACATTTACACACAGTTTTCACTGTATTCGGCCTGCTGCACTACTTAGACATAATGTATTGCATACACCCTGGACGCATCGCAGCTCTATGTATATTGACCTCTGTCTTGAGTTTGTTTTATTCCATTTCTATTGCAGTATTATCTATTATTATGTAACCTTTCATTTTCTGATTTTTACCACTCCCTTTGAGCGCGCCGAAAAGACATTTCATCGCCGGCAACTACTGCTGCATGCTGTATTGTTTGTGCATTTGATAAATCAACTTTGATTGATTGATTGACAGGTTTGGCTTCTCCCCCCCCCTCCCCCCTCCCCATGCAGACATCAACGAGTGTGAGAGACCCTCGAACTGTCAGAGGGGCCGCTGCATCAACACCATGGGCTCCTACCGGTGCGAGTGCCCCAAGGGCTTCCAGCTGGTCAGTGGGCGTCTCTGCCAAGGTAGGCTGGTGCTTGCCATTGGTCAGGAGATATAAACACCAGTGACACTAGCGGGCACATGGGCCCCGTCTCCCTGAGCTTAGTGTCCGACACAGTGATTGTAGTGCAGCAGAGAAAGCATGTCCCAATCCAAATGTTCATTTCAAGCCAGCAGCCATATCGCTCTGCAACTCACAACTGGCACCCCATTGAAGCTCAGCAGGTGGGAGCCTGGTCAGTGCCTGGATGAAGAGACCTCCTGGTTAAAACTAAGGTTGCTGTTGGAAGAGGTGTTAGTGGGGCCAGCAGGGGACGCTCACCCTGCGGTCTGTGTGGGTCCTAATGCCCCAGTATAGTGACGGGGGACACTAGACTGTAAACAGGTGCCATCCTTCGGATGAGATGTAAAACTGAGGTCCTGACTCTCTGTGGTCATTAAAAATCCCAGGGCGTTTCTCGAAAATAGTAGGGGTGTTACCCCGGTGTCCTGGCCAAATTTCCCCCCTGGCCTTTACGCATCATGGCCTCCTAATAACTCCCCTCTTTGAACTGGCTCCATCATTCTGCTCTCCTCCCCACTGAGAAGAGAGCAGAGTATTGGCGCACTATGGCTGCTGTTGCATCATCCAGGTGGGGCTGCACACTGGTGGTGGTGGTGGAGGGGAGTCCCCATTACCTGTAAAGCGCTTTGAGTGGAGTGTCCAGAAAAGCGCTATATAAGTGTAAGCAATTATTAATTATTATTATTCATGAACATCCAGAGCACCGGTTTCTTATAATATGTGATGTGCTAAATCCTGTGAATTATACCTGCATTTTGATTAGCTGATAAAAGCCTGATTAAATGGGACTGGCGGGTGTCCTACTGATTCCACTGAAGGCAGTGAAGCCAGGTGCTCTCGTATCTTCCCGCCTGCAGAATCTGATTGAATACAATCAGCAGATTTTTTTTATTGAGCTTTGGGGAGCCCCGGCCATCTCCTCCTCCTTCATACTGTATACTCGGGCACCTGCCCAGTCGATGTCCATGTGACTGGTTTGTGTGGCTCAGTGCATGATGATTAGGACAGCCTTCGCCGTTTCTTACCATGGGCAACTCGGGTACCCATTTTACACCTCCACCCCTCGGGTGATGACGCCCATTAACTGAAGACTGGCATGGCTGGAACTGGACAAAAGCTAAAAAATGCAGTGTGGAGAAATGATCTGGTCTCTGTTTCACTGGTAACGCTACAGAACGCTGAAATGACAGTTCACCGATGGAAGGGTGTCTGGACCTGCAGTGTGAGGTTCCATCCATCTATCCATTTTCTAACTGCTTCTTCCAATTCAGTATGGAGCAGGAGTCTATCCCAGCAAGGCAGGATACACCCTGGACAGGACGCCAGTCCATCGCCAGGCACACCCAGACACAGACACTCAACAAACAGCCAAGGTGTCAGACTCTTGAGGATTGGCTCTAAGACAGTGGGGCAGCCACTTGAGCAGAGATCTCACCCTGCTTGCATTATAGAGCATGTTGTAAGAGTGTGCAGTATCATCTGATGCCCGTACATCTGCCTGAGTAATACCTACTGATGCTTTCAAAACAGAGACCCTTAAAGTAGACTCTGCAAAATAAATAGTATAATATAATAGTAATAGTATATCGGCAAGTGCAGTCAGTGAATTACATGCAAAAGTAAAGGTGTGTTGTGTAATTACTGTATATGGGCTTAGAATAATCTAAGAGAGTACATTTGAAGGGTTTTGGTGTGGTGTGGATTCCTTTAGGAGTTCTATGAACTGAGTAGATGTCAGTTATGTAATGTAATGCATACCTGTACAGTTGTCACGTTTTGCAAGTTTTTGGGCAGGTAAAACATAACTGCTTTGATGCCAGACAAATTCCTGAGAAATCAGATAACAAAGTATTATCAGATTGTAAGGTCTGCATCAGCTTTGAGGAAAACTGTTTTTTTATATATATATATTCTTGGTCATAGTAAAGGTGAAATCTTGGCAGCCTTGCCTTCATGTTATTTCTGTCCCCTCGTAGACATCGACGAGTGCGCCCACGACAGGAGTCTTTGCCAGCCGAACGGGCTGTGCCAGAATGTGGAGGGCAACTATATCTGCCTGTGCCATGAGGGCTTCATCAGCTCAGAGGACAAGCACAGCTGTGAAGGTAGATTACATCTGTGGTCCGCGAAAAAAGACCTGCCACCTTCCCCGCTGTTTCTTCGGCTTTTGTTTCTTTATTTTGCAGCCAGGACTCAACCAGTAAATGTGCTCACTCAGAGCGCACCACGAGTCCTTAGGCCCAGACAACGCTGATTTGAACCTGGGTCTTGAGTCTGCCATAGCTGGGATTCCCTGAGCAGTAGGCATTCTGCCAAAGGGGTAGGAGGAACGTTAGTCAGCCACGGCCTTCATGGCGATTTGGTAAAACGGTGACCCGCTGAAACACGACATCATCACTCGGTGCTACCCATCCCATAAGGCATTGCGGAGTGGCTGGGTCATCAAAAATCCGAATGTCGCCGAGAGGTGTAACCGACAGTTATCAGCTTTGTCGGGCATTCCTTATGTGACACGAAGGAGTGCAGTGATGAGCTGGGCTCATACAGCTGGGGCAACGTGTCAACTCTTGAGAATCAAAGAAGAGTCTCGGGGCGCATTCCTCACATGGAAATGAGAGGATTCAGTAGCACCTTAAGGGAGCTGATTTTTCTCGTCATACAGGAGAACAAAACCAGACAGAGAGTGGCCACACCCAGGGAGATAGAACAGTGATATCTCGGGTTAGGCACAACAAGGGGCATTTACGGAGATTGTTCAAGTAAAGAGGAAAATTAAAACTGAAGGTTGCCGTTTCTGACTGCCAAGGTGACCGAAGTTCAAGTCTTGTCCTCTGGCCAAACAGCATCTGCCAGTGATTTAAAAATCTATTTAATCAAGATGTAACAGGGAAAGTGGAACAGCGAAGGTTGAGGACCTAACTCGGGCAGAAAGGGTAAGATATCAGGTTGGTCCGAAACTCAGTAAGTACCTCCCATATAAATATCTGAGAGAAGATGGGTTTAATGTGTGTGAATCCTCCACAAGCGGGCTACGTGACAGGAGGATCTGTTATACCTAGATCCTAACAGTCATGGATTGGAATTCCAAAAGAATGATAAAGACCTCCTCTTGATGTCCTTCAACAAACAGGCCACCATCAGCCTTCAAATCCGGTAGAGCGAAGCACTGAATTGAGGAGCTGTCTTCACTGCAAGCTAACACTTACCTTGCAAGCAACAGGAGCTGCTTCCCTATGGAGAAGGCTCTGCCCCAACGATGCTCTCCCTGTGGTGTAACCTGGTTTCTGGGGAGAATCCCAGTTGCAATGATGCTGTCCAGATCTAAACCACCCGAGGAATGCCTGCATCCTCTGATCTGCCTTTCATCAGCTGAGCCACACTCAGGTGTCCCTGCTTTTTAAAATCCCCTGATCCCAGCATCCAAGTACAGATTTCATTACACCTTTAAGAAAGCAGTAAGCTCAAAACCCTGGTCTGGTCCTTGTGAGAAGAAGTGTTTGCAGATTTTTTTTATCGCAGCTCTCTAAAATCACCTCCGTAACTGATCAGCATTTGAATCGATCCATATCTTTAAATGTGATTAGCTGGGAATTCATCATGCATTGGATCTGTGTGTTTCAAAGCGATTAGCTGGGAAATCAAGTGTTGGATTTTCCACCCACTAACAGGAAACATGAGCTGGCAGGTTGTTGGTGATGTTGTTTCCGTACCACTGCTCACTAAGAGAGGAACCACATTCAGAGAATTGAGAAGACATGGGTGCCCTCTTGTGGCTTGGGGTGGAATAAACAGGCACCTTGCTACACCCCGCTAAAAGGATCCTCACCAGATCCAGTGCTAAAGACTCCCTGAAACAAATCTTCTCCTTCTGAAACCTTTGCTTCGAGTGCACAGAATTGCAAGAGGACACAAGGACTGCTCAGACCATGGGCAGCTGGAGAACATGTTTTTATACAAGGAGGTCACGAGTGAAGGCAAGCTAGCCAGCTTTGTAGTGGCCGCTGCTTATATGGGGGGAAAAGCAGCGGTTCGAGGATGCAGCACAGTGGATACGAGCAAGCAAACAGTCCAGAGTTGTGGTCTAACAAAGGAAGAATGAAATCCAAGTAGACTCGAGAGCGAAGCACAAGTGGAAAGGTGAAATTGAGACAAAGGTAGGCTAGGAAGCCAATAGAGTAACACACGGGAGGGAACACAAAGCTTGGGAACTCAGCTGTGGTTCAGAGCAAAATTCTATAACAGAGCCCAGAGCACTGCCAAGTTACTGGTTGCCAGGGTTACGTGATCCGACAGGAAGCCTGCTCCACCTGAGATGGGTTGGGTCGTAAATGGTGGACAGGTGGAACAGGCTTCCTGTCGGATCAGGTAACCAGTAACCAGTAGAAACTCTGCAACCAGTAGAAACTCCTCTGGATGCTGTGGCAATGCTAGCTGGGGGGCTCAGTGGTGATCCATGGGGGGGGGTGCCAGCATGACAAGCTCCTGTTTTCTTCTGCAGAGATCGAGACGGACGACGACGACAAGAAGGAGTGCTATCTGAACCTGGACGACACAGTATTCTGCGACAGTGTCCTGGCCGTCAACATCACCAAGCAGGAATGCTGCTGCACCGTCGGGGTGGGCTGGGGGGAGATCTACCCCTGTCCCGTCCACAATTCCGGTACGACCGTTTACTCCCCCCACCCTTAACTCAGCCCACTTCTGTGTGTGTGTCCAGTTTTGCAACAAGCCTTTAAAATGAATGGGGAAATATATTAAATTCAGTCTTATCAGTTCAAACGTCAGTGCAGCTTTATTTCCACCAATAACGTGCAAAAAAATAAGAGACTGATACTAAGGCATGAGGCCTAATTAAATTGGTTCTGAAGCTAGGCAGTATCAAAGCTTTCTAACTTTGCTAAATTAGATCTAGTCGTGATTCTTTCTATTTAAACTTCTGTTCATCATTGAGCAGGATCAGTCACCCCAGTCACATAAAAAAGAACGGTATAGCAGGGTCTAGACATTCGCGAAGGTTTGGTGCAGAGAACCATCGCCGGTTGCCAGATTCACATACAACCAAGTCTAAGTCATTTATACCACCACATAATCTACTGCAGTTTATAGTATAGTACTCAGTTTAAAAGACATAAGTAAAGCTCTTATATAAGAAAACACTAATGCATTGGCTTTAAGTTGAGTAAAATAATACTGATCAACTAAAACAAACAACAGCAATCACAAATGTGTAGTAATCAGCTACAATAAACAACGTGAATCCCTCTCTCTCTCTGCTCTGTGATCAGCATGCCCCACTGTAATGAAGTGGGCAATAAAACTGTCATTCCCCTCACTGCTGACACAGAACCTGGAGCGTTCGTTCCAGTGCAGACTGAGCTGCTGGTACTTGGGCAGCTCAGAAACTACTACAGATTCATCTCAGATTCATATCTTCTGTGCAAGATCATTTGGACGTTGAAATGAGCAACCTTTGTCTCATTTTTATCCAGCTCTGCTCTGATTCCAGCCCAAACCCCCCAGTGGAAAGACCAACTCATTCATTTTGCAGACGTTGAGACCCTGCTTGTATGAACAGGCATACCCTCAGTGTTATCATGAATAGATCGAGGACAGGCACAGCACAGGACAAGGCAGAAGAACATATGGAGAATATAAATTCCAGCATCTAGTTTCCGAGAAAGTCGCTGTGCTGCCTGCTAGCTTGACGGTCTAACGGTCTAAGGTGTTTGTTTCAGTCATCCTGGAACACAATAATAATAATAAAAATAATAATAATAATATTATAATAATAATAGAATGGTGAAATAACAATTCACTTATGGAAAGGTGTGTGTAACCAGTAAAAAAACGGTGTACATCTGGACCAGCAGTGTGAACCCTAATGAGCCTTCCATCCTTTTTTAAACAGCTTCTTCCATTTTAGGGTCACAGAGGAGCTGGGGCCTATCCCAGCAAGAGCCAGTACATCGCAGGGCACACACTGACACATACACACACTCATATCAGGGCAAATTTGCCCAGAAGCCAGTTAACCTACTAGCACGTCTCTGGGCTGTGGGAGGAAACCCACATGATCACAGGGGGAACATGCAAACTCCACCCAGACAAGCACCCCAGGTCCACATCTGAACCCAGGGCCCAAGCGCTGCGAGGCAGCAGTGCTTTAAACTGTGACACCGTCGTGTTCTTTCCCTGAAGCTCCTCTCCGATGCTTGTTTTCCGCAGCGGAGTTCCACTCCCTGTGTCCGATTGGAAGAGGCTTCTACATCGAGGAGAGCATCACAGAGTATGGGCTGCCAGCACACAGAGGTAGGTTCTCACTAAAACAAGAGATACATACACACCCCTATTTCTGTTATACAGCTGAACTTCCCCCTCCAATACAAGCTGTTTTGTTTGTTTTGTCTTAGACAGCACAAAATGTATAACTTAATTTAATTAATGTGCCCGACATGTTGATTGTTGGAGTGCACTATAGAGATCCTGCAGATTTAATTTCTCCGCATAAGTGCTTCAATAAACTGCTTGTCAACAACAACAGCCACCCTTCTCCAGCATTGTGGTGGAAAATGCAAAGTCTAATTGTATTCAAACAAAAGCAGCTGTGAGCCTGGCCTGTACCTGACTGGGAAACCTCCTGGGAAAGATAAAGGTGCTGCTGGAAGAGGTGTTAGTGGGACCAGTAGGGGGCGCTCACCCTGTGGTCTGTGTGGGTCCTAATGCCCCAGTATAGTGACGGGGACACTAGACTGTAAAAAGGTGCCGTCTTTCAAATGAGACAAATGAGGCCCTGATTCTCTGTGGTCATTAAAAAATCCCAGGGCGTTTCTTGAAAAGAGTAGGGGTGTTACCCCGGCGTCTGGCCAAATTTCCCCCTGGCCTTTACCCATCGTGGCCTCCTAATAACCCCCCTCTCTGAACTGGCTCCATCACTATGCTCTCCTCCCCTCTGAGAGCTGGGGTGTGGGGAGTGTTCTGGCGCATCATCCATGTGGGGGTACACACTGCTGGTGGTGGAGGGGATCCCTATTACCTGTAAAGAGCTTTGAGTCGATTAATATTATTATTAAACATATCTTAATGGTTTTTGCCAAACTAAGCACTTCAGGGGAGTAAGCTCTCCTGAGGGCATGGGTATCTGTTGGCACACAGTAGGTGCAGTTTCAGGCTCTCTCTTCTCACATGAATGCTTTGTCTCATTCCTGCTGGGTGTTTGGTTTCTCTCTGTGTCTTGGCAGATATCGACGAGTGTGTGCTGTTCAAGGAAGAGATCTGTAAAGAAGGCCACTGTGTGAATACACAGCCTGGGTATGAGTGTTACTGTCAGCAAGGCTTCTACTACGACAGTAACCTGCTGGAGTGCATTGGTAATTCAGTTCTCTCTATTGTGGTGTCTGTCTGAGCTTTAGTTAGAGGTAGGTGAGATGCAGCTGGTAGTTCTACCCAAAGCCACAAGAGGGCGCATAGAGGTCATCTTAAAAGGGAACTGCAAAGCTATTTTTACATTTTGGGGTTATGATGCTTCAGCAATGATGAATGCATGTCAAACCACAATGAAACTACCAAGTACACGAGAAGGTGTACAAGCTCCAGTTTACATCCAAAAAGAGACAAAGTTTCGCAGTATGTGTAATGCCATATTGCTGTCATCGCCTGCGCTTCAGAGCGAGGCAACAAAACTTCTATTGACGCAAACACAGCCCTATTAACAGTGTAAACATTCTTTAGACCAAGTGAATTTCGCTACAATATTAGCAGTAAAATATTTTCATCAAACTGGCGCATACAAGCAGACACATTTTTTAGGTACTTTTAAGCATTGGAATAAAAGAGCAACCTGCTGACTAACTAAAACACACTCATAATAATTAACATTGTTAGGAGACCATGTTTCTCATTTGCTTACAGTGACTAGTGAGCAGGAAGGGCCACTTTCATGCCACAATTCGTTTGAACTCTCGCTTTCGTCCCTGGCCCCGACCAGCGGTTTTTCAACATGGTACCAAACAGTGCCCTTACCTCAAAGAGGCTCGAGAGAGAGAAAACTGTTTCAAACATCACCCACTCTCAGCAGTCTAGAGGCAGTTTCCACCTTTATACGTCTTACTGATCATATAAGGGGAGCTGCAGTCCTAACGTCTCACAGCAGTTTACCAAATCTCGTAACGCAATCAATTCATTGACGTTTTAGAAAAAAAGACAAATTCCAAATTAAGTCTACAATCATAAACTTTGTGAAAGTACTGTAAGGTTGCCATGTTGTCGAGATTTCATGAGAGTTGCGACTTGAAGCAGCCCTTCCTGCTCACTAGTCCCTGTGATGACTAATGTACCGAGATGTACGAGGGAATAAGTACAGGTTGAGCAGCAGACATTTCACTGCAGAAATGTTCCAGCGTGATCTGCAGGCAGAGTTAACCGGTGAGCAGTATTTGTCAGTGAAACCGTCTGGAAAAGGAGAGCAGTATTTCTACTGGATTAGAAGAGCTGGATTCACAAGCCTGCTTGTTTACAGGATCACAGGGCCGCTTCACCTCACCGGAAGTCCTGCTGCCTCGTTCTGAATCGCAGAAACATGGCGCTGAGCAGACCTGGAAATGATGAAAACAGGAGGTTTTACAAGTTACTGTGCACAATTTACTTTCACCGTAGTTTGAAATGCACTCATCACTGCCGACTTTTTCTAATCTCAAAATTTAAAAATGGCGTTGCAGCTCCCCTGTAACTTGGAAAGTTCTGACAGCAGAGGCCCGGTTGAGGGCTTGAATTCAAGGGAACTCCTTGGGCACCAGGTCTGAACCATCCGATTGCTTTTTTGTTTGTCTCACTACACACACTAGAAAGAAACAGCCAAAACAGAAATGAGAAAAAAAAACAACTAACAACATTCCGTTTTCTTTCTTCGAAAGTCAGTTTGGCAAGTTGTAGCACGTGTGGAGTGCCGCAGTTTTTTTTCCCAGGGCTTGTCCTCGTCTCCTCCTTCGGATACAAACATTGAGACTCATAGACAGATCCTGCGGGAGGCTTTATAAAATCAGGTGTCCTGGCACGGTTTTCTTAGCCCTCCAGAATAAAACCCCAAATTGGGAAAACAAAATTAAAGAAAGAGGAATATTTTTCCAGATTTTGGAGCAGACATCGAGTTTGCCCTGTAAATCACAGGAGCATTGCAGAAGAAACGTTTGCTGTTTAAGCCACTAAATGGTTCTGATAGAATTAAGACGGAGACGAGTTCCCTTCATCGATTGCAATCAAAAAGAGGACAGATCAAATCAAACACGTCTCACGCAAGGGCAGTCGTTTTGCACAGTCTACCTCAGTGGCAGCTGATCAGCTCAGCCAGTAAGAGTATCATCCCATCATCCTGAGCTTGTTGGTTGCTGGTTTATCCAACTCTGACTGCCTGCTCCCAAGCACAGGCTCCTGTCTGCCTGAGCACCCCCAGAGCTGGGCTGAGGTATCCCCCACTTTCCGTAGCGCAGCTGATTTCCAGTCAGCGACTGAAGAGTGAAACCCGAACCAGAGAGCACAAGTGGAAGCTGTGTGGGAACGCATTTAAAAGCGAAAACAGGGGGCCCTTCTTTACACAGAGGGCGGTGGGAGTGTGGGACAAGCTGCCCAGCCCTGTGGTTGAAGCCTCTACCCTGGCATCTCTCAAGACACAGCTGGGTGAGATCCTCCAGTCAGGAGAGAAGGCCCTTCTTTACAAAGAGGGAGGTGGGGGTGTGAAACAAGCTACCCAGCTGTGTGATTGAAGCCGATAACCTGGCTTATTTCAAGAAACAGCTGGAAGAGATCCTCCAGTCAGGACAGGAAGCACTCTTCTTTACACAGAGGGTGGCGGGAGTGTGGAACGCGCTGCTCAGCCATGTGGTTGAAGCTGAACGTCTTTCAAGAAACAGCTGGATGACATCCTCAGAAAAATGAACAACTCCCTACCACACAGGTCACAACAGCCAAATCGTTAACTAGTTAACTAGGTGAACAGTTAATTAGGTGAACTTTTGATCCTGAAAAGGAAAATAGCTTTTATTTGTCTTTTTTCTTTGCCTTCCGGGCATTCCTCGAAGGCAATGCAGTTTGTAGCTCAGCTATTATCCGGTCTCGGTCTCCATACCTGGAAATGATAGTAACTGGGAAAGCAGGGGAGAGCGTTGAGAAGTCCAGTCAGAGAGACGGATAACAAGCCTTTCTTCTTGTCTTGTCGTCTGAGCGTCTGGGGCGATCATGCAGGAGACGAAGATTTTATTTTTTCTCTTCTGCCTTCGTTGCGTAAACCAACGGGTACAGCTGGCACTGTGCTGGGGACTCTCGCAAATTAAAGGGCTTTTCCGGCCATTCTTCCATCTGCTAACGGCTCTATCCAATTCAGGGTCACTGGGGAGCCAGAGTCTATCCCAGCAGGCGACAGGCACAAGGCAGGGTACACCCTGGATAGGATGCCAGTCCATCACAGGACGCACACAGACACAGACACACACTCAGACCAGGACCAGTTTTCCCAAAGCCGCTTAACCCCCCAGCCAGGATGTCTTTGCACTATAGGAGGAAACTCATGCAAACTTAGGAAGAACATGCAAACTCCACCCAGACAGCACCCCAGTCCGCAAGGCCGCCATGCCATCCACTCCGCCCAGCTAGATGGCTTTTGAAATGGCAAAATGTTTGGCCATGTCGTTTTTTGTTTGTATGATTAAAAGCTGTGTCGAAGATCTCTTTTTGAACACCTATGTGCTGTATATGAGCAAGGTTAGGCTAGCTGAAAAAAACAAAACACTGGTGGTGGGCACTCCTCTCAAACATCACTTAAAAGCCCACCATCGTTTACTAAGCTGGGGGGTCACGGGTAGCCTGAGATGCAGGCCTGCCCCCAGTTGACGAGAGTTGGGTCTTCCCTGCTGCGGTGCTGCGATGAAGAGGGGGAGCTTGCCCTGATCGGGCGCTGTTCTGTGCCACCAGACGTGGACGAGTGCCACGACGAGTCGCTGTGTGCCAACGGGGCCTGCGTCAACACTAGGGGCTCCTTCTTCTGCACCTGCACCCCCCCCTGGGCCTCCGACTCGTCCAAGAAGAAGTGTGTGATGCCCGCGGTCGTAGGTACGTGGCAAGGTGAAGTCCTGTTCTGAAGGGCATCTGACCAGTCCTGGCCGGTACACTGCAGCAGCGCGGCGCGGCTCTTCGAGATTTAGAAAGTGTCAGAAAGATGCTTATTCCTCGTCAGGGCCACAGCACCTTAGAGGCTGTCCCAGAAGCACAGGGCACAAAGTAAGACCACCCCCTGGACGGGACACCAGTCCACCACTGGACACACACACACACACACACACACACACACACACACACACACACACCCTGGACGGGACAGCAGTCCATCACTGGACACAGACACACACCCACACACCCCCTGGATGGGATGCCAGTCCATCACTGGACACGTGTACACACACCCACGCACCCTGGACGGGACGCCAGTCCATCACGGGAGACGCGTACACACACCCACACACCCTGGACGGGACGCCAGTCCATCACAGGACACGCACACACACCTTGGACATGCCAGTCCCATCACAGGACACACACACACCCTGAACATGCCAGTCCATCACTGGACACGCACACACACCCTGGACGGGACAGCAGTCCATCACTGGACACGCACACACACCCACACACCCCCTGAAAGGGGGATGCCAGTCCATCACTGGACACGCACACACCCTGGACATGCCAGTCCCATCACAGGACACGCACACACACCCACACACCCCCTGGACGGGACAGCAGTCCATCACTGGACACGCACACACACACCCACACACCCCCTGGACGGGACAGCAGTCCATCACCGGACACACCCACACACCCACACACCCCCTGGTCGGGACAGCAGTCCATCACCGGACACACACACACACACACCCACACACCCCCTGGACGGGACAGCAGTCCATCACCGGACACACACACACACCCTGGACATGCCAGTCCCATCACAGGACACGCACACGCACATGCACCCACACAACCCCTGGACGGGACAGCAGTCCATCACTGGACACGCAAACACACCTACACACCCCTTGGATGGGACAGCAGTCCATCACCGTACACACACACACACACACACACACCCCCTGGATGGGACAGCAGTCCATCACCGGACACGCACACACACCGTGGACATGCCAGTTCCATCACAGGACACACACACCCTGGACGGGATAGCAGTCCCATCACAGGATACACACACACTCACATCCCATGGACGGGACAGCAGTCCCATCACAGGACACACACACACCCTGGACGATACACCAGTCCATCACTAGACACACACACACCCCCTGGACGGGACACCAGTCCATCGCTGGACACACTTTGGGAAGTGAGTTTGGGAAGCTCCGTTCTGTGTTGTGTGCTGTTGTCTGGAGGCGATCCCCCCCCCCACCCCCGCCTAACACGGCAGGGTGCCGTTGCAGATGTGGACGAATGCCAGGACCCGGCCAACTGCAAGAACGGGCGTTGCCTGAACACCCTGGGGTCCTACTACTGCATCTGCTCCCTGCCCTGGACCCTGGCCACCGACCGCAACAGCTGCATCCCCCCCGAGGAGCAGGGTGGTGAGTAAGGGCGTACCCATCTTCATATTCGAAGGACTGCCCCCCAACCCTGACCCCACCCCGACCCCTTCAGCGCGATTTTAAGCCGGCGGGTGTTGCTTAAAATGGAAAGGGACCTGTTGAAAACCGCCGCAAGACGGGACCTCCTCCTCCTCCCTTGGCCTTCATCTCCAGTCTCCCTGGGATCTTATTCTATTACGCCTGCTGGCTTGTAGAGCAGCAGCAAAGATCCGTCGGTCTTTAGCCAGTTTTTCTATGGTATCCCAGCTATGGCTCACAGCCTGCAGGTTCTCCTTCCACAGATCTCCGCCAGGTGGTTCGGGGTCTTCCTCGCTGGCGTCTTCCCCCTTCAGGGGTCCAGCGCAGGGCAGTCTTAGTGATGGAGTTCTCCCTTCTCGCGATCCGTCTCCCGCGTCTTCTCTTCCCGACGGTGGCCGTACTCTCTTGATGGCATGGGGGGGCTAGCCGTTCTTCCGGAAGAGGCGTAGGATCCTTCGCAAACCTTTGGGATGAAATGTTGATAGCTGATTCAGATCTCCTTTCACCATGCTCTAGTGTTCTGAGCCATACAGAAGAGTTAGGGTTAGACACAGCTCTGGGATAGCTTCAGCAGGGTGCGAGTACTATATTGGGGTGACTTCCAAACAGTGTGAAGCATCCTAAAGACATTTCCAGCTTGATTTAGTCTATTCTGGATGTCCTTCTCCCTGGGTCTGTTTCGGGACGAACCAAGCGCTGACGATCTGAAATCTGTGCCTTTCCTGAACGTGGTTTTCCACTGATCGCGGCTCCTGGTTTAGTAGCAGAGCTCACCCAGAGCCCCAGATCAGAGGGCGAACAGGGGTAAATTAATCCCTTAAACTACTGTAGGTACATGTTAGACCAGTCAGCCCCTTACAGCATAGACATTGCATATAACATACAATGATAAGCAAGTGTGAGGCACTTACTGTGGTTTTTCTTTTTTTAAGAACAAAAGAGGCCCAAATTAGGGAATTTAGGAACTGTAGAAACTTCTAATTGTTAAATATGTTCACTGATATTTAAATACGCACAGCAGTGAGCACCTCGCAGCTCTTCAGTCCCGGGTTCATTCTGTTCCGGACTGGGGCATCTTCCGTGTGGAGTTTGCATGTTCTTTTTTTTGGTGTTCCGTTGTTGGCTCGTCTTCCAATGGCATGTCTGGGTCTTTAAAATGTCCTAATGTGCTTGGGCGTGTGTGCATACCCTTTAAGAACTGATGGCCCGTCCAGGGATAGGCGTTGAGTCACTGCGACTCTTACCAGGAATAAGCAGATTTCACATAATGGGTAGACACCTTTTTGAATGTGTTTCTGGCCATGTACTGTTACTCTGGTATATTTTTTAATTGGTTTCAGCAAGGCTGTGATAAGAGCATAAAAAAGCTACAAATAAGAGGGGGCCAGGGTGTTCGTTTTAGTGACTTGGCCTGGTGCGTGTTCCAGACTCCCACTCCTCTTAGTGTAAAGGCTCCTGCCCCCTGTTCTCACTTTAAAGTGCACTGCTCTGTTGTTTCCGACTTGTGCCCTTGTTCTTCCTGCCTGGCCCCGTGATGAGCCAGGCAGAAATCGATCGTCGCGATCCTGCAAAAGATTCGGGGCGTCAGACAAGCAGAGGATCTCCTCAGTCGGGCTGACAGAGGGAGGTCACCCGTCAGCCAATAGTTATTAACAGCAAGATGAAAACAAGAGGGACAGGAGACCTCGAATTGCGCTGTCCCCGGTTTTGGCAGGTTCCGTTCAATTTCAAGCGATCCCTGTCTGATTGAAAGAGGCGAAAGGGGTTCTTTGAAAATATGAATATTGGTACGACCCCTGTGCTTGAATAATCCATGATGGGCGATTTACGAGGGAGGGCCGGGGAGGGGGGGAAGATCTAAGCTGGGGCAGTTCAGTCAGAGCAGAAGGATGAGATGATAACTGTCTCCCGAACGTTACAGGTAAGTGTGACTGACGCACACAGCTCAGCCGTGTCCCAACCACGAGGCAAATTCCGAATGTTGTCTGTAGTGTTGAGAGAAACAGGTTTCCACATCAAGAGCAGGGATCATACATTCCTCAGTCTTCCTTCCTTCCATAGTTCACACATATGGAAACTACAGTACATTACCTGCTACCATACGGATGGAATGACCGAGATAAAAACATCGAATTCACACGTGAAAAAACATTGCAATGCAGAAAATGCACTTCATTGGTAGAACATGCATCCTGCACAGTGCCCAGATACTGGAAATCTGAATGCAATCTAAAATCCGTCTTTTGACGTTGTGGGAGTAACGTCAGTATACATTGAAATATAATGACAGATGTCTGAGATATAATGATATGCGTTTTAAAAATGCATATTTGTTGATGGTCATTAAAAATTTGTTAAATGTGTTCCAGTATGTGTTTTGGCCACTATTTGTATTGCAGGATGCAAACCGGATACCTCTTATTGATCTTTACACTGGCAAATGTTGCGCTTTTACCACAATTTTACCATACTCCTGCTGTGGATTCTAGGGGGTCTCTACTCTGTTTTCACTTGCTTACTATAGTACTGGCCCCCAGGAAATGATGATGGGAAAGCCGCAGAACTGTCACAACACAATGATCAGTTTACCAAGATATCTCTCGTCTGTCTTGAGAGAGATTGTCAGCATATACACATCTTTATCTGTCAGTTCTAAGTAGGCTAGGAGACTCTCGATAGCAGGTATCCTTGAAAATCAGATAGACAGAGGCCCCCTGACACTGTGTCTATCACAGAAGATAAGGAAAAGGCTTTATAGTGCTGTTTTTTGAAACCTGACACCAGTTCGGGCACTGTGGCTCAGGATCTGCACCTGTGGCTGGAAGGTTGCCAGTTCAGATCCCGCGGCCGGCAGAGGAATCCTACTCCATTGAGCAAGGAGCAAGGCCCTTCACCCCAACTGCTCCAGGGGCGCCGTATAAATGGCTGACCCTGTGCTCTGACCCCCAGCTTCTCTCTCCCTGTCTGTGTGTCTTATGGAGAGCAAGTTGGGGTCTGTTAAAAGACACATTCCTAATGCAAGACATTGTATATGGCCAATAAAGTGATCTATCTCTTGAGTTTGGACTTCAACCCTGCAGAGTGCAAAATCGTTGCGCAGAAAAGCACAGGTTTTGAGTAACTCAAAACGCACAGATTGTGACATGTGAGCAGTCTAGGAGTCTAGGAGACTAGGTGTGTATCAGGTGTTATACAGTATGTGGTCATGCTGCATCCATCTGCATCTGCATCCATCAAACCCCCAGAAATCAAAGAGCCTGTTGGTTTCTCTGTCCTTTTTATGACGTCACTTCGAGTCTCAGCATCAGCTCCCCCAAACTGCCTCCACCCAACGAGACCGCTCCGTCTTTCCACCCTGCACCGCCTGCTGTCATCAGCGCGATCAGTTGCCTGACTAACCAGCCGATCAGGGAGTCTGTGCTCGAGTGTTGTGCGCGCACATGCCTGTGTGGCGCGAGGAAGGGTTGTGTTTCAAACCCCTCCTTTGATTTCGCCCTGGGGGGCGAAACACATGCCTCTTTTGCTACCCCCCCACCCCTCTTCCACGTCCCCCATGGCCGGGGGGGGGGGGAGCTGGGGTTCAACCCAGGCGAGGCGGTCCTGCTTTTGCCTGTCCATGCCGCTTGTTGGGGCGAGACAGTGGGGAGAGAGAGAGAGAGACACCTGTGCGATGTACCAGGATTGTTTTTGCCTTGTGTAATCCCCATGTCTGTGGTGATCCCTTGCAGATGTGAATGAATGTCAGGACCCATCCTATTGTAAGAATGGAGTGTGTATCAATACGCCTGGTTCCTATCACTGCATCTGCACTCAGCCCTTCACCTTCAGCGCTGCGCTCAAACAGTGCGTCTATGACGGTGGGTATCAAACGCTGCTGAGCAACTTTAGCGTGAGGGCTAGCTGCTGCCAGGGTGGGAGTGGCGCTGGCCAGGCTGGGCCACGTACTGACTGCAGGAGGGGGGGGGGGTGCCCCCATTAGTGACGGGCCCAGGGGGTCGGGGCCGACCCTCGGCACAACAGAGCCTCCTTCAGGCCGCCGACTGGCCAGTAGGAAGCCATCAGCGTGGCGTCGCGTGCGTCCGGGAGGAGGTCGTCACCGGGAATCGAGATTGCGGGTTTCTCCCCCTCCCTTTCCCAATTCCCCAATCCCAAATTTCGGACGGGCTGCAGCTGCTTTTTGTGCGCCGTGTGCTTGTTCAGTTCTCAGGGAGGCAGGCGGTAAAACTTGAGTTTCGCCACTCGGAAGAGCGACATTTCATAGCTTGACAGAATCGCGGAAAGGAGGAAAGCGCAGTAAAACTCTGGAAAATCAACACCCCCCCATGAATATTTCCTGTGATTATAATAAGAATTGCTTACACTTATATAGCGCCTTTCTGGAGGCTCCACTCAGAGCTCTTTACAGGTCATGGGGATCCCCTCCACCACCAGCAGGGTGCAGCCCCACCTGGATGAGGCGCCAGTCTGCTCCCCACACACCAGCTCTCAGTGGGGAGGAGAGCAGAGTGATGGAGCCAGTTCAGAGAGGGGGGTTATTAGGAGGCCATGATGGGTAAAGGCCAGGGGGGAATTTGGCCAGGACACCGGGGTATCCGGGGCTACTTTTTTCGAGAAACGCCCTGGGGTTTTTAATGACCCCAGAGAGTCAGCACCTCGGTTTAGTGTCTCCATCTCTATAATGGGGCATTAGGACCCACATAGACCACAGGGTGAGCGCCCACTACTGGTCCCACTAACACCTCTTCCAGCAGCAACCTTGGTTTTTCCCAGGAGTCTCCCCTCCAGGTACTTGCCAGGCTCACTCCTGATGAGCTTCAGAAGTTTGCCAGATGTGAATTGCAGGGTGACATGGCTGCTGCTTGGTGTTCATGTGTGTGCAGTGCTGTCCAGTCCTTGTCACTTGTCAGGCTTGCTCCCACTGTGGAAGTGGGGTGGGGTGGAGGGGGTTGGAGCGCTGCAGGGTCAGCTGGCATTTGCCACAGTAACCAGCCACCCCTCTACGAGCCTGTCACACTGTACCGGTTACCATGGGAAGTGCAGTCCACCAGGAAACCTGCATCACCTGCAGGGTGATTTGCATCAACAGCCGCACCAGGTGGTGCAGAATGTCTAAGGTTTGCTGGGAAAGGGGTACAGAGGTGACCTCTATGACTGAGTCTGCTCTACGAGTGTCGCTCGAAGCCCCTCAATTTTATAATTCCCCCATCTCCTGTCTTGTACTTCCTCGGATTCCTGACAGCGGTTTGTTTTCTACCATGTCTTTTGGATCACCCCCTGCTCTGGTTTCTCTCTACACTAGTATCTCAGCTTAGACCCCGGCTTGCTGTACAGACTGTTTGTGCTTCGCTACAGTGTCCGTACCAGCTTTGACCACAGCCAGTTTCTGACCACAGACTCTGGATTTCTGTTTCGCCTGCTTTCCCTTGCTTGTGTCCATCTGGTATACCTGTCCCCTGCTCTTGGGTTCATTTTCCCAAAAAAATGGGCAGCAGCTTTGTTCCTGTGCGAGCGGAGCTTTCCTCCGTTTTCACTGTGGTTTTACCATGCTTTACTGCACTGCAATCCACCTTTACCATGGTACACCAGCAAACAAGTATAGAATCGACCCCCACCGAAGAACCCGTCGAGCATGCGTGTTTCTCAGCCTCCAAGCTGTTATCTCATCACGGAAAAGCCTCTGCTCGGATGCAGAGGGCAGAGGTGTGCGGGTTCGAACCCGTCCGACGCTGGCTAACTAATTTCCGACTGGAACACGAGATCTCCTATGCAACTGGGAACAAAGGGATGTCAGCCCCCATAATCTGGAATTCTGGGTGTCCGTCCTCCAGCTGACATGAAAGCCCTAAAGGAGAGGGTGTCTTGGTGTTGCCGTATCAAAATCAATATTGATATTGATATTCACCTGCTTTGATAGACATGACGAGGGTCAGCAGACACTGTAGCACATTATATATTATACAGCATATTATAGCATTGACTTTAATATTTGCAATGCTGTACTTCAGTGTTTTCACAGAATCTATACCATCGCATATTTAACCTCTAGTGTATCGCAAGCCTTATACTTTTGATTTCTCAGGAATTTCAAAGCGTTTATTACAAATACTAAAGGTTAGAACCTGTAAAAACTAAACTTGGGTCACGTAAATATCTGAAGTTAGAAGGAGAGGTAAAAGAAGGTAAGTTCTTGTTCAAAAGCCTTTGGTCATAAAACTGCATATGATTCACTGAAAGGGAATTCAGAACCCTGTACTCTACAGTATCTCTGGGCTTATGAAAACATGACTGCGATATCTACAATCCCCCATGAATATCTTTATATACTCTTTGGGGAATTAAAACCAAGGGGTTTTCTGATATTGTCTTAACTTTTTTGGCAAAATTATTTTACACCATCCATGTCTGTTACAATACTGTAGCAGTCCACCCCCTAGGCACTGCACTGCCCCTTGACCTTTCCCCTTTCACCTTTAGCCAGGCTAGCTCCCTCCTCTTCCTCGTCCTTCTTAAAGGGATGGAAAGTGGGGAAGGACCTTCTCTTCCTTCAATTCCTCATGTCTCTGTCTCTCTCTCTCTCGCACCTGATCTCCCGCTCTGTGGTCGGCTCGCCCGCTTGTGATCTTCCTGGGCAGGAAAGCTGAGAGAGCCTGGATCTGCTATTCCTGCCTGGCACTTCTGCACGCGCGGGCGCAGCTGGGATCAGTGCCCTGCGGCTTAATTCATTTAACAGCTTTTAATAACCCCCCTCCTGCCAGGCGCTTGACGCTGCTACGCTGCTTTCCGTTGAAGCGCCTTGTTCTCCTGCATCTGGAGGTGGATGAGCTCTGAAAAGATGTTACCCGGCAACCGTTGGTGGTGATGGCCTCGCAAAACGATTAACCGCGTACAGGCGCTCGCCCCGCTGCCCGTTAATAACATGACACGCATCCCTTTTTCTGAGTGGTGAACCGGGTTCAAAGTTTGTATTCTTTTCAACTAGACTCAGAGTAAGCCGAAAAAAACAAAGAAAATATCAGAGTGAATAGTGTAGGATACTCTATTACGCAGTACGAAAGGGCGGCACAATATAATATAATAGGAATATGATATTGCATAATATAAATTACTATAAAAAGTAATAACATAGGATACTGTTGTATACTATAGCATGTATTTATGTCTAAAATAATGTTGTTAATGATGTAATGCAAAGTTATAAACAATGTTGCATAACTTGATGTTTTGAGTTAGGACTGTCATGATTCAGGCTGTGGTCAGCACTATGATGTTGTTATTCATTCCAGTTGACAGCAGAACCTGGTTAATATTTCATCACGGTCTCGCCGTTAATGCTTCTAAGTTAGCGCTCCTTATAAGTAGGCCTGTCGGGACCGCATTTCCCAGAATCCTCTGGGGGCAGTAAGGCGCTGCTCTCCGTCACCTGATTGGTCGCCCAAAGACAATGGATCAGATGACTTTTTAAACAGATGACTGTTTAAAAAAAGCAGTTAGCAGAAGTTACCTGGCTCAGGCCTTGGTGCAGACAGGGGTTCCGCCCTCAGCCTCTCAAGACAGTAGGCATCCATTCACACGGACTGACACAGGACGCCTCTGCTTCCTGGTTTTTGAACCGTTACCTGACCAGTTGTCTTCCTGCAACTGGTCAGGTGACTTGAGAGCAGCAGCTCACTCCCCCAGAGGGTTCTGGGGAATGTGGTCCTGACAGGACTGTTCTCTCATAGTAGTTGTAAATTCCATTTGAAATCCCTGATTGAAAGTGTTGTCCTGTAGTCTATATTCCAAATTTTAGAGTTTATAAAAACACTATATTAGGCAATACTACAGTATAGAATATATACTGGTCTGATGTTTGTATCTGGTGGACTTGTGAAGAGGCTGTATATTAGTTGAATGTACAGGGTAGTCAGAAAAATGCTCTGTTGACTGAATTATAAATTTGTATTTTGTGTAGACAGTGTACTCCGAATATTCATGTTGGGTACACCATTCTGCTTCTAGAAAACCCCTAATATCATCTCGGCTTACCTTCAGCATTGTGGCATTACTGATTCTAGTCGGTTAATACCTACCCAAAGCGATTCATCTCTCATCTCCTCCACTTAAATTGATTTTCTGGAATGGTTTTAGCGCTTGTGCTCAATGGCCAAGTTCAGTTCCCCCCAAAAAAGATGTGAGTTAAAGAGGAACATTTTACTCTTCTCGTTCAAAGCTGAGATACAATAATAAGACCACATCATCAGCTCCTTAACATCTGTATATCTCATAAAATTAAAACACCCTGGAGATGCTTCTTAACAATATTATGACCCTTTGTATCTCAGCAGAGTGTTGTTATTACAGTTTGTAAAACTGTTACATCTTTTTTGTAAATTTCTAGCAAAAGATGAAGTGACCAGTTTACTGTTGACCTGAAAATATATATTTATAGGTTCTATATATATATATAGATCTATAATTAAAAATGTTTTCTGGTCACATGTGCTGGTATCTTAGGGATTTACATGGTAATGAAATGTGCACACAGAAAGTGTCGTTACGGAGCTCCTGTTAGGAGTCTGAGCAGTACCGTTCAATGTGAAGGAGAGGCGACAATCCTGCAGGCAGGTTTCAAGTTAAATACACAGTAGCTGTCAGTAGCAAGACTAGGAATAATACAAAACAGGAGTGTGTTCATCAGTGGAGTTCTTGTAACCATGCATCCATTTTCTAACTGCTCCATCCAATTCAGGATCACGTGGGAGCCGGAGTCTATCCCAGAATGCAATGGGCACAAGGCTGGATACACCTTGGACTGGACACCAGTCCATCACAGGGCACACACACACTCACACCAGGTCCAGTTTTCCCAGAAGCCAGTTACATCGACCAGTACGTCTTTGGACTGTGGGAGGAAACTGGAGCACCCAGAGAAAACCCATGCCAACGGGGGGGAACATGCAAACTCCACACAGATAGCACCCCAAGTCCAGACCTGAACCCAGGGCCCCAGCGCTGTAAGGCAGTAACACCTGCCACTGCACCTCCATACCCTCCCTTTCTGGGTACTGTTAACTGAAAATAGCAGCAAAGATGTGGGAAGAGGTCAAATAAGTCGATCTAAAGAACTATTACACCACAGGCAGAGGTGATGATGAGCACCAGTGATCCCCTATGGGTTGGAACAGGCCTGGCCAGAAGGACTTCTGAGCCTATGTAGGGCTCAGGGACAAAGTCCAAATGGACAGACGCAGTAGAGTGCTTGTTGGAAGAAATAATTGACCGGACTACTTTAATAAACATCAGACCCTAGATTGGGGTATATTAAGGAAAGCAGTGAAATTGTCTTCACATTGAAGGTTTTCGTAAGGGAGATCAGTAGGTCGCTTACTGTATCCACTAGCAACTCGATGAGCTCGGCAGGCCAGCTCTCTGTCTCTCATTTATAACCTCTTTATGTTTCCATGAACTGGGGGAAACGCCTAACTTAGCGCGTGTCATTTAACCTCACAGTTTAACACCATGGAAAGAGAGCACCCCTCTACATTCCAATCTGACTTGGCCGTGACTGTTTTCGGTATCAAAAACCAAGAATACTTATTGCATGCTCAAAAACTGCATGAGTGAGGCTGCAGTATTTGCGAAGACGAAGGTCAGCATTGGGTGAATAGGGTGGATAGTCTGTTGACTTCAGGATCTGTTGTTCCAGTGGAATGTGTGGATTTTGTCGGCTATAAGGATCCGATCCCCAAATTGTCGGTTCGCCTGTTCCCCCCCAAAAAATGCTCTCATTCCTGGTGAAAGTCCCGGATGCCTAGGGCTTACGGCAGGCCGATACACCGATACCCCATACCGATGTACCACACACAAGCACACAGGGATAAATTCAGAGACGCCAGGTCTTTGGAAGGTGGGAGAAAGAGGAAGCAACCAGTTTGACTGTAATGGGCCTCAGCGCGCCTGAACCAGTTCCAGCAGTGACATCACATCTAGCAGTGACATCACATCACCCCCCCGCAATGTAGGCCATGTGGAAGATGTAGAACTCTCTCGTGGTGGAGGAGTTATCCCCTGTCCAGGGAGGGGCGCTGTGCTGTGAGCGATCAGGATTGAATCCCAATAGCAGGGGCAAGAACACGTGCACTCTTCACAAGAACATGGGACAGACCGTGCAGACTCCACCCAGAAGGTATATCACTCCCAAATCAAACTCGGGACCCAGAAGCGATGAGGCAGTAAGCATTAATTCCCATGTGACAGTTTACTATTTAGAAATACGTCTACCATTTATCTGCATCGTGAAAACAAGAATGCAGGGCTGATTTTTAAGCATTTTTTTTCAATTCCTTAAGCCTAGCACAACAACACTTCCACACACTCCACCATTATTGAATTCCAGTGCGTTCCAGCAGTCTTTGGAGGGGTGCAGAAGGTAATTCGGGTACTTAAATAGATGCCTGCCTGCTCTCTCAGGGTGTTCTCTCCGGCTTCTGAACAGTGCTGTTCTCCTACATCTTCTGTATGCAAGTACTGTTGCAGCAGCTAAAAATGTCACCAGGTTTATCAAACAGGTATATGCGTGTGGATTTGCACACCAATCCTACACACTTGATTCAAATCCGAATGAAGGTCCCTATAGAAAGTCCAAGGCAGTATGCCGTACAAATCTAGCTAAAACGAATCAATGTCAGGTGTTAAAGGTCGTAGTGATGCAATCTCAGGAGATTTGAAATCCCTCTATTAATACAGAACATACCAGAGCACAAGAGCCCCGTTGGCCCTGTTTGGTTTCTCGCACGCGCCTGCTGGCTTCTGGGTGATTCGTCAATACAGGAATGTGCCGCAAACAGGTCAGAGATGACACCGCAGAGCGGACCTGTTCGGCTCGTCTCGCCAGCCTGGCCGCTGTACCGGACCGATCCAGAGGTCAAGAGCTGCCTCCGTCAGCAAAGGCTGGGCAGCAGGATCTGGGAGGGGAGGCGGGTGAGGGGGCTTGTTTCAGAGCTGATCCTGAAGGAGTCCGGGGTTCGAGAACGGATTCAGTGACGCCATCTGGCCTGGCCTGCTCCTCAGAGACGCGTTTTGAATAATAACAACACCAATATAGCACTTTACAGGTCATGGGGATCCCCCTCCACCACCAGCAGTGCGCAGCCCCACCTGGATGAGGCGCCAGTCCGCTCCCCACACCCCAGCTCTCAGTGGGGAGGAGAGCAGAGTGATGGAGCCAGTTCAGAGATGGGGGTTATTAGGAGGCCATGATGGGTAAAGGCCAGGGGGAAATTTGGCCAGGACACTGGGGTAACACCCCTACTCTTCTCGAGAAACACCCTGGGATTTTTAATCCGCACAGAGAGTCAGGACCTCAGTTTTACGTCTCATCCGGAGGACGGCGCCTTTTTACAATATAGTGTCCCCGTCATTATACTGGGGCATTAGGACCCACATAGACCGCAGGGTGAGCGCACCCTGCTGGCCCCACTAACACCTCTTCCAGCAGCAGCCTCAGCTTTCCCAGGAGTCTCCCTTCCAGGTACAGGCCAGGCTCACACCTGCTGAGTCTCCAGTGGGGCTGCCGGTGAAGCTAAGCAGGTGTTCAAGTTGACAAGCCGCCCCCAGAACACGCAGTAGCTCTTGACGCGAGCGTTCTTCCGCAGCGAGGGCATTCTGGGAAGGCGCTCCCAGACCTGTAAGGCGTCTCTGTGTCTCTTTCTCTCTCTCTCCCTCTCGTCCTCCACCAGACCGCACTGCTGCCCACAAGGACGTGTGCTTCCTGCAGGTGGACGAGGACCTGATCTGCAGCATGCCCCAGAACCGCCTGCGGGTCACCTACTCCGAGTGCTGCTGCCACTACGGCCGGGGCTGGGGTCCCGAGTGCCGCACCTGCCCCCAACGCAATTCAGGTACCCCCATCTGCTGCACCTTCGCCATGGTAGAGTTTCCAAGTACAGCAGACTCCCCCAGCAACCCAGGGTGCAGTCAAGCTATCACGATTCCCTGCCCTGCTGCTAGGGCTAGGGCTAGGGCTAAGGTTAGGGTTAGGATGAGGGTAACCTAACCTAGGCCCTGTGACACTAAACAAGCAGGCTTGTGAATTCAGCTCTTCTAAATCAGTAGAAATACTGCTCTTTTCTCCCAGGCGGTTTCAATGGCAAATACTGCTCACTGGTTAACCCTGCCTGCGGATCTCGCCGGAACATTTCTGCGGTGAAATGTCTGCTGCACAACCTGTACTTATTCGCTCGTACATCTCAGTGCATTAGTCATCACAGGGACTAGTGAGCAGGAAGGGCTGCTTCATGTCACAATTTGTGCAAACCCTCGACAACACGGAGACTCTCCAGCATTTTCCCAAAAGTATTTTGTGCCTAATTCGGAATGTTGTCAAATTTTGCGATACCGTCAGTGGATTTATTTTTGTCACCGAGATCCAATACCCGGTCTGAGAAATTGGGACTACGGTTCCCATTTTAAAAAAAAAATTATATATTTTTAAATTGTTACCGTATTGTTCGTAAGAAATGCGTACAGGCAGGCTAGAACTGTTACCCTGTGTTGCAAAATCAGTGCCGGTTCAAATCATGGATTCATGACCGGTCACCATCGTCAATGTGGTCCCCAGCACACATCGCATGATCGGAAAGCTGCTTGGTGTACCCGGGGGTGCAGTTTTCTGGTTTGCGCCCCCTCGCTCCCAGCATGCCTTTCTGTGTCTACGAATGTGCGAAGCCCGGACGATTCGTTTGCAAGGCGGACAGGGGGGCCAACCATCTCCCTTTCTGTCCTGGCCAGTTATCTTCAACCGGCTGTGCGAGCTGCACCTGGACACCGAGTCGGACGGGGAAGGCGAGTTCCTGGCTGCGTTCTCCAACTACAAGCCCGGTGAGCTGGCGCCGTCGGCCCCAGACGCCTCTGGGCTTGGTTACTGCACAGAACTGGGCGAACGGCCTGGGTGCTCCTGGATTCTGGGTCTCATCAAGTTAAATCCCTCTAAAGCAGGGCTCTCCAGTCCTAGATCCCGCAGGGCCTTCTGGTTTTTATTTCAACCTGACTAGTCAATTAAAGAGTTATTTTTTAATATAGTATATATTATAGTATAGTAAATTGTAGTTTATTATAGTATAGTTAATACATATAGTCTTTTACTTCGTATGAAGTCAAGACATTGACTGTGTTAAAGGTACGAGAGAGTTCGGGACACCAGGGTCAGAATTGTACCTAGGTAGCATATTGCTATGTGGTCCCTCCCCCTAACTCTTGTTCTCATTTACTTGTGTCTTCCTGCCACCCCTCCCTTGCTCCATCTCATGTGCCCCTTTCTCCCTTCCCATCATCCCCCCCTCGTGCTGTGCCCCTTCCCATCATCCCTCTCTCCTCTCTGTTCCTATACGTCTCCCTCCTTTCTCCCCTCCCATCATCCCCCCTTGTGCCCTTTCCCATCGTCCCTTTCTCTCTCTCCACCGCCTGTTTCTCTTTGTCTCCTCCTCCTCCTCTGTCCCTCTCTCCCAGAAGGAGACAGTTCAGAAGAGGACTCGGACGAGTGCAGCTGTGCCAACGGGCGTTGCGTGCGCTCCTACCTGGGCACCATGTGTGAGTGCAACCCTGGCTTCAGGCTCGACCACACCAGGATGCGCTGCATCGGTAGGTACCCTACAGAACACCACCTCCAAACTCCTCTCTCCTTCCTCCCTTCCCATCATTCCCCCTCTTTCTGCGTCCTTTCCCATCATCCATCTCTCTTCTTCCTTCCTCCCTTCCCATCATTCCCCCTCTTGCTGCGTCCTTTCCCATCATCCATCTCTCTTCCTCCTTCCTCCCTTTCCATCATTCCCCCCCTTGCTGCGTCTTTTCCCATCAGCCATCTCTCTCTCCTCTCTTTTGGCTGTAGTGATGGCAGAACAGTGCTCCAGCATTT
Source organism: Atractosteus spatula (assembly GCF_055471065.1). NCBI lineage: Eukaryota > Metazoa > Chordata > Actinopteri > Semionotiformes > Lepisosteidae > Atractosteus > Atractosteus spatula. The sequence continues at coordinate 10,868,988 of NC_142729.1, forward strand.
AAGAGACCTTCCACTGAAACAGGGGTCAGAGATCAGGGAGAGCAACTGGGCTGGATCCCCCACCACCCCAGGCTCTTCCAACACAAACAGCTGCTTAGTTTTGGATAAGTTTTGGACCAAAAAATGAACTTCCTTCCTGTTATTGTCCCAGATACCGAAATTTACTTTGCAGGCAGAATCAACAAAGCACGCAATACATTTAACACCACATGAACCCATTACCTAATAAGAGACATGCATTAGGAGATAAAATATAAATATAAATAAAATATGCAATGATTTTTTTTCTCCAAATAAAGCAGGTTAATGGCTGTGGGAATAAAAGATAACCTAGTTGTACTGCACTTGAATCGAAGTGGTCTAAATTGATAGATCTGGATGGAAGGTTTCGTGTAGTTCGAATTGATCTCTGCTGTGCAAGGTGATGACGGGCGGTGATTGTACTGGTCTTCTGCGCTGCTTGTTTCTGCCTTCTGTAGCTGTTTTGCACCAGCGATGGTGCTGGTCTTCACAGTCCTGCTCAGTCTGTTTTTACTGTGTTGCGTGTATTCAAGCTACCAAACCAGGCCCCCCCGCAGTGACTGTCGGGACGGGTTCAGTGGGGGCTCTGTAGGATAAAGTCAGGGTTGTGGGGACACACATTTTCCCTGACACGTGTTCTCCCCCCCCCCTCTATCTCTCTCTCTCTCCTCCCCCCAGACATCGATGAGTGCGCGGAGCTGAGCGCGCGGGCCTACCCCTGCCAGAACGGCCGCTGCGTCAACGTCCCGGGCTCCTACAAGTGCCTGTGCAAGCAGGGCTTCAGCCATGCCGCCAAGCCCAACGTCTGCGTGCGCCGCGGCCGGGCTCCCTAGCGCCCCCCGCTGGGCGCCTGCGCTCTCTCTCCCCCTCGCCCCCCCCGTCTCTCTCTGTCTCCATTCTCCCCAGCTCCCCTCTGCCTTCCCCCCACCCTTTCCCCCCCCCCCTCGAGGCTCGTCCAGCTCGCGGGTCTCCCAGCAGGTCATTGTCCTTCTGCTTCCAGTCATTTCCCAGCATTCCTGTGGCAGGGTGCCTCTGGGGCCCTGCCGAGACAAGGAGGAGGGGAGAGGTCACGGGCGACACAGATTCCCGGCTATCGTCGTGTCGGGGAGGGGGTGGGACCAGGGCAGAGACGCCGAAAAGCCCGCACACAGATTGTAGCATCCGCCCCAGGTACCTTATTTAAAATGGCCGACTCCCAGAAGGCACTGCCACCCGGCGTCCTGATTGGCCGCCCGTCCAGAAGGAGCCGTCAGCGGGGCGAGTCGACTCACACGTCCCCGCAATCCTGACTGAACTTGAGGCCTCTTCCTAAGGGGCTATTCTCCTATCGTCGCTTGGACGAGTGAAGCAAAACCGTCTAGACGCAGCGCAGACGTCTTGTACGACAGACACCAAAAACATGAATAAAACGCATTTCCCGGCCACGTCCGCCAACGCCAGGTGGCGGGACTCACGCTTTCCATTCAGTGCTTCCGTTGGCGGATTTCTCTTTCTGCTCGAGCTGAGAGACGCTGATAAAAGAGGGGGGCACCCCCCCCTCCCCCCCACAGTTCCCCCCCCTCCAAGACCAGTGCAGAGACTGAAACAAAGACCCCCAATAAAAAGGGCTGCTGATTTTCTTTCCCTTGGCAGAATAAGTTTGTTCCCCCCCCGCCTTGTGACCTTAAAACATCGAGGACCAAGATTGTTCCTTCGTGTGCCGGATGTTACCCGTAGGTGCCTTGTCTCGAAAGACTCTGAAATCCCGGGCCCCTAAGTTTCGGGAGATCCGCGCAGCTCCGGGGGCTCGGACCGACTTTTCAGATCGGCGGCGGCGGCGTCCCCCCCCCCCTCCCAGTACTGATGGACTGAAATCGCCCGATTCCTTCAAAACCCGGCCGCCGCGAGCACAGAGGTAAAAACGAACACAGCAGGTCCGGGCAGGTCGTAGCGCTGTCTCACTTTGAGACAAGAGCTGCCCTTTCCTGACTACCTGGTAAAAAAAATTGGACTGGAAGCTCGACTCCAGAGATGATGGTCCAGGTAAAAGAGAGAATTCCAAGTTTTCAGGAATTCTGGCGCGGGACGAGGGTCACAGGATGTCCTGACAGTTGGTCTACTAAGTCATCTTGAATCGCCTGTTTTATCGTCTCTCAACTGGGCGACACTTGTAAGTTAATCAAGGAAGCAGGTCACCGGTTTAATTAAAGGGAACTCGAGTCTAGCTGGAGGGATGCTGTATCTTCACTTTTGTTTTTTGGTGCCAAATGATCTTTTAAGTGCTTTATTTAAAAAAGAAATCACCTATTAAAAGGATCTTGGTTCAAGTGAACATGGTTTTTCGCCATCGCTGGATTCCAAGCAGTGAATTGGTGAAACTCTTCAGGACCGGGGATGAAGACCTGGCTTTAAGGCAAGACGTGTGATTTCACCTGAGACAAGAGCCCTCAAAAACCAAAAGAAATTTATTATACTTTACTAGCACTTAAAGAATGCCAGGGCGCTTGATAATTCAACACGTTGTTTCCTGTCTTTGGTACAACGAGAGTCACCCTTTGGGAACTGTGACCTCATGCTCACAGAGGCATCAGAAGTATGTGGACTTTGTGATTCTTACTTTCTGACAGATATGCATAGTTTTGAAAACCACTGAATTACTTATTTTCAGTTGGTTTTGTAACCTTTTTTTTTATTTCCAATAACTGATCCATGAAAAAAAAATGTGTTGCAGTATTTAATCAGTTGAGCACAGGTGTCATGCTTTTTTAAAATATGAATTTCTTTCAGTCTGAGGTCAGCTTTGTAATACTTATTTCTCTCCTCTCAAACCACCCTGCAGTGGATTGCTGTAAAAGGCATTTTGGGGCAGTTGCTCTTTACACTGCAGTGCAGACATCCTAGACACAATCAGGAGTTCCAATGCGCAACACGAGCACCAACATTTCACTTAGAATAGGGGTGTCAGGACCTGCTCTAATTATTTAAAACAGGATAATGACAGTGCTCCTAACGAGGCTCGGAGGTGTACCAACGTCTACTGTAACCAACAGTGAAAGATCTTAAGAAACGAAAAAACCCTTTATTAGTTCAATGAAGTCCATAATGAGGTTAATGGATTGACTTACTGAGCTTGGACCATAAGATAAATAGATAAGATAAGATAGATAAGACTTTATTGATCCTGAAGGGAAATTGATGTGTTACAGCAGCCCAAGACAATCAAAAACAGACATCAGAATAGAGGAAAAATTATACAAAATAAATATAAAATAAATACATAGGTGTGTGGAAAATATGATGATCAAAGTCACTGTAAAAACAATAGAATATGTGCAAAGGTTTATACAGATTGATTGTCCAAAAATTACAATGGAACAACATGCTGTCCATAGACGAGCAAATGAAGGGCTAACAGTCCTAGCCTAGTCCTAGGGCAGCTTTATACACCCTGACAGCCGCCGGGAGGAAAGATCTGTGGAAACGTTCCCTTGAACACCGTAGCTGGAGAATCCATGCATAAAAGCAGAACACACCACACTCTCCAGGAACCAGCTTTGAGACTCAGTTGTGTTTTCAGTTATTCTAGCAATTTGGGATGTTATCCATGCAAGTGCACTCTGGTGAGGCTTCTAAACCTTTAATTTACTGTACATTGCAGTCGAGTCTTTGAATACTCAAGGTGAACTATACAGTACATATGCAGCCAATAGGAAGTATTGCAGTAGCTGTTCAATTGCATGAATCAACCAGGCCTAATTGACAGGCAATCCCTCATCATTAACATTTTTTTGCTCTTCTCTGCAGATCATGATAAAAGGCTGCTTTTTTGTACTGCAGGGTACAGATCCTTTGTAATCCACTGTAAGCTAAAAAAAATCGTGTTTAATTGCCCCTAACGGTAACAGATCCGGACTGTTTCCACACCAAGTTGGAAAAGTACTCAGCAGAAAGCCTGATGGAGAATAATATCTCTAGCTTTTGAACAACAGTGCCTGTCTCCTGGGTTGTTTTAACGCACAGCATGTGAAATAAGAGTCTCGTCTTTTTTCTTACTCCTTCTACTCTAGGGGAGAAGCCATAGGCAAGATGAAAAAGATCCTGTGAAAAGATGTCATTTCTCTTCTGTGTTCTCTTGCTAGATCTGCACCTTAAAAATCTGTAAAACTTGCTTTTAAAAAAAAAAACATTGTTAGCAGCCTAAAGCTGATCTGCACCTGTCACAGACAAAGTGAAATGCTGACTTTGGAAATAAAGGGCATTTTGAATATTTTTTATGCTGCATTTCTATATGGGATTCCTACTTTTTTTTTTACTGCTCCCTCTCGTTAAATCTTCAGTCTTATTATTGACTGTTAGACTTGCACTTTTCCACGTTTTTGCCAATAAAGTGTCAAAATACAGCCCGTGTCTTCTTGCAAGAGTCTGCCGTCAGTGTGTCGCTTAAAGTAACGTAAACAGAGCTAGAAGCACAGGAAATACAGTGCAGAACCTTGGAGCTACTGCATTAGTACAAGAGAAAGGACAAACCCGCAGCCCCACTGGAGACTCAGCAGGTGTGAGCCTGGTCAGTACCTGGAGGGGAGACTCCTGGGAAAGCTGAGGCTGCTGCTGGAAGAGGTGTTAGTGGGGCCAGCAGGGGGTGCTCACCCTGCGGTCTGTGTGGGTCCTAATGCCCCAGTATAGTGACGGGGGACACTAGACTGTAAACAGGCGCCGTCCTTCAGATGAGACGTAAAACCGAGGTCCTGACTCTCTGTGGTCATTAAAAATCCCAGGGCGTTTCTCGAGAAGAGTAGGGGTGTTACCCCGGTGTCCTGGCCAAATTTCCTCCCTGGCCTTTACCCGTCATGGACTCGTAATAACCCCCCTCTCTGAACTGGCTCCATCACTCTGCTCTCCTCCCCACTGAGAGCTGGTGTGTGGGGAGCGGACTGGCGCCTCATCCGGGTGGGGCTGCACACTGCTGGGGGGTGGAGGGGGATCCCCATGACCTGGAAAGAGCTCAGAGTGGAGGGTCCCGAAAGGCGCTATAGAAGTGTAAAATGATGAAGATGATTATAAATAAGAATTAATTGGCGAACGTTAATGTTGACGTGCGGGACTCAATCTCACATCCCAATAGCCTTCAAGCTGTAGCACTGGAGCATAAGGATGCCGGCTTTTAAAATCAAGCTGGGAACGGTGAAGTGTTGAGGTGTCATCGATAGCTCACCGGGGACACCAACATCCAAGGAGTGAGCGCGTGGAATTCTTGGTGCGATACTGTGCGACTGGCTTAACCTGCTTGGTCAACGGGCAGGCCTCCCGGCCATTGGAGGCTTGAACCCCACCCAGGAGGCATCAGCCCAGGGGCACCTGCAAGGCTGGAGGAGGGCCGCCTGAGACAAATGCGGGTAAACGCGAGACAATTGTGGCGCTGTGGCTTGTCGTGAAGGGTGCTGGTCTGCGGTCGGTGAGAGTCGGGGTTCACATCTCCCGAACGGACTGTGGTCGGCGAAGATCTTGGTTCAAATTGGCTATACATCTCTTTGGTGGCTCTGTGGTTAAGGATCTGTGCCTGCGACTGGAAGGTTGCCGGTTCAAATCCGGCAGCTGGCAGAGACATCCTACTCTGTTGGGCCCCTGAGCAAGGCCCTTCACCCCAGCTGCTCAAGGGGTGCTGTATAAATGACTAACCCTGCACTCTGACCCCCAGCTTCTCTCCCTGTCTGTGTGTCTCATGGAGAGCAAGCTGGAGTCTGTGAAAAGACGAATTCCTAATGCAAGACATTGTATAGGGACGATAAAGCAACATCATCATTATTATTAAATGCAAAGGCAGGTGTTTCTTGTCATTACAGAGAGCTTATTTCCGTAATGATGGCGATCTGGTACAGCTCTCTGACCACCTGCTACCTCCCGGGTGTGGCTGAAGACCACCTGACAGGGACCCAGACGCCTGTAGGACGAGGAAGCGTCAGGAAAGAGGGGTGTGGCAGCTGAAATCGAGCTCCCCCCCGTCTGTAAGAGCGCCCCCTAGGGACGACATCCGAGCAGGCAGGCTGCAGCACCATCAGAGTGGCAAAGGAGGAAGTTGGAGGGAAACATTTCATCTTGAGGAGAGGAGATCGTCTTATTGATCCGATCCCTTTCAACCAACTGCTGAAGGCAACGGACTTGATCGGATTTTAGTCAAACCCTTAGCTAGGGTTAGGATAATTAAAAAACATGGAGGATGTTTGATGGCATGGTTGTATTCTAGGACAGAAAGCATTTTTAGGAAAAGTGATATTTCAATATCATCTTCACAATTTGTTTCTTGCCCATATGGCTCTCTGCACTGCTTTGCCCTAAATGGGAATGATGACTTAAAAGCAAAAAAAAAAGGCTTCAGCTTTTCAAACTGTTGCGTTTGGCACGTAATGCACTGGCATTTTTAACTGTTACAGCTAATATGTATGGGCTATTCCTGACTCTTAACCTATTTAACCCTGAAACAATGCTCATGGAGAACACCGTTCAACACTGCACTTTCTAATGACAGAATACTCTTCAAAAAAATAAAAATTTAGCCCAGTTCAAGGCCTAAAGGCGATTTAAAAGAGAGAGCCAAAAGGGAAGGGTTTAAAATATTAGAAAAGCGCTACGTTAAAGAAAGGTGGCAGAGCTTGCGATGAACCGAGGGGGGCAGAGACGGGGGGAGGAAGGTTATACTTCAGAAGCAGAACCGTAAAGGAACAAAACAAATTCACCCACCCAAGACGCTTAAGTCCAAGCGGAGCGAAAGTTTGGACTAAACCTATGGAAGCCCTTTAGGGAGCAAAAAAAAAACGCGCTATGGTATCTCAGAATTGCCACTTAGTAACTCAGAATTGCGACTTAAAAACTCAGCATTACGACTTTATATCTCACATTGGCGACTTCGAAAAAGCCCACATTTCATTGTCCTCTTGTTATTGTAACGGATTCGGGTTCTAGGGCTGGTGCCCTCGCCTCTCCCACCCTACTTCGTGCCTCACTGCATGGGCTCGAACCCAGGTCTTGCCAGCTGAGCTAAAGAATTTACTAAGTCGCAATTCTGAGATACTAAGTCGCTTCCATACCTAAACGGCTCGAGCAGACTAATGAAGGAAAAAAAAAAACTCGGGAAGAGAAAGCAGACAGCGCACCAGGACTCAAAGATCCAAAGAGGGGAAAACCTACCAAGGGGAAAAAAAAAAGATTATAGAGAACCAGCAGGAGAGAAAGACAGAAAAAAAAACGTCGCAACAGATCCGCCCCGACAGCAGCCACCAGCTCGGCTTTCCGACACGCCGCGCAGCGTCGGAGAAACACCGGATTGTGATCCAGGGGCGGTAGAGGGTGAAGGTGTTTTAAAAAGAGAGAGAAACCGTGCCAAGACCAAAGTAAAAACAGAAAACATGGCCGGCTTCTTCTCAACCACGACGGTGTCTCGTTTCTTTTCGGTATGGAATACAAAACGTTCGTTTTGTTTTGTCAAGCCCGTCGAACAAAAACAACCAACCAGATGTCCAGAACGGAAAATGGCTTTATTTCAGTTCCAGTTTAACAATCTAAAATAAGGACGTTTTAGCATCTCCAGACCTCGTGAACATACACACTGCTGTGCAGATGTCTGGGATATTTTGCATTTGGTAATTTCAGGCTTAAAGAGACTAAAACCGTGTCTTGGCTCTAGTTTCTCTTTGCTGTGAAGAATCATATTACATATAGATAAAATTTAAAGGCGACATTCCTGCTAGAAGCTAAGAGCTTCACAGCCTAATTGAAGACAACAGTGTTGACCGATTAGCAATATCGGAAGGCTCTGTAGTCAAAACAACACGAATCTTCATCCTATTCCTTCCGGATACGGCGCTCAGGAAGTTCTTATACTTGTTAGGGCAGCTGTCCTGGGCTCGTTAATTACGGTTTCTCGTTAATTACTGAATGCGCTCGTGAATTCGGATTACACCCTGCCTCTGGTATCGCCTACTGCAATTTCATGCTTCATGCTAACAGACTGTCCTGACCTGTGTTTCTGCAGCCCAGCCAAAAGCCTTTTAAATTTTCTAAACGTGTAGAGAGGAGAGGACGCTGTTAATGAGGACACCCGCCTACGAGCCAATTAAATCAGATGGTTAAACCCGGTGCGATCAGCCACTGCAACACTTTCTGCTGGCCGCTCATTAGTAGTGTATCTTGTGACCACGTCGTTAAGCAGTCTTGCCGGAGGGAATTTTAGATTTAACATGATGATGACATTTGAAACCTAGTTTTCCCCACACTGAGCAGCAGTACTAGATCAGAGCTGTTCAAAATGCTAGAAAACTCGAGTGAAACTGTTACAGTAGGTACATTTTTGACGCTGAAAACGTTCATCTGCTATTGTGAATCAATCTATGAATTGGCTTCATCTGCTCTCCTCCCCACTGAGAGCTGGGGTGTGGGGAGCGGACTGGCGCCTCACCCAGGTGGGGCTGCACACTGGTGGGGGTGGAGGGGATCCCCATGACCTGTAAAGCGCTTTGAGTGGAGTGTCCAGAAAAGCACTATGTAAGTGTAAGCAATTATTAATTATAATTATTAGAGCTCTTCAAGGCATTTCCACAGCAGTGTGTGTGTTGACCACTTTTGCTAGGTTGCAAGTTCGGAATACGGAGATCCAGAAACCCGCCAGGTTTTTATAGCGATGCTGACAGCTTCAGCACCTCTCCTTCTCTGCCCACTCCTTATACCCGCCAGCATAATTCCGGGCCCTGAAAGTAACGAGAGAGAGAGAGAGAAAACGCCCTCAGTTACGAAGGACTCAAGAAGCAGCAGGAAAAAACACCAGGTGGCGTGCACTGTGATGCACTGCAGAGCAAGTTTCCCTTAAAAAACTTCAAATACCGTTTCCTCTCAATATTATATCCTGGTTTCCCTGCCGAAGATGAACTGAATTAGTTCCATCACTACTTACATGACATAACTGCAATAACAACTTTCAGTCATCCCACGAGCTAAGCCTGAACTGACCCGATCGGTATTCTCAGTGTCCACCAGTAGGAGGTGCTCTTCCCACCACACCTACTGGTCATCCCCACCCTGGGAGAACCCTGATCTTTCCCGGGGGAAACTCCAAGGAGACCCCAGCTCCAACTCATAGACCAAAGCTGTCGGGAGTACTTCCTGGCGTCGACCAGTAGGAGGCGCCCTCTATCACCAACGACAGCAATTCCTCATCGACACCCTCTAATCCAGTGACAGGGTGCTGTCGGATGGGGTGATCCATCCCAGATGTGGCTTGCTAATCAATTAATTACCAAATCGAACCAACATGATTAATTGATCAGATAGAAGGAGCAAATTAGCGGCTCAGCAGCTGATTGCAAGGCCTGTACTAAAATAGCTTTAAGAGGCACAGGGCGAAATGGATCGCCAGGAAAGCATACTTCTCGAATCCGAGGGCGCGTGCTGTCTCTGTGGCCGTTGCTCCTCGGCGACCCATCTGACAGTGGAAGACGAGCTGAGGGGCGTCCGGGGGGGGCTTCTGCACACCGTACTTGTCCTGGAAGGCCGCCGGGTCCAGGGCCAGCTCCCGCTCCACAGCGCCCACTACAGGGCGGGAGAGGAAACGCGCCACTGCATTACAAACAGAACTGCAGAGCTGGGAGGTCAGACAGTCCCGGTACAGTACAGTCCCTGGTATCCGGAAGAAACGGGGACGAGGGTGGGGTTCTGGGTACGAGGCTTTTTTGGATAGACGAGATTAAAGCAAGCGGACACGCAGTGAGGCCGAGCATAAGCTCAGGGCACCTTCACAGTGATAAAAACATGAAAGGAAGTCACATAGGATCATAAGGGAATGGAAATATAGTCAAACAAAACCAAATTCCATTTATTTAATTAAATCATTGACTTTATATGTCATTTTAAGATCAGATCATTTTATCAGCCATATACAATTTCTTACATTAGGAATGTGTCTTTTCGCAGACCCCAGCTTGCTCTCCAGGAGACACACAGACAGCGAGAGAGAAGCTGGGGGGTCAGAGTGCAGGGTCAGCCATTTATACAGCACCCCTGGAGCAGTTGGGGTGAAGGGCCTTGCTCAGGGGCCCAACGGAGTAGGATTCCTCTGCCGGCCGCAGGATTTGAACTGGCAACCTCCCAGCCACAGGTGCAGAGCCTGAGCCACAGAGCCACCACTCCACCCCAATTACTAATTTTATAAGTAATCAAATGTTAAATGAGTATTCATCATCCCCTGATGAAGCTTCAGTAACATCATAAATTAAGCGTGGGCACTTAAATATGAATTCACTTTTAATTTCAGTATCTAACCTAAAAGTTTTTAAAAAACAGTCCTTAACACTAGGTTTTTGCTCATTTATACTTAAGACTCCTCAGGCTTCTGGGTGGAAAGTGAGCAAAACACTGCGATAGGTGCGGGACTTACATTATCGCTCAGATTTGAGTTTTTTATTGGTTATTGATTTCTTTGATCTTTCTTTGAAGGGAGTTGACAGTATATATCAAAGACCCAGCTGTGCTCTAGCCTGTGAGAAACCCAGATGATGTTAGTCACGGTCTTCTGGCTCAGAATGTTACACATTTTTTTTTACACAAAGAGGTCAAAAAACATAAATCCAGACCAGGGAGGGGGCTTTCTAAGAAATGGCTGGATGCCATCCATCGGTCAAGACAGGAGGCATCACTTTACACAAAGGGAGGTGGGGGTGTGGAACAAGCTGCCCAGTCCTGTGGTTGAAGCCCCTACCCTGGCTGCTCTCAAGACACAGCTGGGTGAGACCCTCCAGTCAGGACAAGAGGTCCTTCTTTACACAGAGGGTGGTGGGAGTGTGGAAAAAGCTGCACAGCCAGGCTGTTGAAGCCGACACCCTGGTTATTGTTCAAGAATGGGCTCGATATGGCTGAATGCCCCCCCCCTCCTCTCGTTAGGCCCTGCCTTGTGTATTCAAGAGCCGGGCTGTAGGAGACTTACCGGGAATGTGGATAGAGCCCGGAATTTTCCCCTTGTCCACCTCCTCTTGGGTGCGCACGTCAACCAGCAGCAGGTCCGGGCTCTTCCCCAGGAGGGCCTTGAGCTCGGAATAGGAGATCACTTTGCCTGCAGGGACCACAGAGCAGGTGTGAGCCTGGCCAGTACCTGGAGGGGAGACTCCTGGGAAAGCTGAGGCTGCTGCTGGAAGAGGTGTTAGTGGGGCCAGCAGGGGGCACTCACCCTGCGGTCTGTGTGGGTCCTGATGCCCCAGTATAGTGACGGGGGACACTAGACTGTAAACAGGCGCCGTCCTTCGGATGAGACGTAAAATCGAGGTCCTGACTCTCTGTGGTCATTAAAAATCCCAGGGCGTTTCTCGAGAAGAGTAGGGGTGTTACCCCAGTGTCCTGGCCAAATTTCCCCCCTGGCCTTTACCCATCATGGCCTCCTAATAACCCCCCTCTCTGAACTGGCTCCATCACTCTGCTCTCCTCCCCACTGAGAGCTGGGGTGTGGGGAGCGGACTGGCGCCTCATCCAGGTGGGGGTACACACTGGTGGTGGTGGAGGGGATCCCCATGACCTGGAAAGCGCTTTGAGTGGAGTGACTAGTGAAAAGCGCTATATAAGTATAAAGCAATTATTAATTATTATTATTACATTGCCCTCGCTCCCACACCTGAAGCACTTAATGGATTCCGAAGTCACGAATACAACATAATCACAGCTGTCAATCGGAAATTTAAGGGCCACATTGATCTCTTCTGTGGGGTTTTTTTAAGATGATGTAGACTTGTCTCCGGAAAGAGACGACGTGCTTCAGCTGCGGTCCCCTGCAGCCCAGGGGGACCCTCCTGATCGGAGAGACCACCTGTCCGTACCGGGACAGCTCCCTCTCCAGCAGCTCGTTCCTCATGAACGGGGGCACGTTGGAGAGGGTGATCTTTCGAGCCGGGGCCGCGAGAGGCAGTACCAGGGTGAAGGTGCCGTCCAGGACGACCCCCTTCTCCACCAGGGCTTTTGCCAGATCGGTAGATTGCAGGAAAACGACTATCCCTCCACTCATGCGGGAAGCGGACCTGATGTTCCTGCAGCCCATGACCTCCCCGACCGCAAGAACGCACCTCTCCAGCGGACAGAACTCCGCAGGGGAGATTTTCACACCATGGCGTCGAGTTAATTTCTCAAAGGAGAGGTCTGGGGGATCAGAGCCTCCAGAACCGGCCATGATGAGAAAATAAACCCCACTTTTCCCCAAAAAAGACAGAAAAACAGAAAAACACCAAACCAGTGAAGAAACACCGCCACACGATTCAAACACACGGAAGCTCCGCCCACTCACTCACTCAGTCTCGCGAGAAACACACAGAGAGAGAGGGGTGAATACAGAGGAGAGGAAGAGTGTGAGAGAGGAAGAACAGAGTGGAAAAGAGAGGAAGACTAGAGTGGAATAGAGAGGGGAGGAAGAGTGTGAGAGAGGAAGACTAGAGAGGAGAGGAAGAGTGTGAGAGGAAAAACAGAGTGGAAAAGAGAGAGGAGAGGAAGAGTGCGAGAGAGGAAGAACAGAGTGGAAAAGAGAGAGGAGAGGAACAGTGTGAGAGAGGAAGAACAGAGTAGAATAGAGAGGGGAGGAAGAGTGTGAGAGAGGAAGACTAGAGAGGAGAGGAAGAGTGTGAGAGGAAGAACAGAGTGGAAAAGAGAGAGGAGAGGAAGAGTGTGAGAGAGGAAGAACAGAGTGGAAAAGAGAGGAGAGGAACAGTGTGAGAGAGGAAGAACAGAGTGGAATAGAGAGAGAGGAGAGGAAGAGTGTGAGAGGAAGAACAGAGTGGAAAAGAGAGAGGAGAGGAAGAGTGTGAGAGAGGAAGAACAGAGTGGAAAAGGGAGAGAGGAGGAAGAGTGTGAGAGAGGAAGAACAGAGTGGAAAAGAGAGGAAGACTAGAGTGGAATAGAGAGGAGAGGAAGAGTGTGAGAGAGGAAGACTAGAGAGGAGAGGAAGAGTGTGAGAGGAAAAACAGAGTGGAAAAGAGAGAGGAGAGGAAGAGTGCTAGAGAGGAAGAACAGAGTGGAAAAGAGAGAGGAGAGGAAGAGTGCGAGAGAGGAAGAACAGAGTGGAATAGAGAGAGGAGAGGAACAGTGTGAGAGAGGAAGAACAGAGTAGAATAGAGAGGGGAGGAAGAGTGTGAGAGAGGAAGACTAGAGAGGAGAGGAAGAGTGTGAGAGGAAGAACAGAGTGGAAAAGAGAGAGGAGAGGAAGAGTGTGAGAGAGGAAGAACAGAGTGGAAAAGAGAGAGGAGAGGAACAGTGTGAGAGAGGAAGAACAGAGTGGAATAGAGAGAGAGGAGAGGAAGAGTGTGAGAGGAAGAACAGAGTGGAAAAGAGAGAGGAGAGGAAGTGTGTGAGAGAGGAAGAACAGAGTGGAAAAGGGAGAGAGGAGGAAGAGTGTGAGAGAGGAAGAACAGAGTGGAAAAGAGAGGAAGACTAGAGTGGAATAGAGAGGGGAGGAAGAGTGTGAGAGGAAGACTAGAGAGGAGAGGAAGAGTGTGAGAGGAAGAACAGAGTGGAAAAGAGAGAGGAGAGGAAGAGTGTGAGAGAGGAAGAACAGAGTGGAAAAGAGAGAGGAGAGGAAGAGTGTGAGAGAGGAAGGACAGAGTGGAATAGAGAGGGGAGGAAGAGTGTGAGAGGAAGACTAGAGAGGAGAGGAAGAGTGTGAGAGGAAGAACAGAGTGGAAAAGAGAGAGGAGAGGAAGAGTGTGAGAGAGGAAGAACAGAGTGGAAAAGAGAGAAGAGGAAGAGTGTGAGAGAGGAAGAACAGAGTGGAAAAGAGAGAGGAGAGGAAGAGTGTGAGAGAGGAAGAACAGAGTGGAAAAGAGAGAGGAGAGGAACAGTGTGAGAGAGGAAGAACAGAGTGGAATAGAGAGAGAGGAGAGGAAGAGTGTGAGAGGAAGAACAGAGTGGAAAAGAGAGAGGAGAAGATGAGTGTGAGAGAGGAAGAACAGAGTGGAAAAGAGAGGAAGACTAGAGTGGAAAAGAGAGAAGAGGAAGAGTGTGAGAGAGGAAGAACAGAGTAGAAAAGAGAGGAGAGGAAGCGGTATTTTCTCTCACCTTCTTCTGGTAATGGGATGGGGGGGCTACACAACGTGTAGCCTAGGGCCTCTGATCACCTTAATCCGCCACTGATCCCACCTCATTGCAGTGTTAGTGAATCAGACACCGACTTTGTTTAAAACCTGTGCAGATACATACTTTCACAGGTTCACACAGAGATACACACACTTACGGTTAAAGCACTCAGGTAAAATGTTGAGAGTGAAAACAGACACCTGCTGAGGTTCAGTTACAACAGAGATTTGTTTGTGTGTTTTGTAAAAACTCTAACAGTGTGACAGATCTAGCTACCCACCTTTATTTTAAATTATTCTTAACTATTCGCCAGCAGCCATATCACCCTGCAACTCACAACTGGCAACCCACTGAAGCTAAGCAGGTGTGAGCCTGGTCAGTACCTGGATGGGAAACCTCCTGGGAAAAACTAAGGTTGCTGCTGGAAGAGGTGTTAGTGGGGCCAGCAGGGGGTGATCACCCTGTGGTCTGTGTGGGTCCTGATGCCCCAGTATAGTGACGGGGGACACTAGACTGTAAACAGGCGCTGTCCTTCGGATGAGACGTAAAACTGAGGTCCTTACTCTCTGTGGTCATTAAAAATCCCAGGGTGTTTCTTGAAAAGAGTAGGGGTGTTACCCCAGTGTCCTGGCCAAATTTCCCATTGGCCCTTACCAATCATGGCCCCCTAATAATCCCCATCTATGAATTGGCTTCATTACTCTGCTCTCCTCCCCACTGATAGCTGATGTGTGGGGAGCGTTCTAGCGCACTATGGCTGCCGTCACATCATCCAGGTGGGGGTACATACTGGTGGTGGTGGAGGGGAGTCCCCATTACCTGTAAAGTGCTTTGAGTGGAGTGTCCAGAAAAGCGCTATATAAGTGTAAGCAATTATTATAATTATTAACTTAGCAGTGTTTCTGAATATCTCAGCAGTGAGAGCACTGCACTGCTGTGCAGCTGTCTGTAGAGGAATTCTATCGAGGCTTTTTAGTCTCCAGTGATGTTATAATCTGTTATCAATGAAGGCCTGTTTCCTCATTCGTTATGCTGTCTGCAACAAAACTTGCGGCTCCAGCCTATCACACTATTACACTTAAAAAGCTCTTGCAATGCCCACAAGAGGGCGCTCATTGCCAACATCAATATACAGTATCAATATCACAGAGCTGCTCCGTTTCTGTCTCTACCTGGCCTGAGTGGGTTCCAGCCTATCAGTCTTCTTCCTCTCCTCTCCAGCTCTATCAGGCTAATCTCCTTGTCTCCTGTCCCCTCTCACACTGGGCGTATTTTATCTTCTTATAAAGATCAAAACTACCCACTTTTCACACAATATTACAGGGCAGTAATGAAAAGCTTAACTGTGGCTATCTTTACCTGTACTCGTGAATGAAAAAATGGGACACCTTTACATCCCTGATTTCTTCTGAAAGTTATTATATTATATTTGCACAAAGTCTATACATTTGTCAAATGACACTTTGCACAGTGACAATGCAATGAGAAATGCATTGCAATGAGAAGCAATCTCTCATCCTAGCGTTAATCCCACATCAGCAGGGTCCGCTTGTCTCCATCCGTCTCCATTTGGTGGTTTGAACCAAATCTTTGAGCTGACGTTGCCATTAAATGCGACCGAGAAATACTCCAACCGGCGCGTCGCTCCGCCTGCCGTCGGATGCAGTGAGAAGCAATAGAAATATTGGCATAATATGAGAACATTTAAGTGGTCAGACAAAGATCAAGACAGAGAAGGAATTAAACTACAATGAATTTAGGATATATGGAAACCAAATTAATTGAAAGGAGACTTGGACATCTTTGACTGGTCATGGATTTTTTTTTCTGGTTTGAATCGCACCTGTGGAAGGACTCAGAGTGTGTCCTCTTTCTTTTTGCATCTTCTAAATGCTTTTTTGAAACATTAAAATATAAATTAATTAATTTCATCCCTTTTTCAAATTATGGGCAACTTTATTTCTTTGGGAAATATTTTGATACAGAGACGACAGAATTACAGTGCTGGAGATCTGGAGTGGGTCCTCCCTTGTCTTCAAAGTCTTTTGTATGTCTGCTGTTCCAGTGTGCCCACAACTTGTGACTCACTCATCTCACCAGTCCAGTAGCAGCTACACTTGTTATGTTAGAGTGTTCCTCCTCTCCAGGGGCTCTTTGATCACACAGGGGTAGGAGGAAGGATTGTAACACCTGTAAAAATCCTCAGACTACACCCTGTCCCACACTGCAGAGAATAAAGACAGCACGTTGAGTCACTCATCACGTTTTTCTAGGGCTTAGGGAAGAAAATACAAATAAATGAGTTCTTACCTCATGATGATTAACAATTATCATTCTATGTCATTTGAAAATACGTTTCAGTGTTGGACTTTATTGATATTCCATCCATCCATTTTCTAGCTGCTTGATCCAATTCGTGATCACGAGGGTGCCAGAGTCTATCCCAGCCAGCAAACAGCACAGGGCAGGATACACCCTGTACAGTACGTGACAGCAGTCCACCACACGGCAGACACAGAAACAAACATGGTCATTGTCAAACCACTTTCCCAGAAGCCAATAAGCCTGGTATGTCCTTTAGACTGTGGGATGAAACTAAAGCACCAGGAGAAAACCCACTTGAACCAGGTGAAATCATACAAAAGCCATGCAGAGAGCACCACAGGAATTCAACCCAGTGCTCAAGTGCTGTGCGGCAGCGATAGCAGCCACTGTGTCATCTATTTTTATCTGCAATAAAAAAAGACAATCTGTGGTGTAGACTGAACTTTCACTCTGCAAGCAGATCAGAACTCTTTTTGTCATGCAATATAGATACAGTATGTATAAAATAAGGTCGTTTTCATACTTCAGAAAAAACTCCCTGCTCTAAGCAACTGCTATAATAACAGTCTACGGTTTACTGACCAAGAAAACCAATTTGCATAGAAGAGACACTTTGCATTGGCAGCACATGCTTCAGTGCCCTGGGAGTATTTAAAGCCCTGTGAGTTTAACACTTCATGACTGAGAGCTGCCCTTCATAGCAACAGAACCCACAGCAACAATGACTTTCATCACCCTCTTCATCTCTGTTGTCTTTCTCCACATTCAAGTTAAGAATGATATACAGCAGAAAGATTTTGTGGAAGATATATGTAAACAAATATTGTACTACATATTTGAACAATATTCTAGTATAACTTTCAATGTTCCAGTGGACAGGTTACTGTGACTCAGACTCCATCAGTGAGATCAGTTCTCCAAGGACAGACAGTAACTGTGAGCTGTAAAACCAGCAGTCCAGTTTACAGTAGCTCATCAGGTGAACGTATGACCTGGTACCATCAGAAATCTGAAGGAGCTCATAGACATCTGATTTATTTTGAAAATAAACTAAACTCTGGGACTCCAAGTCATTTCAGTGGCAGTGGATCTGGGACTGACTTCACTCTGACCATCACTGGAGTCCAGGCTGAAGATGCAGGAGATTATTACTCTCAGAGTTACCACAGTAGTGGTCTGTTCACACATTGTTACACAACCATACAAAAACCTCCCTCAGTAGGACTGTACAGCGACTGCACTGCTGCAGCTTGGACCTCCTGCAGGTGCTGAGAGTGAAGACAATGAAACTGGAGCCTGTGGAGGAGCTCAGCTGCACACAGACACACTGCATTTCATGAATGACATATCTGTAGTAATATGGAGTTCAATAATTAGACACAGTGGCTCCAGCTATATTCATACCCCAGATAAAACAGGAACAAACAACATCATATGAAAGCTTCCTTAAAACTATTCTAAAAATGCAATCCTATAATACTACAGCACTTAACAAAATAAAAGCCATGTTTATGATTAATAATTGATTGATTCCCATAAAACACAAGGGTCAATTCTGTTCACACGTCAAGTTCAAGTTTGTTGTCATATGTACCCGAGTACAATGAAATGCTTACTTGCCTGTTTCCTCACATAACAAATGGCATAACAGATGACAGCACATATTGTTGAAGACAGGAGCATAATGGCATGTGTGCCAACAGCATAATGGTAAGAAGCAGTATAAAATAAAATTGTGGTTGGCAAGAATATGCATGTGATTAATACACAATACAATAGAATTTGTATAAATCAGAAGTATAAAAACTGTAATGTTCACCAGCATTCAGAAAGCAGCAGAGTGCAAAAGCCCAGCAGAGGCAGTGCTGTGAGTTCAGTGCAGCAGCAGGGGGTGTGAGTGGAGATTGGAGGGTTAAAGGGTGGAGTTTAGGAGTCTAATGGCTGTGGCAAATACTTATTTTAATACTGTGAATACTTCCATTTTAAAATAAAATTCAACAAAATTAAATCAACAATAACATTCCACTGTGTAATTACAATAAACATGTCCAAGAATATATAGAGAAATATCTAGAAGCCTTAAACAGGTTACTGTTTCCCTGGGGTATAAAAAGGAGGCAACATACAGAAAACACTCAACTGCAGATGGAATTATCATAGTGAAGAGCAGAGAGCTCCTTCAACACTACAGGGAGAAGGTAGTTAACCCCACAGGGTGAGGGAGTGGCTGTAAAAAATATCTACTTGTGACAGATAGCCTAAATACCTGTGGATCATGTGGCCTCAGCAAATTAAAACTTGCAACTGTAGAATAGTTATAGTACAAGGAGTTTTTATTAAAGCAAAACTTTCCTTTGGAGGCTCTTCAAACAACACCAACCTCCACCTTGAATTCCCTGTATATACTATAACAAAACCCTTCATCAGACTGGTGTGTGAAAGTGTGAACTCTACCCTCCAGCAAATGGAAAGAACAGCCCCTCAGTGTAGCCTCCCTCTGCTGTCGACTGGAGGCTATAAGTCCCTGCTCTCCTCTCCAGGGAGCAGGCTGTGTGAGAAATTCCTCCCCCTGGGTTGAGATCATGAGGAGAGCAGGGTTGTAATGACAATGCTCTCCCCACAGTCCCCAGCAGAGGGAGATGTTGTACAGAGTGAGATGATGTGATCTCTCCCTGGCCCTCACCTACTGGGGTCTCATGTTGCTCAATGTCTCTTTTAAATTAAGTCAGTGATCAGACAGAAAGCCCCTCTCTCTCATCTTTCAAAACCCTGTGATTAATGAATGATGCAGAACAGAGGAAAACTATCCATCCACTTTCAAGTCCTACCTCTGCTCACTGCTCAGATCACAATAGCAGCTCTGGCACAGGATTTATATACAGGAGAAGAAAGTGCTTTGCATACCAGAGCCACACTGTTTTAATTAACAACTACAGCAGCTGCTCTTCTCCATTTTCTACAGACACAGAAAGACAATTTGCATAGAAGAGACACTTTGCATTGGCACCACATGCTTCAGTGCTCTAGGAGTGTTTATAGCCCTGTGAGTTTAACACTTCATGACTGAGAGCTGCCCTTCATGGCAACAGAACTCACAGCAACAATGACTTTCATCACCCTCTTCATCTGGACTCTTCTCATCTTTGTTCAAGGTATAATTTAAAACTTCGCTAGTTGTTGTCTTAAACATTTTTAATTGGTGATGGAAGATATGGCTATTAACATATTATGTACAAGCTTTACAGAAATGTAAAAATAGCTAAAATAAATTAAAGCATTCTAGTTCTTGAATTCCTGCATTTCCTGTGTTTTGTCTTGTTTTCAGAATCCAGTGGACAGATTACTGTGACTCAGACTCCAGCACTGAAAACTGTTCTCCCTGGACAGACAGTCACTGTGAGCTGTAAGACCAGTCCTGCAGTGTATAATAACAACTACCTAGCCTGGTACCAACAGAAAGCTGGAGAAGCTCCTAAACTCCTGATCTATTATGCATCTTCCCGTTATACTGGGATCCCAGAGCGTTTCAGTGGCAGTGGATCTGGGACTGACTTCACTCTGACCATCACAGGAGTCCAAGCTGAAGATGCAGCAGATTATTACTGTCAGAGTTTACACTACCCCAACAGTAACTGGGTGTTCACACAGTGTTACAAAGCCGTACAAAAACCTCCCTCAGCAGCAATGTACAGTGACTGCACTGCTGCAGCTGAGACCTACAGCACTGCAGGTGCACTTACATGTTTATTTTAGTACTATAAGAGATCTTTTCACAAAGTTACAGTATTCAAAGAACTGTGATTAATTTTTTCTCATTTGAATCAGTTTGACTGTGCGGCAGGAGAGAGAGATATTGATTATATCTGCCATCTCTGATATTCAAGGGGTTTTATTTTCCTGCACCTGTTGTGTTTGAAATAAAAAACATAAATACAGGAAGAGAAAGAAAAACATAAGTAACACATATATCCAGAATACAATATGATGCTTCATTACTTGAATTAATCACAAAGGGTGCAAAAGGCAGGATACACTCTGGATGTGAAGCCAGTCCATTCCAGGGCAGACAGACAAAAACACACCCACTCACAGTGGGGTCAATTTCCTCAGTAGGCAGTAATTCTACCAGCATGTCTTCGGACTGTGGGAGGAGACCAGTGCACCTGGACGAATCCCACCAAACACAGGGAGAACATGCAAACTCCACACAGTTAGCACCCAAAGAATTGAATCCAGTGCCCCAGTGCTGCCAGGCAGCAATGCCAGAACTCAAGAAATCATTCCTACAAACTGTATTTTTAATCACACTGCTCACAGAATGACACGTCAGCTCAATACCAGACTGTAGAGCTTTTTTTTTTTTGGAAAAAAACGTTTTGAAAAACCCTATTGTTTATATTTCTTTAAAGTCTTTATCCTCCTCTGTTTACAGTTGAATACTTCAAAGATACATTGTAAGTGTAAGATTATATCTCCTGGTACTAATGAAACACCACTGGTCTGTTTTAGAGATAGTTAGATTGGGATAGTTTTTATTTCTTAAACTTTAGAAGAAACTAAAGAAATCTGCAGTTTTATCAGCTCAGGAACACTGTGGTGTCTGGGTCTGGCTGTTAGTACAATGTACCAGTTGTCTCTGCCGACCTCGCGGGGGCGCTGTGGAGCTGGCAGTTCTACAAGTCAGCTGGTTGCCATAGTAATGCCTAGGAAGCAGGCTTCACCTGTGAATCACCACATCCTCCCCGTCTCCTGGTAAAGAAGGCTATTTAAAGTCTGAGTGAGCTCTGCTCTGGGCTGTGGTTTAGAGCTTCATTTCTGAGCCACTACCTTGTTCCTGGCTATATCTGAGTTTCTCCTTGGACTATCGATCAAATTTGTCTCAATTTGAGCTTTGCACTTTCCTTGAGTTTCACTCTGCTGTGTACTTGGACTGCTTCTCTAGACCTTGACTTTCAGATATTTCCTTGTTCCTTTGCTGTGTCTCTCCAGCTCTGAGCTGCGATTGTCTCCTAACTTCAGTTCTGGACTGTGCTTTGCCTGTTTGCTGCTCCTGCCTGCTGCTCACCAGCTGACCTGTTCCAGCTCTAGGGTTCATCTTATGACCTACAGACCACTGTTACAGTTCCATCTTTAACAGCCTCATTGCACCTGTGGGTCTTGTTTCTCTGTGCCTGGATTCCATGTCATAGTTATGGGACCCTCATATTATCAGATTTAACCCCCCTCTCTCCCTGCACAAGGAAGAGACCCTGCAGAGTGTCCACTATGACAGCTGGACTGAACTCTTCCTGCTCTTCAAGGAGCGGTTCTGGGAAAAGGAAGGGATCCGTGGGGGTAGTCCATCACAGACCGTCGTCGCGCTTTATTTACTACATTAGCGAAGCATTTGAGAGCGGGGTCGGGCTGGTCTTGCATCTCACACCTGGTTGGACGAGTCCCTGTTCTTCCTGGAGAGGAGCAACGAGGCCTGCCAGGAGCTGGCGCTGAGCGACCTGGCCGCCATCCACAGCAAGGGCATCCACGCTCTGTACGAAGGCGGGCTGGTGAAGAAGTGGAGCCTGGATGAGTCCAGCCTGGGTGCCTTTGTGCTCTTCACACCCTTCCAGCTGATGGATTATCACCAGGACCTGCTCGTGCCCTTTCAGAGAGTCTGCTTATTGGGGGAACACACTGCCCTGCTCCACGCGGGGATCGAGATGTCCAGGAAGTCTGCTGTGAGGGCAGCCCCGCAACAACCGAAGCCGTTCCATGTATAAAGACGGAGCTTAAAAAAAGATCTGCAGGGCCTCTGGGCTCTTCTTTCCAAGGCACAGTGATCTGTACAGGCTGGAGGTCTGTACGCCCAGGCAGAGCCCCTCCAGAGATCAGAGTCTCACTGAGAGTCATTCTCAAATTTCCCTGGGCATGAAAATAAATTAGAGCAGTGGCTCCCAGCTCTGGGGCTGCAGGAACACAGCCTGCTGGTTTTCATTCCAGCTGAGCTCTGCTCCTCCAGTGCATTTTCATAACTTTATTGATATTCTTGCTTGTTTACACTTTTATCACACTTCAGTTGTGCAGCGTCGGCACACAGATCTTTACATGACCTGTTTTTAATTTGTCAGCTTTTTATTCTGATTGAACAGCTCCTACTAGTTGATTAATTGAAGATGAATAGTTAGGTGGGAGTGATGTGGTATCAGACACTCCCACAGTGGGAGTGACACGTTATGAACCACTTTGGAGACAGACAAGGTAACAGACACACCCAGA
Organism: Atractosteus spatula; assembly: GCF_055471065.1. Lineage (NCBI taxonomy): Eukaryota > Metazoa > Chordata > Actinopteri > Semionotiformes > Lepisosteidae > Atractosteus > Atractosteus spatula. Next base: position 10,891,650 of record NC_142729.1, read on the forward strand.
GAGGTTTTTCCTTTTACAGATCCAATTGGTTGCATTTCAGGCATCAGAGTGAAACTCCAAAACATGTACAGATATGAAACCTATTACAAATCCGATGATCTCCAGTATGTATAATTTTTAATATGATTGTATTTAGTATTTAGTAAGAAACCAGGATGAAACTCTATTTTCCTGCCAGGACCCACAAAGAGCCTGTTCTGTACTGGATTTGAGATGCTTCAGGGGGATTGTAGTGTTTGGAAAAATAACCTCTTTAAAAGCAGGAAACACAACTGGTCCTACAAGGGAATGTTTGGCTCTCTGACGGTTTTCAGGTTTTGCACAAGGTCGGTGAGTTCTGGAGATGGAAAATTATATTGGCTTAGAGAAGTACTGTACATTCAATGTACTGTTTCACAGTTTTCGCAATTTCTTTTCACATAAAAGTAAAATCACTTTGGTGCCACCAGAGGGCAAACTCCCCCAGAGTCGATTCCTGAAGTCAGAGATGTTCTGTTCAATGTGCTGCTCTCCAGCCCAACATACTGTACAAAGTGCAGGAATTGAGGAGGGACTTAATCATCGGTGTCACTGAACATTAAGAAGAAGTTAACTGATGTCTTATAATAGCAACTTACATTTTAAGCTTTAATCCTACAGTCCTGCTACAGTATGTCTGAACACACAGAGCCATATGCTGCTTTAACCAGACTCACCACACTCCACTCCATTCCAGCTATGTTGAGTGGAATAAGGGCTCAGCTGATTGTGTCTCATCCTCTGCTCCTTATAGGCATACCTTAAAGAACCCACTTAAAACATGCTGGTCACAGTTAACCGTTTGGATACGGCCTCAAGGAAGATAGGTGGGATAAACTTGATTTGTCCCAGCTACAACCCTTAACTGAATACAGGTTTGTCTGGATATTCAGAATGCTGACAAAAAGAGTCCAACTGCCTCAGTTTCATCAATCAAAAATTAACAATTGGTTTGCGAAATATACTGTAAGATTTCATGTGTTGTAGGAAGAATATCTTGGGCAGAATTATTTACTTTAGTGACTCACTGTCTGGGTCTTACAGTATGTCTTGGAGAAAAGTTAAGTCCTGATCTGGACTGTTGCAGTCACGTGGTTGGTAAAGTCCAATTTGCCAAGTTAGTCAGAGATAGAAGTGTGGCCAGTGAGTTTACCAATGAAATGAGTTGGTGGCTATATTTTAAGGTATGAAATCACAGCTGAGGACTGATTAGGATGTTATCAGGTCCATCAGTGAATGATCATGCTGAGGGTGTCTGAATGTCTTGGGCAGAAGGGCAATAGCAAACTGAGGGAAGCCAGGCTGCACCAAATATCAATAGGGTATTTCAGAATGAATAGTAATAATAGCATTGAACTAGCAGAGACTTTTTTTTTCTCCACAGGCAATATGTGCACAGCTTCTTGTTCAGCTGCTGTGCTTCCTACTGCAGTTTCCATTCTTATTCACTGAGCAACCAGACAGCTCCTGCTCAGCAGCTCCATTGTCTGTCTTACCCCAGAGTGTCTCTGCTCTGCCACCTGCCCTTCCCCTCAACTATCAGCCTGCTTTCAGCACAGTATCAGCCTGTCTTCCACATCTCTCAGCTGGAGCTCCCTACACTTACCTTGCTGACACCCTGGGAAACTCCTGCACCTGCATTCCCACCTGACGGCTCATCCTGCTACCAATCTCCAGGACCTAGATTGTAACTAAACATATTGCATACCTACAGGCTCTATGGACTTGAGTAGAATCCATATTGCTTACAACCCATAAATCTGGGGTTCTTGATGCGATTTAATGGCAGTGGGTCTGGAACAGCCTTTACACTGACAATAACTGAGTCCAGGCTGAAAATGTAGAAGATTATTACTGTGGAAAGATTGGATTCTGCTCTATCCTGCAGAGATGCTGACTCATTAAAAAAGAGGCACGTGTGTATAAAGATTCTGTCAGGAAACAGTTCTTTCCGGTTCCTATGCAGACGACACGATCCGAAAGGTGAAGAAACAATAGGGAAAAATATCATGCAGGAGTCGGTCAGGAGACAGGGGGGCGTGTCCAAGGTGAGCAGGTGTCCAGGGGAAGTGAGTCCGGGGCTAACAATCCAAGCATAAATCCAAAAGGGGAATCCAAAACGGGAGGCGAAGTCCAAGACCAGGGGATCCATCCCAAAGAAACTAAAAACCAGAACCGGGTCGGGACCGGCGGGACAGGGAATCAGGAACAGGAAACTAAAACCATAACGGAGCCAGACGCAGCAGGACCCCGGGCTCTCACGAAACTGGATTCAATGAGAAGCCCTGAGCAATCGCCTGCGTCTGGCTTTAAAGGTGGAACTAAAGAGGGGCTGGAATAAGAAACAGGTGTGGGGAATGGGACGGAACGAGGAAGGGCTGGAGCGCCCTTAAGAGGAGGAGTAACGATCGTGACAGATTCAGAATTAAGATTAAATGAGAGAAACAGAAGAAAGCATTTTAAAAAAAAAGATTGGGTATAAAGTGTGGTTAGGGTCAGATAGTGTGAATTGTGTAGATATCTCTACGGACTAGAGTAGAATCCATATTGCATGCAGCCCATCTGTCTGGGTTTCCTGATTGATTCACTGGTGGTGAGTCTGGAACAGCCTTTACACTGATAATCACTGGAGTCCAGGCTGTTCTCTCAGCTCAGGCCTTTTCTCTCTGTGACAATATTTGCATACAGGAAGGAACTTTGCATACCTGTGCCGCCTCACTGCTCCAAACACTTTAAGACACTTTAAGACTTTAAGACTGAAGTGTGGATCAGTCACTGTTCAGCCCTTTCAGAGCCACTGACACACACAGGACAATGATGCCTCTGATTATACTACTGGGGACACTGGGGCTCTTTGCTCAAGGTGAGGATTAAAGAAAATACTTCTCTAATTTTATTATATTTATTTTATTAACATTAATTTCACAACATTAACCTTTAAAGGTTAAAGTTTAAAGAACTGAATAAATTTAGAATAAATCTAAAGTTTAAAGAACTTCAATAGAAGTGTTACAAATGAAGAGGCAAATATATTTACTAATTTGTAAAAAGTGTGTATTATAATTAATTATTGGCTAGGTGTTGACTTTAATATATTTTATGATTTGTGGAGTATATAGCTGTTAGCATATTATGTAAACAAGCTGTACAGAAAAGAGTAAAATAGCTAAAAGAAATTAAATTCCCTGTGTTTTGTCTTGTTTACAGAATCCAGTGACAGGTTACTGTGACTCAGACTCCAACAGTGAAATCTGTTCTCTCTGGACAGACAGTCATCGTGAGCTGTAAGACCAGTCCTGCAGTGTTTGTTTATAACTCTAAGCACTTCCTAGCCTGGTACCAACAGAAAGATGGAGAAGCTCCTAAACTATTGATCTATTATGCATCTTCCCGTTATACGGGGATCCCAGAGCGTTTCAGTGGCAGTGGATCTGGGACTGACTTTACTCTGACCATCACAGGAGTCCAGCCTGAAGATGCAGGAGATTATTACTGTCAGAGTTACCACAGTGGTGGTGTGTTCACACAGTGTTACACAGCCATACAAAAACCTCCCTCAGCAGGACTGTACAGCGACTGCACTGCTGCAGCTGGGACCTCCTGCAGGTGCATTTACAAGTTTATTACACTACTCTTAGAGATCATTTAACACAGTCACATTATTCAAGGAACTGTGATTATTCTATTTCTCATTTAAATCATTTTGACACTGAGGCTGTGGGGCAGACAGATACACAAACACAAACACACTCACACCGAGGTCCATATTCCCAGCAGCGGGGGCGCTGTGGAGTTGGCTAGTTTTACCTGTCTGGCCGGTTGCTGTGGAAACGCAGTCAGACAGGCAGCTGGGTTCACCTGTGAATTACTACGTCTTGCTGAACTTTAGTCTTTAAAAGCAAAGTTTGTACACCGTTTGATTTCCTGGTTCTGGCCCAAGGTAGACAGGTGAGAGAACTTGGTTTGTCCCAGCTACAACTTATTTTTGAATATATTCGGACATGCAACATGTTGACATAAGAAAGAGTCCAACTGTCTTAGACAGCAAACATAGACAGCAAAAATAACAGTTGGTTCATGAACACAAGATTTCTTCTGTTGCAGAAAGAATATCTTGGGCAGAATTCTTTACATCACAGTTGGTGATTGGCTGAGATGCTGTCAGGTTAGGTTCTGGTACAACCCTACAGATCTCCCACTGGTGGATTTTTCTTTGGGTGATGAACAGTGACCTTGGACCTTATGATCATGTCCAGATGACTCTCTGCTAGACATCCAGCCACCAGAAGCAAACATCCACCATGGAGAGTACTGGGTCATCACTGTCCTGCGAAAGACAAACTCATCTCCCTCACTTCCCCACACACAAAGAGCACCAGGTCACTCAGTGGGTGAGACAGGGGCCTCTTCAGCTGCATTCTTGTGCCTTTTCAGCTTGGTCAAGGCACACCAAGATGATTAGAAAAGTATTAGAATGCTTCTGGTACTCCTCTTTCAATGTAGAAAGAACATGATCATCCGAAAAGCTCACAAAAAATGGAATCAACAGGAGACAAATTAAACAGGTATCATGATAGAAATTAAAAAATTAGACAGAAAACAGACTGTGCTGTCAGAAACATTGTATGAGGAGATTACAAAGTAAGATGGACCTTTTATTAAAAATAATTTCTATGACTTCAGATGCAAGACACTGGTATTTCTAGAATATCTGGTGAGTGGAAGGGTATTCAGAAACTAGTATTGTGTAGCAAAAACAAAATACAAAAATAAAAAGTTAATAAACGTTTGGTAGTAAGGGATTTTCCAATAGAATCTGCTAATTAACATAGTCTGATAATAATTTGAAAACACATCATTGATATCATAATGATCAATTGGATTGCTCTGATTGAGAATGATTTACAAAATTATCTCTATTAGTACAATTAGCACAGAAGAAGCTTCTTCACATAAAGAATCATACAGTGTGCCTAGATGTTCATCAATTACCATACGGTCAGAATGAATGTGTGCAGTCTGGCCCACACCTGGAACAGAGGGACAGACAAGAACACTAAAGAGAAGGAACTAAAGGAAAAAAGACACAGCACTCTACAACACTTGCCAATCATCATATAGTAATAGTCCTATGTATCACCACACAATGGGCAGTCATATCCCTAAAGTCCTATTAAAACCCACCTGAAATGTGGTCCCCAAGCTTCTGGTCTGCATTTTAAATAACAAGTGGAACATCCTGTACGATTCCCAACCACAATATTACATATTTCCAAAGTCCTACAAAATAGATCACCTTTCCAAGATAAGAAGTTAAGACCAAAAAAAAAAACATATGAATGCCAAAAATTATATTTACACATGTTTGAAAATTCATGATAGTGAAAGCATATTTACTTGTATGAGAGCATCAATGTGATTTAACTGCTAGAGACTGGTATAACCTTCAAGGTTGACAACAAAACTTTATATTTGATATATTTTATGAGATATGAGATCATTAGTTAATGGATGTGAAATATATATTAACCCTGATGTTGTTAAGTTTAACCCTAACCCTGAGGGAATGATCAATCTTTCCTATCACAGCAGATCATTTCACAAATATATTCGAATAAGATTCATAGTTTATTAAGCATGTTCTTGTGTTGTATCAATAAGTTGTACACCATGTATGTTGTGCTGCAGCTGCTATTAAGCCCTGCAGTGAAATGACAGATTGAGCCCCGAGCGCAGGGCTGCAGGGATCTTTGGGAGATCAGAGAGATGAGATGGAGGTGAGGCAGTGAGCAGGAAGCAGAGAGTGAGAGATGTGTGGGCTGACTGGGCTGGGAGCAAGTGAAGGCTGCAGTCTGCAGACTGGGACCTGTCTGTGGAGAAGGTGGGGAGACCAGCACGAGAGGAGTTGTGTGGAAAGTAGACAGCAGAGTCACTGGGGAGAGTTCGCCGGGAATAATCAGACAGAGGAATAGCAGGTTTTGTAGCAGGCCAGTGGAGGACTGGGATCCCCAAGTGCTGGCAAAGAGGGCCTCCAGGGGAAGGCATGTCTCTGCTGGATCAGTGCTTTCTGAATGTTTAAAGAAAGGACTATTGTTTTAATAAAAATTTAATAGAGGTGTATATGCAGAGTCTAAATGTGGTAGAGGTCTAACGTCAGAGTACTTATCTAGTGGTTTATGCACTACATATTGTAAGTCTAAGGGGTTCACATGGGCACCCTCACCTGCTGCCGCATCAGGTCAGCCCCCCACCATCAGGGACTCGAACCCAGGCCTCCGGCGTCACTCAACAGGGACCCAGCCTGTTGAGCTAAAGAGAGATCTCCCCTCACCCCAGTGGCTGTTGTCCAGCTATTACAGGGAAGGGCAGCGACGTCATGCTCTGGTAAGCCGGCTCTCACAATCAATGGTGGCCATATGTGTTACACTATTATATACACATAACAGACCCAACCCTTGCAATTTGCACCTGACCTCCCAACCCAGGCCTTTTCTAACTGTCTGTGACAGGATTTGTATACAGGAAGGAGCTTTGCATACCTGTGCCGCCTCACTGCTCCAAACACTTTAAGACTCACAGTGTGGATCAGTCACTGTTCAGCCCTTTCAGAGTCACTGACACACACAGGACAATGATGCCACTGATTCTACTGCTGGGGACAATGGGGCTTTTTGCTCAAGGTGAGGATTAAAACCAATACTTCTCTAATTCTATTATTTTTATTTTGTTTTCATTAATTTCACAATATTAACTGTTAAAAGTTAAAGTTTAAAGAACTGAATACATTTAGAATTAATCTAAAATGTAAAGAGCTTCAACAGAAGAGTAGCAGATGTGTTTTCTGAGGCAAATTTATTTACACGTTTAAAAAAAGTATGTATTATAATGAATTACTGGATAGGTGTTTACTTAAATATACCTTTTGATATCTGCAGTATACTGTATACCTGTTAAGATATTATGTAAATAAGCTTTACAGAAAGGTGTAAAATAGCTAAAAGAAATTTAAATTTAAATTACTTTGTTTTGTATTGTTTTCAGAATCCAGTGGACAGGTTACTGTGACTCAGACTCCAGCAGTGAAATCTGTTCTCCCTGGACAGACAGTCTCTGTGAGCTGTAAGACCAGTCCTGCAGTGTATAATAACATAAACCTCCACTGGTACCAACAGAAAGCTGGAGAAGCTCCTAAACTCCTGATCTATGATGCATCTTCCCGTTATACTGGGATCCCAGAGCGTTTCAGTGGCAGTGGATCTGGGACTGACTTCACTCTGACCATCACAGGAGTCCAGGCTGAAGATGCAGCATATTATTACTGTCAGAGTGCTCACTACCTCAGCAGTAAATGGGTGTTTACACAGTGTTACACAGCCATACAAAAACCTCCCTCAGCAGGGCTGCACAGCAACTGCACTGCTGCAGCTGGAACTTATTGCAGGTGCACTTACAAGTTTATTATACTACTGTAAGAGATAATTTAACACAGTCACAGTATTCAAAGAACTGTGATTATATTATTTCTCATTACAATCATACTGACTGCGAGACAGGACAGAGATACCAATCACATATGCCACCATATTCAACCAAAAAGTCCATCCGTCCATTTCCTTACCACAGAACCCAGTACAGGGGCGCAAGTCTTACGGTACAGTCTTACGGGAGATTGAAATATGCGTTTTTAAAACCATACACCCTTAAGTATATTTTTGTTTGAATTATGTAGTGCGAGTCAAAATAACGAGCACCACATAGTTATGCCGTTGGCCGCTCGATGCGAGTGTCTCATTGGTGCATTGGGAATTTTTATTTTATACATGTGTTTTAATTTTATACATAGTACAAGTTGATGTATTGAAGGTATTTAGCGAATGCCAAGTCCCATCATTCACATCTATAGTTTGTAAGCAGAGTCAAACTTATGCGTGCGGAATGCAACTATAGAAATTACCAAAATTTTAAATAGGAAAAATGTGTTTAAAAATACACGAAATTTACAGTACATGTGGGTTTCCGGAATGCAACCTCCACGTAAATTGAGAACCCTCTGTAAAACTACATGACTTGAAATACTTGCAAAGGGTGCAAGGCAGGATACACTCTGGAAGAGAAGCCAGTCAGTTGCTAGGCAGATAGACACAAAAAGACACACAAACACTCACACTGGGGTCAATTTTCCCAGCAACCAGTTATTCTAACAATATATTTGGACTGTGAGAGGAGACCAGAGCACCTGGTGGGAAACCCATATGAACAAGGGGAGAACATTTTGCACAAGCAAAATACAGAAATAAAAAATTAATAAAAGTTTGGCAGTAAGGGATATTCCAATGGAATGTGATGATCAACATAGTATGATAAAAAAAATTGAAAATGCATCAATGATATCATAATTAACAATTGGATTGCTCTGATTGAAAATAATTTTAAAAGCTATCTCTATTAGTGCAATTAGCACAACAGAAGCTTCTTCACATACAGAAGAAGATTCATACAGTGTGTCTAGATGCCTGGATGCTCATCAATTACCATACAGTCAGAATGGATGTGTGCAGTCTGGCCCACACCTGGAATAGAGGGACAGACAGAACACTAAAGAGAAGGAATGAAAGGAAAAAAGACACAGCACTCCACAACACTTGCCAGTCATCATATAGTAATAGTCCTATGAATCACCACACAATTGGCAGTCATATCCCTAAGCCCTATTAAAACCCACCTGAAATGTGGTCCCCAAGCTTCTGGTCTGCATCTTAAATAACAAGTAGAACATCCTGGAAGATTCCCAACCACAATATTACATCTTTCCAAAGTCCTACAAAATAGATAGCCTTTCCATCATAAGAACTTTGGGAAGTTCAGATACACCAAAAAATATAAGTATACAAAAATTGTATTGACACACATTTGATAGTTCACGATAGTGAAATAATATTTACTTGTACAGTATGTGAGAATAAATGTGATTTAACTGTTTGATAATGATATGACCTACAAGGTTGACAACAGCCTTTATATTCAATATATGTTATGAGATATGAGATTATTTGAGTTAACATATGTGAAATGTATTAACTCTGACGTTATTAAGTCTTATCCTGGTAATCCCTGAGTGAATGATCAGTCTTTCCTATCACAGCAGACCATTTCACAAATATATTCTATTAAGACTGATAGTTTATTATGCATGTTCTGGTGTTGTATCAATAAGTTCTACACCATGTATGTTACGCTGCAGCTGCTATTAATCCCTGCAGTGAAATGACAGGTTGAGCCCCAAGCGCAGGACTGCAGTGATCTTTGGGAGATCAGAGAGATGAGATGGAGGTGAGGCAGCGAGCAGGAAGCAGAGAGCGAGAGATGTGTGGGCTGACTGGGCTGGGAGCGAGTGAAGGCTGCAGTCTGCAGACTGGGACCTGTCTGTAGAGAAGGTAGGGAGACCAGTGCGAAAGGAGCTATGTGGAAAGTAGACAGCAGGGTCACTGGGGAGGGTTTGCTGGGAATAAACAGACAGAGGAATAGCAGGTTCTGTAGCAAGGCCAGTGGAGGACTGGGATCCCCAAGTGCTGGCAAGGACCTCCAGGGGAAGGTGACTGTCTGCTGGATAAGAGGCGTATATGCAGATCCTAAATGTGGTAGAGCTCTAACATCAGAGTACTGTTCTTGCGGTATGTGCACTACATATTATATACACATAACAACAGACCCAATCCTTGCAGATTGCACTTGTTCTCCCAGCTCAGGCCTTTTCTAACTGTCTGTGACAGGATTTGTTTCAGTAAGGTGCTTTGCATACTGTACCTGTGCCGCCTCACATCTTATTTTCCAATCTCCTTAAATTGATTTTCGTCAAGTGTCTTTAGTTACGTCTCTAGCCAGTCCCACTGGCTAAACACACTCGCACCGTCATTTAGTATACCAAAACTCACAGTTACACACATACATGCCGGCACACAAATTCATAAAACACACATACACATCGAGAATATATTTTTCTCTTCATACTACAATCTGCTGTATTCTTGTTTCACTTCTACATGAATCCTTTTAATTCCTGAAGCGCACTCCAGGTTCGCTGCATTCCTAATTTCAGATGCGGTTCACAGGCAAGGAACGAGACCTCGAAAACCTCCTTCCTTGATCAGTAATTCACCATCCCCAGAATTCCAGCATCGCTGCTTTTGCCCCGGGGTGGACTTAAGCACTGAGCTCAATCAGGGCGATTCTCGGGTCTCAACGTCCTTTAATTCTGCTACTTAGTGATTTGCTCTTTTATTATGAGGTGTGTTTATGTATCGTGCATGTGTATATGTTCACAAACAAGGAAAACACCAAAAACATACATACATACATATATATCTTCTACTTCTCTCCTGTTCCCTTTAAAACAAAAAAACACACCACGCCAATCAAGGCGTAGCTAATCTCAGGATCCCGGGCGCAATTAAGGCCCACACCAATCCTGGATTATACGTGCATTTAATGCACCACTCAAGCTCCAGAACCCCGGGCACAATTAAGGCCCACACCAATCCTGAGCCTCAGAACACCGGGCGCAATTAAGGCCCACACCAGTCCTGAATTACGTGCCTACCTTAAGGCACCACTCAGCTTCAGAACCCCGGTCGCAATTAAGGCATATACCAGTTTCGAACGCCTGCACACAATACCGCGAATCACCGCCTGCCAGACCAAATTCTGGGCTTACAGCAAACCACCCATTACATACTGTACACCGTTGTCTTCCCCGGGCCAGAGGAATTCAGGAACTCACGTTTACTCTGTCATCTCGGGCGATTCTCGCAGGGAGCAGAGACTTCCCAATCGGTCAGAGAGAGTCGGGACTTTTTTTTAAAAGAGGAATCCTCTTAGTAATGTGCATGCTGATCGTCTCTCCTGCCGATGGGAAGTTCTGCGCCTTCTGGAGCATCCTGATGACTACGCCAAAATTGTTGTAACAGAAAGAATAAGGTTCTGGATCCCGAGATGAAGTTAAACAAATTAGTTAATTGCATGCAAGAAAGAATAAAGCCAAAGTCTTGTTTCCCGCAAGAAACAACAAAACCAAAGTATTGTTCAAAGTGCCGGTACAAACTTTAGATTTATATAGTCCTTCCTTGCTGCTCTGACGTCATTCGTTCTTATGGTAAAGAGGGGGGTCATGGTATTTGGCCAGTTAAGAGACCCTGGCCAAATGGTCAGTTTAAGATTATGTCCCCAGGGGGTTCTTAGCTCGCATCTGGAATCCTTATCAGTTAACCACCTTTCCTGCCATAAAGTCCAGCTTGTTGTTTAGAAGTCGAAACCTCATACAGAAAAGGATTTAATTTAAACCCGTCTTCACATCTTTCTTCAGCACCTAACAGCATTTTCGTACAGGTGCAATCCCTTTTCATCAATTTATATACACAGTGTGCAAAATATTAATGCAAAGCTATTATTTATTCTCTGTGTAATTTAAATCAATGAGGTATGATTTTTTTCTTTGAATTATTTTACTGTATAGAATGGATTTACATCTTCTTCATGCAGTACCGTATGTATTCCTGACGACCATCACAAATTCTGAGACTTTCGTCATTTACTGTAGGACTTTACAAAAGGGTTTGAAATGTCATATAAGATGTCCTTGGCATTCAGCTGCCCTGGGTGTTGTAAGAACTGCCTAGACCCTGTGCAGGTACAAGTACCAACAGACAAGGAACTAGAGTAATAACCAGAAGACTATACTGAACGCACAGACAAAGTCCAATGACAGGCCAAATTCAGAAACCAGTAAGGCAATCTGAGGGACAAATAAGAGAAAAGCTATTGAAATGTAAACACAGAGGCACCAGGAGAAAACTACTGTATGAAAGAAAAAATGTTAGGACAATGAGCTGAAACCAAACAAGGGTTAGGAAGAAGCCTGAATATTATGAATATTATTTTCACATGCATGCACACCAACCAACACACTGCTGGCCATGACATAGAGGAGCAGGGATGTTACTTTTGTGCTACAATACACACATTTCCATGGTAAATGCATTTTTTCACAAAATTATTCTTTCACATATCATATCATTATATACATAATAAGGAAATATTAACTTAATGGTCTTGGGGAAAAAAGCACTAGGAATATACAGTATGAGCCGTTACGCATATCATATCATATCATCTTAGGATACACAGGACGTCTTTGTTAAGACATGTAGGAGTTTTGTGAATTCACTGGGACAATTTATTAATTGTAATAGTAAATTACATTGTGGTTCTTTTGGCTATTAGAAATCAATCATCAGAATAATCAGTGATACACACACACACAGGTTCAAATGCACAAAATCTATTTATTAATACATAGAATTGTGCATGTAAAACATATAACTGCCTGGATACAGATGGTAGATCTTATTGTGAGGGTTACCAAGATACCGAAGATATCACAATCACAAAGATATACAAAAGAAGGAAATCCCACAGAAATCGAGAGCACTGCTGGTACCAGGACCATTGTTGGGGTGCTGTAGTGGGGAGCCAGGCACTACCAAAAAATGTTCCTTGGGCTCAACCATATTTTTACTGGCCAGGAGTTTATGCAGATCTTCCTTTTCCCCGCCCATTAATAAAGATATCTTGTACTGCACTTGTATCAACATTTAATAAATTAACATTAACAGGTTAAAAATAAGTCTTAGTTTCTCCTCCAGATTGCTGCAGCCTCTTCATTGGAGACTCTGGTCCGTTTTCTGACACTACATTAGCTCCAGAGACACTTTGCCCTTCAGGAACTGAGTGTGAGGCCCCTGCTTTAAGAGCTCAGGGAGCTGTTGGCCTTTTGAGGAGAAATGGTGTAAATAAAGGTGTCTCGCTAAACAAACAGGATCAGTTTATAATGTACTAAAATAGTAGGAATTTGACCCATTTTAATAAAAACATAACTGGCAGAGAAGGAGGCTTCAGTGGTCCAGTAATAAAAGCTCTGAAACTCAGAGCTGGGGACTGGGGTGATGCCCCTTAAAAATCTCAATCAGCGATTAAGATTGAAGAGAAAGCAGGAGACACAGAAGTTCCCTGGGATCTGTGCTGGGAATCTCTGGTATGGAAAATCTGTGATTTTTATAAAAAAAGAAAAATGTCACAGTTACTTTAATAATAAACATCACAGAAACCACTAAATGAGTGATATTCAATGGAACGTTTATTTAAAGGCAATCGATGGTACATCAGTCAGGCTGTGAGTAATGTCCCGCTGGCTCAGGTCGTTTCTCGCAGGAAAGAACCCTGCGTGAGGTGTCAGGCAGCTGGATGGATGTGTCCGTTTCATACTGGCATGGAAGGAGCAGCAGTCGCAGGCAGGACGCCAATGATGACGAGGACCGGTTTCACACGTTCCCAGAGATGAACCCCAGCCGCTATCACTCCGGTCAGACACCACAAAACGCGTTCCGCCTCTCTGAGAAAATCACAGTCCCTCTGTGACCAAGAGCGCGCATGAGCCTGGGCGATTGGCTCAGCCGCGGGCACGGCACCCCTGGAGTGGAGCGCGCTGCTCAGAGAGGCGCCTTCAGTGCGAGCAACTGTCTCCGAGGCGGTTCCCCCTGGAAGGTGAGTCATGTTGCTCATGGTGTTAAACACGAGAACAGAGTGAAGTCACAGAGGGAATGGGCGGCTGTTTCTGCCTGCGCTTCTCGCTAATTGAGTATTTGCACTCGCTTTCCGAAAAGTTTAAAAACCACAGCACTCGATTCGCTCTCGAACCGAGGACCCGAGCAGCGATCATTGTTTTTCAGTTCAATTCATTTGAAATTTACTGTCTTTTTCGTATGTTCTTCGTAGATTAATGGTACAATCTTTAGTATTTTTTATTAACGGGAAGCTCACTGCTTTTTAGTTTCTTTTTCTTTATGGAGGAATTTTGTGCGCATTTGTAGTTGAAAAGACGTATTCTTCTGATTTTTTTTTCCGGAGGGATTTGGGATCACTTACTGTACTATGATTCTGTTTCAGGTGGTGATGAAGAAGGTTTGTTGTATACATTTACTCCGTTTCTAGCACTTGGAAAGTTGAAATCTCAAATAAATATTGATGTAATCGAACACAAGTGTTGAGGACTTTGTTACTGAAGGTATTCTGTTTCCTACTCTCCCGGGTGTAATTCCCCTTTCTCTCCATAATTACAGTGTATCTTTGAGTTTTCCGAGAAAACGAAAGCTTGTAGAATGTGCTCCTACTGGCGCGGGTGACGCATTTCATTCCTCTCTTCCTCTCGCTGTCTTGGCCTGCCCCTGGATTCAAAAGAGTCCCGCTTACTCCCTCAGTAGGATTGTCCTTTAGTCTGATCTACACGAATACTTCTGAAGTAAGGCGTGCAACTAGGGGAATTAATTAAACGATCAGATTTTAAAAACCAAGAAGCTGTAAAATACGTCAGTTTTCAAGTGTTATCCCCAACATCTTCAATCGTCTGTGTTAAAATGCGTGAGGAATGACGTGTCCTGATGTATATCGTGTTCTGGAGACCAAACACAGTGGGTTTGAATGTCATTGTATCCACCACAGTTGTTTAACACTGGTAAAGCGTGGTCTGACAGACTCGACAAAAGAGAAGGCGCACCAGACTTTCAATTACATTTCACATGTGTTAGACCAGTCCACCATTCATTGCAATTTGACACACCCACCAAAGAGCAATCCCATTCTGTAACTCTGACCTGGGCACACAACACCCCAGGGTTGCTGAAGGCTCTCACACACCACAAGCCTGAGCTTAAATAAAAACAGTTTCATTGTGCAGTTGGAAATATGTCCTTTAGCATTTTACTGCAATGTTTGGTGGAGTCGTTCTTGGAGCAGTTCATGGAATTCCCATTCACCTTTCTCCACCCTCGTTTCTTGTAGCACAACCTCTAAAACCAGTGCCCAGCGACACCTCAATTGCACTATAAATTGCACCACCTGTAATATATTTGCAGATATTGAGGCATTCACTTGGTGACTGTCCCTTTTATGATGTGACTGTGAGAAAACTCCTGTTGATGCCTAATAAAATAACAGAAATATGTCTCAGTCAACTATTCAGGTTGGAATAAAATCCAGAAGACACTGTGCCCTTCAGGAACTGAGTGTGAGGCCCCTGCTTTAGGAGCTCAGGGAGCTGTTGGCCTTTTGAGGAGAAATGGTGTAAATAAAGGTGTCTCGCTAAACAGAATCACTTTATAGTGTACTGAAATACGTGGAATTCAATCCATTTGAATAAAAACATAACTGACAGAGAATAGGGCATCAGCGGGCCTGTAATTAAAGTTCCGAAACTCAGAGCTTGTACAGGGATGATGCCCGTTAGAAATCTCAAACAGCGATTCAGACTGAAGAGATACCAGGAGACACAGAAGTTCCCTGGGATCTGTGCTGGGAATTGTTAGTATTGAAAATTATTGACTTCTATAAAAAAGAACCATTTTACAGTTACTTCAATAGTTAATTTTAATAATAACCTCCGGCACACTAACTCTGAACATCGGGGTCCACCAGGGGTGTGTGCTTAGTCCATTGCTCTACTCCCTCTATACCCATGACTGTAAGGCAAAATACAACACCAACTCCATCATCAAGTTTGCCGATGACACCACAGTTGTAGGTCTGATCACAGACAATGATGAGAGGGCCTACAAGGAGGAGGTCAATCTCCTTACAACGTGGTGGGATGACAACAACCTCACCCTCAACGTCAGCAAAACCAAGGAGCTGATCGTTGATTTCAGGAAACAGCAAACCGGACATGCCCCTATCCACATCAATGGGACTGAAGTGGAAAGGGTCAGTAACTTCAAATTCCTTGGCGTCCATATCACCGAGGACCTCACATGGTCTCTCAACACCACCTGTCTGATCAAGAAAGCGCAACAGCGCCTGTATTTCCTAAGACGGTTGAAGAAGGCTAAGATATGTCCCCAGATCCTCACTAACTTTTACAGATGTACTACAGAAAGCACACTGACAGGTTGCATCACAGTGTGGTATGGCAACTGCTGATTGCTGACCGCAAAGCCCTACAGCGGGTGGTGAAAACTGCCCAGTCCATCACTGGGGTTGCCTTCCCATCTATACAGGACATTTATGACAGACGGTGCTTGAGGAAAGCTCTAAGCATCATCAAAGACCCCACACACCCCAGCTACAGACTTTATGATCTGCTACCATCTGGAAAATGTTACCGGAGCATTCGGGCCCGGACTACCAGGCTCAGAGACAGTTTTTACCCCCGCACTATCAAACTATTAAACTCCCAGCCACTCTCACTCTCACCTCACCTCTCACCTATGATCTGAACCTCACAGTGCCTTCTCTCTTACCAAAAACCCAAACACACATTGTAAATCTGCCTCTACCATACATGTCAAAAGCTCACTCCCCATAATTTCTATCCCTTTATTTCATTCTGTTGATGCATATTTTTGCACGTAACCTGTTACCTTTTTGCTGTTTTGCACATTGCCTGTTGTTTTTTTGCACACTGCCTGTTGTCTCTGTCTTTCTTTTGTTATACAATTGTATTGTTGTTTTTTTCTTTGTACTACTTATGTCCGAGAGCTAGATAAATAGCATTTCGTTATACCATATACCTGTATATGAGTATAATGACAATAAACTTGAACTTGAACTTGAACTTGAATAATAAACTTCACAGAAACCACTAAATGACGGATATTCAATGAGATGTTTATGTAAAGGCAACCAATGGTACATCAGTCAGGCTGTGAGTTCGGCCGGTTCGGAAAGTCCCGCTGGCTCGGGTCGTTTCTCGCAGGACAGAACCCTGCGTGGTGTCGGGCAGCTGGATGGATGAGTCTGTTTCATACCGGCAAGGAAGAAGCAGCGTCAGGCAGGACATCAATGATGACGAAGACCAGTTTCAATAATTGCCAGAGATAAATCCCAGCCGCTATCACTCGGATCAGAGGCCACAAAACGCGTTCTGCTCCCTCGAGAAAATCACAGCCCCTCTGTGACCAAGAGCGCGCATGAGCCTGGGCGACTGGCTCAGCTGCGGGCACGGCACCCCTGGAGTGGAGCGCGTTGCTCAGAGAGGCGCCTTCAATGTGAACGACTGTCTGCGAGGCGGTTCCACCTGGAAAGTGAGTCATGTTGCTCATGGTGTTAAACACGAGAACAGAGTTAACTCACTGAGGGGACGGGCGGCTACTGCTGTCTGCGCTTCTCGCTAATTGAGTATTTGCACTTGCTTTCCGAAAAGTTTAAAAACCACCGCACTCGATTCGCTCTCGAACCGAGGACACGAGCAGCGATCACTGTTTTTCAGTTCAATTCGTTTGGAATTTGGTGTCTTTTTCGTATTTTCTTCGTAGATGTTACAATCTTTAGTATTTTTTATTAACGGAAGCTCACTGCTTTTTAGTTTTTTTTCTTTATGGAGGAATTTTGTGCGCATTTGTAGTTGAAAAGACGTATTCTTCTGATTTTTTTTTTTTCCGGAGGGATTTGGGATCACTTACTGTACTATGATTCTGTTTCAGATGGTGATGAAGAAGGTTTGTTGTATACATTTACTCCGTTTCTAGCACTTGGAAAGTTGAAATCTCAAATAAATATTGATGTAATAGAACACAAGTGTTTACGACTTTTTTACTGAAGGTATTGTGTGTTTCCTACTCTCCCGGGTGTAATTCCTCTTTCTCTCCATAATTACAGTATATCTTTGTGTTTTCCGAGAAAATGAAAGCTTGTAGAATGTGCTCCCACTGGCGCGGGTGACGCATTTCATTCCTCTCTTCCTCTCGCTGTCTTGGCCTGCCCCTGGATTCAAAAGAGTCCCGCTTACTCCCTCACTAGGATTGTCCTTTAGTCTGATCTACACGAATACTTCGATCAGATTTGAAAAACCAAGAAACTGTAAAATATGTCAGATTTAAGTGTTATCCCCAACATCTTCAATCAACTGTGTTAAAATGCGTGAGGAATGACGTGTCCTGATGTATATCGTGTTCTGGAGCCCAAACACTGGGTTTCAATGTCATTGTATCCACCACAGTTATTTAACACTGGTAAAGCGTGGTCTGACAGACTCGACAAAAGAGAAAGCGCACCAGACTTTCAATTCCATTTCACATGTGTTAGACCAGTCCACCATTCACTGTGATTTCACACACTCACCGAAGAGCAATCCCATTCTGTAACTCTGACCTGGGCACACAACACCCCAGGGTCGCTGAAGGCTCTCACACACCACAAGCCTGAGCTTAAATAAGATCAGTTTCATTGTGGAGTTGGAAATATGTCCTTTAGCATTTTACTGCCATGTTTTGTGGAGTCGTTCTTGGAGCAGTTCATGGAATTCCCATTCACCTTTCTCCACCCTCGTTTCTTGTAGCACAACCTCTAAAACCAGCTCTCAGCGACACCTCAATTGCACTATAAATTGCACCACCTGTAATATATTTGCAGATATTGAGGCATTCAGTTGGAGACCGTCCCTTCTAGGATGTGACTCTAAGAAAACTCCTGTTGATGCATAATAAAATAACAGAAATATGTCTCAGTCAACTATTCAGGTTGGAATAAAATCCAGAAGACACTGTGCCCTTCAGGAACTGAGTGTGAGGCCCCTGCT
This sequence comes from Atractosteus spatula, assembly GCF_055471065.1. NCBI lineage: Eukaryota > Metazoa > Chordata > Actinopteri > Semionotiformes > Lepisosteidae > Atractosteus > Atractosteus spatula. The sequence goes on from NC_142729.1 coordinate 10,910,287, forward strand.
TTAAGAGCTCAGGGAGCTGTTGGCCTTTTGAGGAGAAATGGTGTAAATAAAGATGTCTCGCTAAACAGAATCAGTTTACAGTGTACTGAAATACGTGGAATTCAATCCATTTGAATAAAAACATAACTGACAGAGAATTGGGCATCAGCGGGCCTGTAATTAAAGTTCCGAAACTCAGAGCTTGTACAGGGATGATGCCCGTTAGAAATCTCAAACAGTGATTCAGACTGAAGAGAAACCAGGAGACACAGAAGTTCCCTGGGTTCTGTGCTGGGAATTGTTAGTATTGAAAATTATTGACTTCGATAAAAAAAGATCAATTTCACAGTTACTTTAATAATAAACTTCACAGAAACCAGTAAATGACAGATATTCAATGGGATGTTTAAGTCAAGGCAATCGATGGTACATCAGTCAGGCTGTGAGTTCGGAAAGTTCCGCTGGCTCAGGTCGTTTCTCGCAGGACAGAAACCTGCGTGTGGTGTCATCATCAGGCAGCTGGATGGATGAGTCTGTTTCATACTGGCAAGGAAGGAGCAGCGTCAAGCAGGACGCCAATGATTACGAGGACCGGTTTCACACGTTCCCAGAGATGAATCCCAGCCGCTATCACTCGGGTCAGAGACCAAAATACGCGTTCTGCCCCCTCGAGAAAATCACAGCCCCTCTGTGACCAAGAGCGCGCATGAGCCTGGGCGACTGGCTCAGCCGCGGGCACGGCGCTCCTGGAGTAGAGCGCGCTGCTCAGAGAAGCGCCTTCAATGCGAACGACTGTCTCCGAGGCGGTTCCCCCTGGAAAGTGAGTCATGTTGCTCATGGTGTTGAACACGGAAACAGAGTGAAGTCACAGAGGGAACGGGCGGCTGTTTCTGTCTGCGCTTCTCGCTAATTGAGTATTTGCACTCGCTTTCCGAAAAGTTTAAAAACCACCGCACTCGATTCGCTCTCTAACCGAGGTCCCGAGCAGCGATCATTGTTTTGCAATTCAATTTATTTGGAATTTAGTGTCTTTTTTGCATTTTCATCGCAGAGAAATGGTTTAATCTTTACTATTTTTATTAACGGGATGTTTTCTTATGGAGGAATATTTTGCGCATTTTTAGTTGAAAAGACTTATTCTTCAGATTTTTTTTCCGGAAGGATTTGGGATAACTTACTGTACTATGATTCTATTTTAGGTGGTGATGAAGAAGGTTTGTTGTATTCATTTCCTCCGATTCTAGCACTTGGAAAGTTGAAGTCTCAAATAAATACTGCTGTAATTGAATTGAAAGTGTTTCCGAGTTTTCACTTAAGGTGTTGTGTGATTCTTATTCTCCCGGGTTTAATTCCTCTCTATATATAATTACAGTATATTTTTGTTACTACATCCACCGGTTTCATAGTATTTGTACCGTATTAATACAGTACTACTGTACGGCAGTATGTTGTACGTTATTCTTTCTGGTGCTCTAGTTGAAGTAGCAGTAGTGAAAAATAATAAATACGGAGTTGAACCCATGGTGAGTACACAGCTCCATGTGCGCAACTTAATTGTAACAAACATGACCGCTGAAATTAGCCCACAGCACCGTACTAACCCTGTTCTGAGTTGCAAGAAACCCAAAATAACGCCTGCTGCCCATTAGAGGTTACTGAAGTAGGGAACTAACTGACCAGGTCATCGTTCCGGTGGGGTAGGGAGAGGACACTGCTGCAAATGAGCTGATGCTTCTCCTTTTGCTATTTTTCTACTTTTTCGCAACCTTTTCTCTTCTCTATTTTCTTATCTTTTTGGATTTTTGTTGCAGTGGCATATGGTCCCAGCATGCAGGATGTTTTTCTGTTTTCAGGCTTCAGGCTTCTGTTTCAGTTTTTACAGTGAATTCTTATATTTACGACAACTTTGTAAACCTCAGACATTTTAAAAAGGACGTTGCCCAACGGTGACATATTTATGACACATAAAAAGAATTTGTATATTTATATTAAAAAAGGCACAGAAGCAGTTTTGTTGATTGTTAATTGCGATTGTTAAAAATAATTCAAAAGATCCAGAAGCATATACTGTATATATTTTTTCTCATTTAATAGTGTGTTTTGGGGCTGAAACATCATCATTCCTGATTTAATGGACATTCAACAATAACAGGCATGCCTTTCCTCCATTGTGATTGTTAAACCGAGGGTGGACTGCACCAGGTCATCTCCTTGGTTTACTGATGAGCTGGGAATTATGATAAACACAAGGTCACAGACTAGAGTTTTTATGGAGGAAAAGTACACTTTTCACCTTAAAGCTTATAAACACCGTTTAGTAAGTGACTGTAAGGCCCTGATGTCCGCCTGTGCCAGTAAGCAGGGGTGGATTAAAGAACAGGCTAGCATAGGCTGTAGCCTCGGGGCCCCGGATTGATCAGGGGCCCCCGATTGGCCAGAGTATTTTTTTAAACGGACCTGTGGGCCTGATCTGGGGCCCCTGATTGGCCAGGATATTTTTTTAAATGGACCTGTGGGCCCCCATTGGTCCATAAAAACGTTGAATAATTTGTGAACCAATGATTGGTTGGATGCAATGGTTTCGCAGTTCAAATTCATTTTGTCAGATTCATTGGTTGATCTCTAGAACAAGTTTACGGTAGCCAGCCTCAAAATGTGCGATAGAAAATATGATAGTGGGGCGCAAAGACGAAAAGCATGGCTGCTAAAAGAAGCAGTGTGAGCAGGATCTACTTAGAAAGATCCCCAGATTGACTGGTTATTTCAAGTTTGCTGAGCCTGAGTTTACGGCTAAAGTTACAGCCAGTGCTACAACAACCGCGGTTGAAAAGTTAGCTGCAACGAGCTCTAGCCTGGGCTCAGTCTACATCAATGCCAATCATAAGGACAAGCCAGCTCCCGCAACGGAATCACAGGAACATGAGTCAGACGCAGAGCCATCTGAAACGCCACCACCATCTCCATATGATCAACGAGCCATATCCGAGCCGCCGCAATGGCTGTTGCACCTGCTGCCATGGAGCTAACAGCTCCTGCTTCGTATAGGTCAGACCCAGCATGCTGGGGTAAAATAGATGAACAGATGTGGGCATACTGGCCTAGGTTGGGCCCGAAATCCTGTCAAAACCAAGACGCGGATGTTGCAGCATCAGAACGACAACATAAACACCAAAAGAGGTATTTCTCTAAAACCCTCTTCAAAAGAAAACTCGGAAACGGCGAGTGTGTGTCAAGAGAATGGCTGCTGTGTTCCCCTTCGAAAGGCGCAGTGTTTTGTTTTCGAATGTAAATTATTTGAGGACGGCAATAATCAGTCCGGACTGACCGTAGGCTATAGAGACTGGAAAAATTGGCTTGGCTGAACAAGTGTCGGAGAACCATAAAAAGGCTATGGTTGCATATGTTATGCGGTGTGCTATGGTCAAATAGATTCAGAACTAAAGAGACAGTTTGACAATGAATATGAGTATTGGACTAACGTCTTGAAAAGCGTGGTTGCAGTGGTGAAGTGTTTAGCAGAGCGAGGGCTGTCTTTATGGGATGCAGCGAAACATTCAGGCGCCCCAACAACGGGAACTTTATGGGTGTCCTCGAAGTGAGTTTGGTCCCTTCTTGAAAGCGCATATAGAAAAATTTCTAATCGTCGATGCGGTGTATTGACTGATTTGAATCTATTGGCTGCAATGGACTTGCACGAGTTGGGAGTGTCCTGCTGTTCTTGAAATAATGCGCTCAAACAGAGTGGTCACTGGTCTCTGCTGTGCTGATCTTGTTGTTGTGTGTCGTCGGTTTCAAAGTAAGCGTGCGCATGATTTCTGTTGTCAGCTCGCAGGCTGGCTGTGAATCTGATTTATTGGTTGCATTGCAGTACTTACATTACAGGCTTTTGTAGTGTGTGTGTATTTGGGCTCCCTGTGTACATGTGTGTTCCCTGCGTGTGCCGCCTTACAGTCCGTTTGAATAGGCGGTAGCAGCTCATACTCCGAACGCATCACTGAATTATTACAGTATTTTCTCTCACTTTCTTCTGGTAATGGGATGGGGGGGGCTACACAATGTGTAGCCTAGAGGCCTCTGATCACCTTAATCCACCACTGATCCCACCTCATTGCAGTGTTAGTGAATCAGACACTGACTTTGCTTAAAACCTGTGCAGATAGATACTTTCACAGGTTCACAAAGAAATACACACAATTACAGTTAAAACACTCAGGTAAAATGTTGCGAGTGAAAACAGACACCTGCTTAGGTTCAGTTACAACAGAGATTTGTTTGTGTGTTTTGTCAAAACTCTAACAATGTGACAGATCTATCTACCCACCTTTATTTTAAATTATTATTCAGAATATCTCAGCAGTGAGAGCACTGCACTGCTGTGCAGCTATCTGTAGAGGAAATCTATCAAGGCTTTTTAGTCTCCAGTGATGTTATAATCTGTTATCAATGAGGCCTGTTTCCTCACCCATCATGCTGTCTGCACCAACATCTGTGGCTCCAGCCCATCACACTATTACACTTAAAAAGGTCTTGCAATACCCACAAGATGGCGCTCATTGACAACATCAACTTATAGTATCAATATCACAGAGCTGCTCCGTTTCTGTATCTACCTGGCCCGAGTGGGTTCCAGCCTATCAGTCTTCTGTCACGGACGTCCAAAGGGCCTTACCGTGGGGAGCAGGAGAGTGGAAAAAGACCCATATGCGTAGCGGCGAGACGGGAAAAAGGCCCGGGCTCATTAGTGCAAAGAGTTCAGGAATGCCGTATAGAAACCTATGCCCTCAGGGAGCGGACGTGGGGCGCCCTGGTGCTAGGCGGGTCTCAGGACATCCGAACGTCAATGCTGAGCCAGGACAGAGTGCAAGACCCGGAAATATATAGCCCAAGGGAAAGAGAGGGACAGGAAGGACAGCAGACCGGAAACTAGGGACAGGACAGAGAAGGAGCGCCCTCTGGCTGCAGAGGGCGTGACACTTCTTCCTCTCCTCTCCAGCTCTATCAGGCTCATCTCCTCATCTCCTGTCCCCTCTCACACCAGGTGTATTTTATCTTCTTATACTTGTACTTTTCACACAACAGTATAGGGCAGTAATGAAAAGCTTAACTGTGGCTATCTTTACCTGTACTTGCGAATGAAGAAATGGGACACTTTTACATCCCTGATTTCTTCTGAAAATTATAATATTTGCACAAAGTCTATACATTTGTCAAATAACACTTTGCACAGTGACAATGCAATGAGAAATGCATTGCAATGAAAAGCAATAGAATTATTAATATTGCATCTGTATTGGCATAATATGGGAACATTTAGGTGGTCAGAAGAGGATCAAGACGGAGAAGGAATTAAACTACAATGAATTTAGGATGTATGGAAACCAAATTTATTGAAGGACACTTGGACATCTTTGACTGTTCATGGATTGTAACACCCGTAAAATTCCTCTGACTACACACTGACTGTCTCACACTGCAGAGAATAAAGACAGCACTGAGTCACTCAATGTGTTTTTATACGGCTGAGGGAAGAAAATACAAATAAAGAATCACTATTACCACAGAAAAACAGAGTTCTTACCTCATAATGATTAACAATTACCATTCTATGTCATTTGAAAACACGTTTTGGTGTTGGACTTTATTAATATTCCATCCATCCATTTTCTATCCGCTTGATCCAATTCGTGGTCACGAGGGAGCCAGAGTCTATCCCAGCCAGCAATCAGCACAGGGCAGGATACACCCTGTACAGTACGTGACAGCAGTCCACCACACAGCAGACACAGAAACAAACATGGTCATTGTCAAACCACTTTCCCAGAAGACAAAAAGCCTGGTATGTGCTTTAGACTGTGGGATGAAACTAAAGCACCAGGAGAAAACCCACTGGAACCAGGTGAAATCATATCAACACCATGCAGAGAGCACTACAGGAATTCAACCCAGTGCTCAAGTGCTGTGAGGCAGCGATAGTAGCTACTGTGTCAACTGTTTTTATCTGCAATAAGTGAAAGAAAATCTGTGGTGCAGACTGAACTTTCACTCTGCAAGCAGATCATAACTCTTTTTGTCATATAGATATGTATAAAAGAAGGTTGTTTTCATACTTCAGAAAAATCTCCCTGCTCTAAGCAACTGCTATAATAACAGTCTATGGTTTACTGACCCAGGAAACCAATTTACATAGAAGAGACACTTTGCATTGGCAGCACATGCTTCAGTGCTCTGGGAGTGTTTATAGCCCTGTGAGTTTAACACTTCATGACTGAGAGCTGCCCTTCATGGCAACAGAACCCACAGCAACAATGACTTTCATCACCATCTTCATCTGGACACTTGTCTTCTTTCATGGTGAGTAGAAATTAAATTATTGCAATGTTGTCATAACTGTTATGTTGTTTATTTAAGGTATTATAAACGTTTAACACTATAAAATTGTATTTCTTCTAATACATTTATTTGTTTATTTCATATCAGGTTCCAGTGGGCAGATTACTGTGACTCAGACTCCATCAGTGACATCTGTTCTCCCAGCACAAACAGTCACTGTGAGCTGTAAGACCAGCAGTTCTGTGGGTAACTGTTATTATAGTAGTAGTAGTTCCTCAACTGCTCCCTGTCTTGCCTGGTACCATCAGAAAGCCGGAGAAGCTCCCAAACTCCTGATCTATGGGGCTTCAATCCGTCAGTCTGGGATCCCAGGTCGTTTCAGTGGTAGTGGATCTGGGGCTGACTTCACTCTGACCATCACACGAGTCCAGGCTGAAGATGCAGGAGATTATTACTGTCAGCAATATGGCAGCACTCCTCTCACACAGTGATACATGTCTGTACAAAAACCTCCCTCAGCTCTGCAGAAGCTGCTCTGGCTCATCAACAGGAACCACAGAGGACTGAGGCTGAGAACAGCTGCAGAGTGTCTACAGTGAACTGAGCACAATTAAGTTTGTGCATAATGTATTAAATGTTTATCTTAGTGTTATAGTCAGTATTTTTACCCAAATTACTTCTAAAGGTAATCACAGTACATTATTAAGTGAAACTGAAGATGAAAAATAAAGAATAGTGAGTACTTTTTAACAACTATGTACAGTAGATCGTCTTTTATACATTCTTGATAACAATAAAATTATAATTCTTTAGCATTTCAGACAATATTAAATGTATATCATTCATAGATTTTATTTTTCCAATAGGACCAGTAATAACCTCGAACACTGAGAAGAGAAAGCAAAAGCTGCTGTTCAGGCAGTGCAAATTCTACAGGACAAAAACTGACAAAATATCACAAAACATTTTTGTGAGTTTTTGGTCAGGTGAATGTAGTTTGGTCTTGTGATTCAAGTGATTTTCAGTTGCTAAAGCCTGAAATAATTGATTACTTTGTTGCATTTGAAAATAACTAGACTGACATAAAACAAACTAAACTGACAACTGACAACTAAAACAAACATATGTATGTTTTTCATATACTGTACATACAGTACATTTTCTTACTTTCACATAAAAATGAATATTACAAGTAACACTACACCTCTTGACAATGGTATGAGCTTTTGTTGAATTGCAAGTAAATTGCCTAATGCTTGTTTTTTCAAGTGATTTCATGTGATTTTTCTTTTCATTTCAGAGGAACAGTGTTATGTGTGTAGGTGGTTGAATGTTAGCAAAACCTTCAATGAAGATACACACTGTGAAGTTACATACTGTACATACATGCACTTTACCGAAGCATCAATATTCAGTCCCCTAAGTCGGTAGCTGTTGGAAGCAAATTTCATAGTAATTACAACTAGTACTATAAAGTTTGTGTCACATTTCTGGATACAGTATGTCTCCCTAAATGTGTATAGCAGGATGGTATAATTGTGTTCATTCTTCCTAATGAATTTGCTTCAGTCCTCACTTGGTCTGGGGATTGATTATGAACTTCAGCTGTCAAGCCTCTCCATCACTTTTCTATGCGATTCAAGTCTGGGCTTTGACTGGGACTGGAACACTCAAGGACATAGGTAAGGGATTCAGTGTGGTTTTGGCCTTGTGCTTCAGGTCACTATTCACAATGAAGAGTGAATTTTCTGCCCATTGTTTAGATTAATGAGTCAAACATATTTTCCTGTAGGATTTGCCAGTACTTTGTGTCATTCATTACATCTCATATACTGTATCAGCAGCCTTGGGCCCAACAGTGTCTGCTGGGCGGAACTCCAGGTTATTAAAAGTGTAAAAAATCTACAAGGGAGTGAGGAAAGAGAAAGGTTCAAGACCAAATAACACAAGGGCAGGGAAAAGAACATTGAATTTGTTACTGCCTGAGCTTGGGAAAACCTCCGTAAAACAGAGAAGATTTGGGGTTTATCTGCAAAACCCCTTCTATTCATGATACCTCAAAGAGTATTACTCTTAGGGTTAGGGTTAGGGGTTAGGGTTAGGGTTACTGCTGTATACAGTATATGTTGTATGAATTGTTGTGTTCTATGCAAAAGGATAATTGGTCACTCCAGGGTGACAAAAAATATTTTAATAAGGTCAAATTCAGAAATACACCATCGAACTACACCAAAAATACATCAAATACATGTGGTTAGGATGGTTTGTGAATGTGTTAGGTGGAATGATTGTGTTATTGGCTTTATGTTGTATTTGTATTGCATGTATTTCATTGTATGAACTCACCAAACCACATTCTATGCAATTAGTTGTTCAGGCAATACATTTTTGAGCTTGAACTTAAACTACACCATCTGTTATGGTCTATCTTGCAGGATCAATCAATCCACTTACTCAGTACCCATACTCTTGAAGATAAGTGAATATGGAGTTAGTATTGTTTGTGCAAAGTTACATCATTGGATACCGTGGTAAATATTCTAAAAGTGTTATGGGTCTTTAATAACCAACAGCTCAAGAATTTGACTGAACACCTGTAACAGGGTTGTGGTTCTGGAATAACTCTGGTCCTGCGTCGACAGCAGTCTCAGATCCATACCAACTTGAGTGAGAGCCAGAGGAGCAGCTCAGGGATCTTTCATTTAATTATTTCGAGTTTTAAAAGAAATGTGACAAGCCAAGCTCGAACTGGTCTTGAGAAAGAAAAGAGAAGACCTGTTTTCTTCATGTGAAAAAGAAAATTACTCCTGCATCTGAAGGACAGAGCTGAGGTTCTGTACTGAATGCCGAAGCAGATGAATGAGAATCTTTTATTGCTGCCCGTATCAAGAGGCACAGCTGCTGGGCATTTCGTTAAGGCAGAATTCCCACACGGCTCTCAGAGCCCTGGGGATCGAGTGCAGTTCATGGTCCACTAGTGACCTCTAGTGGAGACTAGCAGAACTTCAGGTGAAAAAAGGACCGCTGTATCGCAGCACCTCAAACTGGGCAGCTAATGAATTCCTGATACAGAGGAAGGTCTGCAGACTCCTACTCTACAAGCACCACTCACAGAAACACAATCATATTATTGTTTTCCCATTGTAGTCCTGACCAGGACCAGCCTTGCTTAGGTTCAGAGGTCGCAAGTTTAGGCAAACATTTTGTTGATATTTAAGAAAGATATTTATTGCACATATCTGAACTGGACATTTCTGAACACAAAGTGTTTATTTGAAACAACGTCCTTAATGAATTACCCTATTTGCAGTTAATTTAATTCTATCTGAGCTCATTACTGAATCTGAATATACAGTTCTCTTTTTTCCTGATATATGGTACTAAACTCAATACAATGTCTTTCAGACTAACATGATTATTCCCCCACATCCCTTCTTAACAGGAGTCAATTATTAAGGTGGACAATATTCCCAGGTCTCCATCACACCTGAGGTGCCATTGAAGACATTAATTCAGCCTTTTCACTGTTACTTTACTGGTTCTCCATCAAAGCATCTTTATACAGTAATACTAGAATTTGTTATAAAATGTGAATTGAAACTTAAAGTACTGGTACATTTGTAACAATGTTTTTTCAGTTTTCAATTTACAATATAAGAATCAAGCTGTAATAAAATCAGTAGTGTTTTTTAGCATGTTAGAGATAAGTAACCCATCTTTGACTGGGAACAGAGCAAAACATTAACATTTTTCATTATTCTAGCAGTACAGTTAGTAAATTGATGTTAGTTAATTATTTACACAGTAAAAGCAAATAAGTGAAATAAGAGAAATAAATGTTTGATCCTTCAGAGATTAGTAACCCATCTTTGACTGGGATAAACAGAGCAGAACATTACACACTGACACAAAACCATAACAAGCCCCATCTGTTTTCACAGCTCAGATCTCATCTAACTGTGTGTGACAGGATTTGTATACAGGAAGGAGCTTTGCATACCTGTGCCGCCTCACTGCTCCAAACACTTTAAGACTCACAGTGTGGATCAGTCACTGTTCAGCCCTTTCAGAGTCACTGACACACAGGACAATGATGCCACTGATTCTACTGCTGGGGACACTGGGACTCTTTGCTCAAGGTGAGGATAAAATAAAATTCTTACATTCTGTGGTTCTGTGATTTATTCTGAATATTGTGATACAATAAAACTTACTGATAAATGAATGAAAATTATGGTAATTGTTTTCTCAAGCAAAATAATACATACTGTAAATGTGTATAATGATCAATTATTAATAATCTCTAATCTATAACTACTATATTCCCTCTCTAGGGTCCAGTGGGCAGATTGTTCTGACTCAGTCTCCAGCTCAGACTGTTCTCCCAGGAAGCTCTGTCTCTATCAGCTGTACAGCCAGTCAGTCTATTAGCAACGACCTGCACTGGTACCTGCAGAAACCTGGTCAGGTTCCACAGCTCCTGGTTCGTTACGCAACAACCCGTCAGTCTGGGGTTCCTGATCGATTCACTGGCAGTTATTCTGGGACAGTCTTCACACTGAAAATCACTGGAGTCCATGTTGAAGATGCAGGAGATTATTACTGTCAGCAGAGTAACAGCTTCCCTCTCACACAGTGATTCACATCTGTACAAAAACCTCCCTCAGCTCTACAGGAACTGCTCTGGCTCATCAGCAGGTCTGAGACTGAGAAGAACAGCAGAGCTGCTACAGGAGAACTGAACAACACTAGGTTTGTACATAATGTACACATCTACAGCATATTATATTTGAATATATTTGAAAGTACTGTAGATATTTGTTATTTTACATTTTTACACATAAAATTCTAAAGTATCTAAGTTAATAGATATGGCAGCATGATAGCACAGTGGTTATGATTGTGCCTAGCAGTGCTAGTGCCCTGGGTTCAATTCTGAATCTGGTGTGGAGTTTGTATGTGCTGGTGCTGGAGGAAATGTGATGACATTACTTAAAATCATTCATCTTAGGTTATCAAAGAGAATAGAAAAAGAAATGTAAAAGGCTTCTTTGGCATTTTTAAGTTTCATGGTTATAGTAGAATAAGTTCTTATGCCATACACTCTGCAGAGATGAAACAAATTACAGCACAGATTAGCGATGGTTTGAAAAGGGTTTTAAGTCATAAAAAAGGGCCGGAGAACACCAAAGACACACAGAAGGTGTATCCCTGTGGTGCTCTGAATCCCAGCAGTTTTGCAGGATGTTTAATAGTCTGAGTACAGCTCTGGCCATCCTCTGTTATTACATCAGACTCTTTTCTTTTCCTCACCCCTTTCTCTCTGGCTGTCTGGGTTACTTTTCTTTCCCTCTTCTTCCAGCTCCCCAGCAGATCCTTTTTATTCCTTCCTAGGGAGCCAGGCAGCCTGATTCTGTTCCGATGCCTGGAGATCCTCACTCCGTTAGCCTGAGCTCCCTAAGGATTCCTAGTTCCTGGGCTCTGACTGGGACCTCTCCCTGCAGCTGTGCTGACCCGGGGCTCTGAGAGGTTAGCGGTGACTGATATCTGTATAGTAGTTCACATTGTAGAAATACATATCTGTGCTCCAGAAATATGTCATTACACATCTCATCTTAGAGAGAGGATTGGGGGGGAAATCTGTCAGTTGTTGTGTTGTTGGGAGGAATTGCTCACATAGGAGAATTGAAATTTATCAGACTGTGTCTCTGTGTTTCTCTGACAAACCAGGTACACAGCTCCCCAAACCCTGCTGTTGTCAGTTCAATCTCTTTGTGGCCTTTTGCTTGTTTAGTTCCTTCACCAGTGTTTAAACTTCTCATTCAGTATCTGAAAAGTGCGACTGGTACCACAGATGTAGTTTGACTGCAGGAGTGTTTCCAGGGTGCTTCACATGTCATGGAAACTGTAGATGACTGGTTTAAACAATGAGTTTTTAGATTTGAAATGTAGACTGTATCAGAAGTGTATACTCTGTCTAAATACTGTAATCCTTTCTACCTACAAATAGCTTGCTTTCAGGTATTTGTGAGACATTGTGGCTTTCAAATATCTAACAGTTGTCAATCAGTGCAAACTGTATTCACACCTCCACTACACCATTAAAACTCTCACTTTCATTTTTTTGTAAATAAATTTAATCACTGACTACAATGTAATACACTTCAGTATATCTATATAGAGTAAATATACATAAATAGATCAATATACAGTACTAAATCTGATACTTATCAGTATATAACCCATAAAATCAGAAGTGTGGATCTGAAGTCTATTTTGTATCATTATTTGTGGACTAAGATGAGCCACTTTGAAAAACTAAGTGTAAGAGAAGGGGAGCCAAAGTACTGAAAGTCAGTGTAATTCTAGTTTGCAACAGTGACCTCTACTGGAATTACTGGAAAACTGCATTATATTTTATAATCTAACCTGGTGTTGCCTGATAGGCAGCACTAACCAAAACAATGAGTAAAATATCTATGTAACTATCACATGTCATTAGAATACAACAACATCACTAAATGCCATCAGGTAACATGAACTACATCTGCAGGAAAACATAAGGTAAACTGAGCCCTCAGGTTTGTTTACAAAAGAAACTCCTTGAAGATTCCTGCTATGAAGTTGTGTTTGTTGATAATGAGGCAGAACCAGGTTCCAGCAGACATTTGTTCACAGACCTCAGTGCATAAATGTGTTTACAGCACAGCTTGGTTAATTGATTAAGGAAGACACTTTGCATTGGCAGCATATGGTTCAGTGCTCTGGGAGTGTTTATAGCCCTGTGAGTTTAACACTTCATGACTGAAAGCTGTCCTTCATGGCAACAGAACACACAGCAACAATAACTTTTATCAGTGTCTTCATAGGGACACTTGTTGTCTGTACTTGTGGCGAGTAGCAAATAAATTAATACAAGAAGATTTGTAATTAGCAGAAATGTCATTTTAAATGTTTCAAATGTGAAACTGTTTATAATAAGCATCTGAGGTATATTTTATTATTTATATATAAATATATTATTAATAATACACCAACCCCTTGTTTTACTTGGCACCATCACAAACCTGGAGAAACTATGAAACTCCTGTTATCCCCACAGGGTGAAGGAATGGCTATAAAAAAATCTACTTGTGACAGTTCTCAACCTAAGTGATGTGGATCATATGGCCTAAGAACATTAAAACTTGTGAAGAAAGAATAATTACATTACAAATCTTTCACTGCAAGCTCTTCAAATCCCAACACCAACCTTCACCTTGAATTCCCTGTATATACTGTAACAAAACCACTTAATCTGACCGGTGTATGAAAGCATGAACTCTACCCTCCAGCAGGTGGAAAGAACAGCCCCTCAGTGTACTGTAGCTCCCTCAGCTGTCGACTGGAGGCTACAAGTCCCTGCTCTCTTCTAGATCATGAGGAGAGCGATTCGATTTTTAAGAACTTTATTTTCTTTTCACAAAAAAATACAGGACATCACAAATCAGAAAGCTTTACATTAATATACATACTTAAAACAGACACTTTGCATTGGCAGCACATGCTTCAGTGCTCTGGGAGTGTTTATAGCCCTGTGAGTTTAACACTTCATGACTGAGAGCTGCCCTTCATGGCAACAGAACCCACAGCAACAATGACTTTCATCACCATCTTCATCTGGACTCTCCTCATATACACTCAAGGTAAGATATTATTTAATAGTTTTTTGAGGGAAATACAAATTTAGTACTGTATAATGCATTGTACCTTTTGAAAATATAATGCTGGTAATGAAAACAAAATAAAATATATATTTTTATTTTCAGAATCCAGTGGACAGGTTACTGTGACTCAGACTCCATCAATGAGATCAGTTCTCCAAGGACAGTCACTGTGAGCTGTAAGACCAGTCCTGCAGTGTATAATAACTACAACCTAGCCTGGTACCAACAGAAACCTGGAGAAGCTCCTAAACTCCTGATCTATACAGCAACTACCCGTCAAACTGGGATCCCAGGTCATTTCAGTGGCAGTGGATCTGGGACTGACTTCACTCTGACCATCACAGGAGTCCAGGCGGAAGATGCAGCAGATTATTACTGTCAGAGTTACCACTACATCAACAGTAAAGATCTGTCCACACAGTGTTACACAGCCGTACAAAAACCTCCCTCAGCAGGGCTGCACAGCTGCAGCTGAGATCTATAGTACTGGAGGTGCACTTACATGTTTATGTTAGTACTATAAGAGACCTTTTCACAAACTTACAGTATTCAAAGAACTGTGATTAAATTATTTATCATTTGAATCATTTTGACTGTGCGGCAGGAGAGAGAGATATTGACTGTGGACTGTGGGAGGAGACCAGTGCATCTCGACGAAACCCACCAAACACAGGTAGTACATGCAAACTCCACACAGTTAGCACCCAGGGAATTGAATCCAGGGCCCCAGCGCTGCCAGGCAGCAATGCTGTAACTCAAGAAATCATTCCTACAAACTGTGTTTTTAATCACACTGCTCACAGAATGACGCATGAGCTCAATAACAGACTGTAGTGCTTTTTTTTAGAAAAAAACAGTTTGAAAAACCCTATTTTTTATATTTCTTTAAAGTCTTTATCCTTCTCTGTTTACAGTTGAATACTTCAAAGATACATTGTAAGTGTAAGAGTATATCTCCTGATACTAATGAAACACCACTGGCCTGTTTGGATTAGTTGGATTAGGATAGTTTTTATTTCTTAAACTTTAGAAGAAACTAAAGAAATCTGCAGTTTTATCAGCTCAGGAACACTGTAGTGTCTGGGTCTGGCTGTTAGTACAATGTACCAGTTTTCTCTGCTGACCTCGCGGGGACGCTGTGGAGCTGGCAGTTCTATCAGTCAGCTGGCTGCCATAGTAATGCAATCAGACAGGAAGCAGGCTTCACCTGTGGATCAGCACATTCTCCCCGTCTCCTGGTGAAGCAGGCTGTTTAAGTTCAGAATGAGCTCTGCTCTGGGCTGTGGTATAGAGCTTCATCTCTGAGCCACTGCCTTGTTCCACGCTGTATCTGAGTTTCTCCTTGGACTACCGACCAAATTTGTCTCAATTTGAGCTTTGCACTTTCCCTGAGTTTCACTCTGCTGTGTACCTGAACTGCTTCTCAAGACCCTGACTTTCAGATATTTTCTTGTTCCTTTGATGTGTCTCTCCAGCTCCAAGCTGCGATTGTATCCTAACTTCAGTTCTGGACTGTGCTTTGCCTGTTTGCTGCTCCTGCCTGCTGCTCACCAGCTGACCTGTTCCAGCTCTAGGGTTCATCTTATGACCTACAGACCACTGTTACAGTTCCATCTTTAACAGCCTCATTGCTCCCATGGGTCTTGTTTCTCTGTGCCTGGATTCCATGTCATAGTTATGGGACCCTCATATAAATCAGATTTAACCCCCCTCTCTCCTTGCACAAGGAAGAGACCCTGCAGAGCGTCCACTATGAGCGCTGGACTGAACTCTTCCTGCTCTTCAAGGAGGAGTTCTGGGAGAAGGAAAGGATCCATAGGGGCAAGTCCATCACGGATCGCCCGTCGATCTTTTTCTACTACGTTAGCGAAGCGCTTGAGAGCGGGGTCGGGCTGGTCTGGTGTCTCACACCTGGTCGTACGAGTCCCTGTTCTTCCTGGGGATGAGCGACGAGGCCTGCCAGGAGGCGGCACTGAGCGACCTGGCCGCCATCCACAGCAAGGGCATTCGCGCTCTGTACGAAGGCGGGCTGGTGAAGAAGTGGAGCCTGGATGAGTCCAGCCTGGGTGCCTTTGTGCTCTTCACACCCTTCCAGCTGATGGATTATCACCAGGACCTGTTTGTGCCCTTTCAGAGAGTCTGCTTATTGGGGGAACACACCGCCCTGCTCCACGCAGGGATTGAGATGTCCAGGAAATCTGCTGTGAGGGCGGCCCGGCATGTGAACGACAAAGCATCTGCCGAAGCCGTTCCATGTATAAAGACGGAGCTTTAAAAAAATCTGCAGGGCCTCTGGGCTCTTCTTTCCAAAGCACAGTGATCTCTACAGGCTGGAGGTCTGTACGCCCAGGCAGAGCCCCTCCAGAGATCAGAGTCTCACTGAGAGTCATTCTCACATTTCCCTGGACGTGAAAATAAATCCAGAGCAGTGGCTCCCAGCCCTGGGGCTGCAGGAACACAGTCTGCTGGTTTTCATTCCAGCTGAGCTCTGCTCCTCTAGTGCATTTTCATAACTTCATTGATATTCTTGCTTGTTTACACTTTTAGCACACAGATCTTTACACGACCTGTTTTTAATTTGTCAGCTTTTAATTCTGATTGAATAGCTCCTACTAGTTGATTAATTGAAGATGAATAGTTAGGTGGGAGTGATGTGGTATCAGACATGCCCACAGTGGGAGTGACACGTTATGAACCACTTTGGAGACAGACAAGGTATCAGACACACCCAGAGAGGTTTTTCCTTCTACAGATCCAATTGGTTGCATTTCAGGCATGAGAGTGAAACTCCAAAACATGTACAGATCTGAAACCTATTACAAATCCGATGATCTCCAGTATGTATAATTTTTAATATGATTGTATTTAGTAAGAAACCAGGATGATACTCTATTTTCCTGCCAGGACCCACAAAGAGCCTGTTCTGTACTGGATTTGAGGTGCTTCAGGGGGATTGTAGTGTTTGGAAAAATAACCTCTTTAAAAGCAGGAAACACAACTGGTGCTTAAAGGGAATGTTTGGCTCTCTGACAGTTTTCAGGTTTTGCACAAGGTCAGTGAGTTCTGGAGATGGAAAATTATATTGGCTTAGAAAAGTACTGTACATTCAATGTACTGTTTCACAGTTTTCGCAATTTCTTTTCACAGAAAAGTAAAATCACTTTGGTGCAACCAGAGGGCAAACTCCCCCCGAGTCAATTCCTGAAGTCAGAGATGTTCTGTTCAATGTGCTGCTCTCCAGCCCAACATATTGTACAAAGTGCAGGAATTGAGGAGGGACTTAATCATCGGTGTCACTGAACATTAAGAAGAAGTTAACTGATGTCTTATAATAGCAACTTACATTTTAAGCTTTAATCCTACAGTCCTGCTACAGTATGTCTGAACACACAGAGCCATATGCTGCTTTAACCAGACTCACCACACTCCACTCCATTCCAGCTATGTTGAGTGGAATAAGGGCTCAGCTGATTGTGTCTCATCCTCTGCTCCTTATAGGCATATCTTAAAGAACCCACTTAAAACATTCTGGTCACAGTTGTCTGTTTGGATACAGCCTCAAGGAAGATAGGTGGGATAAACTTGATTTGTCTGGATATTCAGAATGCTGACAAAAAGAGTCCAACTGCCTCAGTTTCATCAATCAAAAATTAACAATTGGTTTGCAAAATATACTGTAAGATTTCATGTGTTGTAGGAAGAATATCTCGGGCAGAATTCTTTACTTTAGTGACTCACTGCCTGGGTCTTACAGTATGTCTTGGAGAAAAGTTAAGTCCTGATCTGGACTGTTGCAGTCACGTGGTTGGTAAAGTCCAATTTGCCAAGTTAGTCAGAGATAAAAGTGTAGCCAGTGAGTTTACCAATGAAATGAGTTGGTGGCTATATTTTAAGGTACGAAATCACAGCTGAGGACTGATTAGGATGTAATCAGGTCCATCAGTGAATGATCATGCTGAGGGTGTCTGAATGTCTTGAGTAGAAGTGCAATAGCAAACTGAGGGGAGCCAGGCTGCACCAAATATCAATAGGGTATTTCAGAATGAATAGTAATAATAGCATTGAACTAGCGGAGACTTTTGTTTTCTCTACAGGCAGTATGTGCACAGCTCCTGCTCAGCAGCTCCATCGTCTGTCTTACCCCAGAGTGTCTCTGCTCTGCCACCTGCCCTTCCCCTCAACTATCAGCCTGCTTTCAGCACAGTATCAGCCTGTCTTCCACATCTCTCAGCTTGAGCTCCCTACACTTACCTTTCTGACACCCTGGGAAACTCCTGCACCTGCGTTCCCACCTGACGGCTCATCCTGCTACCAATCTCCAGGACCTAGATTGTAATTAAACACATTGCATACCTACAGGCTCTATGGACTTGAGTAGAATCCATATTGCTTACAACCCATAAATCTAGGTTCTTGATGTGATTCAATGGCAGTGGGTCTGGAACAGCGTTTACACTGACAATAACTGGAGTCCAGGCTGAAAATGTAGAAGATTATTACTGTGGGAAGATTGGATTCTACTCTATCCTGCAGAGATGCTGACTCATTAAAAAAGAGGCACGTGTGTATAAAGATTCAGAATTAAGATGAAATGAGAGAAACAGAAGAAAGCATTTTTAAAAAAAAGATTGAGTATAAAGTGTGGTTTGGCTCAGATAGTGTGAATTGTGTAGATATCTCTGCGGACTAGAGTAGAATCCATATTGCATACAGCCCATCTGTCTGGGTTTCCTGATTGATTCACTGGTGGTGAGTCTGGACCAGCCTTTACACTGATAATCACTGGAGACCAGGCTGTTCTCTCAGCTCAGGCCTTTTCTGTCTGTGACGGGATTTGCATACAGGAAGGAACTTTGCATACCTGTGCCGCCTCACTGCTCCAAACACTTTAAGACTCACAGTGTGGATCAGTCACTGTTCAGACCTTTCAGAGTCACTGACACACAGGACAATGATGCCACTGATTCTACTGCTGGGGACACTGGGGCTCTTTGCTCAAGGTGGGGATTAAAGAAAATACTTCTCTAATTTTATTATATTTATTTTATTAACATTAATTTCACAACATAAACCTTTTAAAGTTAAAGTTGAAAGAACTGAATAAATTTAGAATAAATCTAAAATTTTAATTATGTTTACAGAGGCAAATATATTTGTAAAAAGTGTGTATTATAATTAATTATTGGGCTAGGTGTTTAAGATATGTTTTGATTTGTGGAGTATATACTGTCGCTGTTAGTATATTATGTAAACAAGTTTTACAGAACAGAGTAAAATAGCTAAAAGAAATTAAATTCCCTGTGTTTTGTCTTGTTTTCAGAATCCAGTGGACAGGTTACTGTGACTCAGACTCCAACAGTGAAAACTGTTCTCCCTGGACAGACAGTCACTGTGAGCTGTAAGACCAGTCCTGCAGTGTATAATAACAACTACCTAGCCTGGTACCAACAGAAAGCTGGAGAAGCTCCTAAACTCCTGATCTATCTTGCAACTACCCTTCAGACTGGGATCCCAGAGCGTTTCAGTGGCAGTGGATCTGGGACTGACTTCACTCTGACCATCACAGGAGTCCAGGCTGAAGATGCAGCAGATTATTACTGTCAGAGTTTCCACTATCCAAGCAGTACCTATGTGTTCACACAGTGTTACACAGCCGTACAAAAACATCCCTCAGCAGGACTGCACAGTGACTGCACTGCTAAAGCTGGGACCTACTGCAGGTGCACTTACAGTACAAGTTTATTATACTACTGTAAGAGATAATTTAACACAGTCATGGTGTTCAAGAAACTGTGATTATTCTATTTCTCATTTAAATCATTTTGACAGTGAGGCTTTGGGGCAGACAGACACACAAACACAAACACTCACGCCGAGGTCAATTTTCACAGCAGCGGGGGCACTGTGGAGCTGGCTAGTTCTACCAGTCCAGCCGGTTGCTGTGGAAACGCAGTCAGACAGGCAGCTGGGTTCACCTGTGGATAACCATGTCTTGCTGAACTTCAGTCTTTAAAAACAAAGTTTGTACACAGTTTGATTTCCTGGGTCTGGCCACAAGGTAGACAGGTGGGAGAAATCAGTTTGTCTCGGCTACAGCTTATTTCTGAATATATTCGGACATTCAACATGTCGACAAAAAGAAGGAGTGCAATTGTCTTATTTCAAAATAGACAGCAAACATAACAGTTGGATCACGAACACAAGATTTCTTGAACACAAGTAAGAATATCTTGGACAGAATTCTGTACATCACAGCTGGTGATTGGCTGAGATGCTGTCAGCTTAGGTTCTGGTACCACCCTACAGATCTTCCACTGGTGGATCTTCCTCTGGGTGATGAACAGTGACCTTGGACCTTATGATCATGTCCAGATGACTCTCTGCTAGACATCCAATCCACCAGCAGCAAACATCCATCATGGAGAGTACTGGGTCATCACTGTCCTGTGAAAGACAAACCCATCTCCCTCACTTCCCCACACACAAAGAGCACCAGGTCACTGTGTGGCTGAGATCACAGCATGAGAGCCATATAGAGCTAAAGACAGGGGCCTTTTCAGCTACATTCTTGTGCCCTTTCTGCTTGCTCAAGGCACACAAAGATAATTAGAAAATTAAGAGAATGTTTCTGATACTTCTTTTTCAATGTAGAAAGAACATGATCATCCAAAAAGCTCACATACAAAAAATTGAATCAACAGACTAATTAAACAAGTATGATGATATAAAAACAAAAATAAAAATCATCAGACTGTGCTATCAGAAACATTGTATGAGGAAATTGCAATTAAGACTGACTTTTTATTAAAAATAATTTCTCTAACTTCAGATGCGAGACACTGGTATTTATAGAATATCTGGTGAGTGGAAGGGTATTCAGAAACTAGTATTTTGTAGCAATCAAAATACAGAAATAAAAAGTTAATAGAAGTTTGGTAGTAAGGGATATTCTAATAGAATCTGCTAATTAACATAGTCTAATAATAATTTGAAAACACATCATTGATATCATAATGAACAATTGGATTGCTCTGATTGAGAATGATTAAAAATATTATCTTTATTAGTACAATAAGCACAGCAGAAGCTTCTTCACATTTAAAATCATCCAGTTTGTCTAGATGCCTGGGTGCTCATCAATTACCACACAGTTAGAATGGATGTGTGCAGTCTGGCCCACACCTGGAATAGAGGGACAGAAAGAACACTAAAGAGAAGGAACTAAAGGAAAAAAGACACAGCACTCCACAACACTTTGCCAGTCATCATATAGTAATACTTCTATGAATCAATATACAGTTGGCAGTGATATCCCTAAAGCCATGTAAAAACCCACCTGAAATGTGGACCCCGATCTTCTGGTCTGCATCTTAAATAACAAGTGGAAAATCCTGGAAGATTCCCAACCACAATATTACATCTTTCCAAACTCCTACAAAATAGATCACCTTTCCATGATAAGAACTTCAGGAAGTTCAGATGCAAAATAAAAAGTAAATATGCAAAAAATTGGTATTGACACGTTTGATAGTTTTACGGTAGTGAAAACAGATTTATTTGTATGAAGGAATAAATGTGATTTAACTGCTTGAGACTGATATAACCTACAAGGTTTACAACAACACTTTATAGCTGATCTACACTATAAGATAGGAGATCATTAGAATTAACATATGTGATATATATAAACTCTGATGTTTTCAAGTCTTATCTTGGTAATCCCTGCGTGAAAGATCAATCTTTCTTATCACAGCAGATCATTTCACAAATATATTCTATTAAGATTTATCGTTTATTATGCATGTTGTGGTGTTGCATCAATAAGTTCTACACCATGTATGTTATGCTGCAGCTGCTATTAAGCCTTGCAGTGAAATGACAGGTTGAGCCCCAAGTGCAGGACTGCAGGGATCTTTGGGAGATCAGAGAGATGAGATGGAGGTGAGACAGTGAGCAGGAAGCAGAGAGCGAGAGATGTGTGGGCTGACTGGGCTGGGAGCGAGTGAAGGCTGCAGTCTGCAGACTGGGACCTGTCTGTGGAGAAGGTGGGGAGACCAGCGCGAGAGGACCTGTGTGGAAAGTAGACAGCAGGGTCACTGGGGAGAGTTCGCCAGGAATAAACAGACAGAGGAATAGCAGGTTCTGTAGCAAGGCCAGCGGAGGACTGGGATCCCCAGGTGCTGGCAAGAGGACCTCCAGGGGAACGTGAGTCTCTGCTGGATCAGTGATTTCAGAATGTTTAGAGAAAAAGCTGTTGTGTTTAAGAGGCGTACTGTATATGCAGAGCCTAAATGTGGTAGAGCTCTAACATCAGAGTACTGATCTAGCAGTACATGCACTACATATTATATACACATAACAACAGACCCAACCCTTGCAGATTGCACCTGTTCTCCCAGCTCAGGCCTTTTCTAACTGTCTGTGACAGGATTTGTATACAGGAAGGAGCTTTGCATACCTGTGCCGCCTCACTGCTCCAAACACTTTAAGACTCACAGTGTGGATCAGTCACTGTTCAGCCCTTTCAGAGTCACTGACAAACAGGACAATGATGACACTGATTCTACTGCTGGGGACACTGGGGCTCTTTGCTAAAGGTGAGGATTAAATAAAATACTTCTCTAATTCTACTATTTTTATTTTAGATTAACATTAATTTCACAATATTAACCAAACTGTGAAAGAACTTTAGAATAAAAAAAATTTAGAATAAACCTACAATTTAAAGAACTTTAACAAATGTGTATACTGTATATACAAATATTTATACAAAGTATGTATTAATAATTCTTGTTGCTATTTCACCTCCAGAGTCCAGTGGGCAGATTGTTCTGACTCAGTCTCCAGCTCAGTCTGTTCTCCCAGGAAGCTCTGTCTCTATCAGCTGTACAGTCAGCAGCTCTGTTACCAGTGGTAGTACCAGCTACCTGCACTGGTACCTGCAGAAACCTGGTCAGGCTCCACAACTCCTGGTTTATCGTGCAACAAACCGTTATACTGGGGCTCCTGATCGATTCACTGGCAGTGGGTCTGGAACAGCCTTTACACTGACAATCACTGGAGTCCAGGCTGAAGATGCAGGAGATTATTACTGTGGGCAGAGTGGTTATAGTTTTCCATTCACACAGTGATACATGTCTGTACAAAAACCTCCCTCAGCTCTACAGGAGCTGCTCTGGCTCATCAACAGGAATCACAGAGGACTGAGGTTGAGAACAGCTGCAGAGCTACAAATAAAATAATGTTAATTAACATTACAGATAATAATTATAATTAACAAATTCTATATTTTTAGCATGACTAGCTATCTATTTTATCGTGTGACATTTGTTGTTTATGTAAAATAGAATGCAATTAACTCTGCTTCTACAGACAGATCACAGATGCTACTGTGAGACACCTGGGATCTGGGTGTTTTTTATTAAGATGTGTTAAATGGAAACACAGACTGCAGTTATAAGTATTGACCACAAGAGGGAGATTGCTCTCCGGTGTAACAGCACTATGATTTCGTCAGTGAAACAGGGTTCATTTCCCACAATGTTGAACTCAGGTCTCTCATTGCTGACATTTCTCTCCTCCTAGCTAGTGATTTAAAAACTGTTTATTGCCTAGTTTGCTTACTCAGCACTGAAAGATTTTAGTCTGAAACATCCTAATATTTTAAGCATTTAAATATTGTAACGCCCCAGTCCGGTGGTGAGGAGGAAGCGCCCCTAGGCGCTCATAGTACCGCTGGGCAGGCTGGGAGTTGTAGCCGGGGAGAGTCTGAGGGTCAGCACGATGACCAGCAGCTGACCCTGCATATGTAAATAGTGTCAGAGCAGTTTTAGTGTCCGGTGTAAACGTATAAGTGTATAGCCTGTTGTTAAGAAGGACCACCTTAAGGATGTGTACGTGTTCCGTCAGTCTCCTCATGTGGGATATATCCTGTATTTGGTTCTGTGTGTGTCAGTCAGAAGAATAAAAGCTTTCGCTTGGTTCACTAATCGGGTCTCCACTAGTCCTTTGTCCTGAAAGAACCTGTATACGCTACAATATGTTGCGAATAAAATCTCCTGAGGGAATTGTTATATACTTGTTTTTCTCTTTATAAAATTGGACATGCTTATACAAGGCAATTACTCTTTAAAAAAAGAAAGCGTAAAAATGTGTTGTCACGTCTTGACCACCAGTCCATACTAAATGAAAGGACATTATGCACATTATGGTGTCTGTGGGTTAGTGTGAGGTCTGTTCCCCACAAAACCTCTTTTAATCTGCACATTTCTAATCTTCACTATCTTCATGACTTCCTCATGGAATCACTGCTTCCCCGGGACACAGGAACTGCTACAATAGTCTTACTGCAAAGACTCAGCTACTGTATCTACATGCATAATGTAAAAATGCAAATGTCTCAAATGTCTAACATTTTCTGCCTAAAACATTAAACCATCCCTGATTTACACCAGGAGAGGCATAGTGAAGAGGAATGACCTGCCTCTAAACAATATGTCGGACATATATGTATGCAGAACTTTGATGAACTTCAATGCTGAACTTGTTTAGTTCCTGTTTAGATTTAGATCAAAGCAGAGGAATGCAGAATATCCATCTCTCTCATAAATATTGTGAGTTAGCGTGTCATGTTTTAGTGAATATTTCATTTTTACTGCATGAAACAGACCAAAGCAATTACTTTTAAAGTAAAAATCATTGGGACATTAATCATTTAATGCCACCAGAGAACAGCAACATTGATTTATAGTTTGCACAGCAAACTAATTGATAGACAGAGGAATCAGGGCTAGGAGCTACAGATGCAGCCATTCAAAATGCGTGGTACAAACACATACTGCAGGCATTTTCCTACATCATAACGCGACAGACTGCGATACATGATTGGCTGGCCAAAATGACGGACAGGGGCACTCATGGCGCGTTGGTCGGTAGTGGAAAGATTTAATCATTGAATCTCTTTACTGTGCACATTTTAATCTGCTTTATATTAAATATTTATATGGAATTTTACCACTAAAGGGAAATTTTAGTAGCTGAGCATAAAAAGAAGAGGAGCATAACACGTCTGATGGTCATAAATATTATTAATTTAGGAACATAAACATATTATGTTAACTGTAGAAAAAATACACACCAGTATTCCATTTCTCCTTAAACATTTTAAGCATCAAAGTCTTACATGTGGTTATTTCAGAAACGTTTTTACATGCTCCTTGCTCCTTCTGACCATGTCACTGTACGTTTAAAAGCATACTTTTAGAATTTGATTAATAGGGAATATAATATGGAATCGAGTATCTAAAGAAATTAATAACGGTATAACTATATTCATGTAACTGGAACCCGGGGGGACCGCTGTGTACATACGTTCACAACGCAAGAAATACTGCCGCCCCCTCCAAAAACCCTTTTTTCTTGCTTACAGTAGTACTTCTCGCATAAAGAAAGTTAGGTGTTAGCATAAACTATTTGTAATCAATATTTTCAGAGAAATCAGAGAAGAGGCTCTGGTGAAATTTCTCTGTGAACTGAAGAGTTAAAGTGTAAAGTGTCTCCTCCTTTTAACGGGAAGAGACATGGTGCTTTAAACAAGAGAGTGTGGTGTTACTTTTTGTCAGTGAAAAAGTGTGTTTTACTCCCTGGTGAAAACGGGCTTCCATAAGAATCAAGTAATAGGTTTATTCCAAGCTGGAAAAAAGAAGAAAGAAAACACATTCCAAAAAATTTGTATACTGTGGCTTCTGGGAAATATGTTTTTCCTGCATTAAAGTTTAACCCATCCAGAGTGCCCTACATTACAAACCCTAAGCGTTTCACCCTCACACGTGAAGAAGGATTCACAGCCGAAATGTAGCAGTATTGTATTGCAGTAAATGTTTATATCATTATATCTATTTTTTTATTTATTTTTTAAAAATAAAAAAAATCATTTCCCCAGCCTAAGAGGGGGTCTGCCCTCATTGACAGCTGACACTCCTCCATACACTCAAGTGAAAAATTAATAATGCCAATGTAAACGTCGTATTGACAATTTGTTGATAGTAAAACTGTTAAGTTCTCTAAAGCTTTCTCAGTCAAGTATGATAGTTTACCCAGGGAGCTGTGTAAGCATGAGTAGGCACCAAAAGATCAGCTAAACTGGGAAAATGCCACACCGAAGATATTATTAATAACCTTTTAAATCTGAAGAGAGATCTAAAGGGATCTTAATACCCTTTATTAATAGGAATCACATGAATTTGCATCCTACCGCTGTGTACATACAGTATGAACATGTTGTGATATTTAGCAATATAAAAAATGTCAATATAATTCCAATAATGTTAGCTATTTTAGTTTTTCAAAGAAATTTTTATTTGTTAAAAGAAAACTGATGGTGACAGCTGGGTTTGAACACTTAACCTCAGAATTACAAGTCAGTCACTTAAGCAATCACACCACCAAGATAGACCTGTGACACATCTCAATGCAAAGTCTTATACTACTGTTTGTGCAACAGTACAAGAGTATAGTTATACCATTATTAATTTCTTTAGATGCGCGATTCCATATTATATTCCCTATTAATCAAATTCTTAAAGTATACTGTTTACTCCATGATCGAGCGTCAGAAGGAGCAAGGAACACGTAAAAACGTTACCGAAATAGCCACATGTAAGACTTTGATGCTTAAAATGTTTAGGGAGAAATGGAATCCTGGTGTGTATTTTTTCTTTAAAATACAGTACCAAGACCAGCCATATACAGTACAGTGTACATACAGTAATATGTTTATGTTCCTAAATTAATATATTTTATGAGCATGTGAAAGGCATGGTGAATCGGAGATTCTCAAGAATTACTTTGCATGATTGGAAACAAATGCGTGATTGGATCAACGAAATGCTGTGGTGTTACTTTTTGTTAATGAAAAAATAAAGTCTTTTCGTTGTCCAAGGTCATTCATTATTAATACTATTTGTAATATCTTCGGTAAAGACTTTGATGGCGACAGCTCAAACATGAGAGGTTGACCTTTATTAGCTCCACCTTGCGGAAATTCCGGATACTATTATCTTACGTGCAGTATCATGCGGTATTATGCGGGATTATACGGTATTATACTTTAACCCATGTTATACTGCGACAAGCGCACCGTGTTTTAATGCTGTATAACCCACACTTTTTGAATAGCTGCATCTGTATATGGCATAATCTGTGATTTTGTATAAAAAGCATCCTTTTGTATCAATGAGTTGAGTCAGTGCTTCATCGGCTTTGGCTCCCATATGCATATGTAATAAAGTAATGCCTGAGCAGGCAGCGGATGTAGAGTAAGAGGTATAGCATTCCGCCCACCGTTTGGTGTTGAGTTAAGACCAGGATTTAGCCCACCTGGCAAGCGATATGTAGTACAGTTCCAGGGGTTTACTGGATTGTGACTGTCAGTGAGCTGTAGTTGTTCTACAGTTCAGGAAAGCTGGGATTTGGAACATGGTCCGTGTTCTCGAATTGTGATAGTCCGTCAGATTGTCTCAACTGGGGGATTCTGAGGCTCGCGTGGGAGCCAAAAAAATGGGTTAATGTCAGTAAAAAGGGATGGAAGTGTCTGACTGGATGTCAGTGAAAAAGAAGTTTGGCGAATGTGAGCATAAGCTCAAAGAGACGTATGGATTGTCAGATGGAGCTTAAGGCTATGGCTGAATGCAATGAGGTTTTATTTGCTAAAAAAGAAAAATTTAAGAGAGAAATAGAAATAGTAAAGCATGAGTTAGCAATGTGCAAGAAGAAAAAGAAACAATAAAATGCTTTGATTATAAACACAAACTTGAGGATATAGACCAGTGGGCGAAAGAGGTACCTCACCCTAAATCGGGTATTCAGCAGACCTGTAGTTCGCTCCAGACTCTAAAGGATGTTTACAATATTCAACCAGTAGAAGCAGCAATGGTTTTTAGAAGAATAGGAGAAAGAAAAGCAGGGACTCTGAGACAGGAATGCGAAGCAGAGAATAGCGAACAGGGGTGGCGGGTGGTGTGGCGTCTTTTTGAAAGAACACTATCCACCTAAGACTGATTGGAAGAAGGTTACAGCATGTCAGCAGAAGGAGTGAGGATGTTGCAGATTTTACAGAGAGGTTTATTTCACTGTGGTTTGAATACTCAGGACTAGCTAGTGAGGTGAGGTCAATGAGGATAGCTTCTCAATAATTTAAACAGATATACTGTATACTATATATAAATAGAATGGAATATGTGTGCATTTCAAATGGGAACTTCAGATTTTGGGGAAAAGAGATCTGGGGAATCCATGCTTAAGCATTTGGGGAATCAAATTCATTACTATTGTCAACAATTTGGACACGTTCAGAAGAATTGCAGAAAAAATGGTTGGATGTCAAAAAATCAGAAGATAAGAGGGGAAACAGGAAACCAACAGCCTATAACCCGACAGACTAAGAAGGGCAGAAGGGGTTTTAAACAAGAAAGCCCCCTTGTAGCCTCCTTATGCTTGACACATAGTTTAAACAAGATGGAACTTGTTTTACATTGCACTGTGAATAATGTAGAAGTACCATTGTTATGGCACACAGGTGCACAGTTATTATGTTTGTCTGTTAAAACTGCTGAAAAATGTAAAATACAATTTTCTAACAGACAGAAAAAATGTGTAGCTTCAGATGTCTAAGGATAGGGCTCAAGCAATTAGATGGTGTAAGCCATCTAGCACTTTCAAATAATCGAGGGCCATTTTTGGGAATATGTAACTTTAACCGTACATGGGTGGACTCCTTTGCAGTATGGGCTCAACCACTGACTGATCTGCTCAAGGGAGGAGGAAAGTCGGAGGATCAAATCTTCCTCACCACGGAAGCTGAGAAAGCTTTTAATGATTTGAAATCAGATCTTTTGCAGACTCCTGCCCTGGATTTTCCCCACCTGGAGAATCCATTTTATCTATATGTAAGTGAGCGTGGGGGGGTTCTGGACTGCTGGGACCCTGCCTTAGAGCAGTACAGGCTGTAAACAGCATAGTGCTGGACCAGCGCCTGATTGTGTGGTGCCCCTGTGAAGTGCATGGGTCCTGTTTTATGCACGAGGAAAAAAAAAAGAACAGGATGGGCTGTAGTCTCAGATAGTGAGGTTCTCCGAACAAGGAGCATGAGTACTGGGAAGTCTGCACAGCAGGCCAAACTCAAAGAGCTCATAGAGGCTTGTAAATACCCTAAAGGCAAGATTGCCACTATATACGGAGACTCACGGTATGCTTTTGGGGTGTGTCATGATTTTGGGAGACTATGGAGGAATAGGGATTTTTTCACAGCAGCTGGCACACCTCTAAAAAATTCTGAATTGGTAGCTGAGTTATTAGATGCTTTAATGATGCCACAACAGGTTGCAGTGGTGAAGTGTAAGGGACATTGTAAAAATGATTAATGGGTGGCTAAGGGGAATACCCTAGCCGATGCAGCAGCATGACAGGCAGCCTTAAGACCTGGAGAACACTGTCAGCTAGCGTCTCCAGGTGAAGCAGATTTAACCAACTAAAATTTTGCGATTTTGCTGTTTGATGTAACAAAAGCGGGACCAACAGGGGACCTGGAACAACATAGGGATCACGGAGAAAATTTGTTTCTGTCACTAGCTTATTTCTCCGTAGTAAAGACTAATCAGAGCTCGTGTTGGATACGTATTGCCATACCACGTTACACGTTACAAGGAAGGTTGCTCTTGGGGGTCATTCCTTTTAATATGAACGACCATCTACTGTAGGTATACTAGATCGGAAAAATGGAACTACTCTGAACGTGATGTAAAGGGGGATAACTTAACACAGCCGTATAGAGAAATGGCTAAGGGGCAGGGGTGGAATCCCACACATTTTGAGGGTTCGTACGCACCTCATTATAATCACAGTAAACTCCCACCTGCCTTACGCCTTGCCAGGCAATACAGGGGATGGTTATGTTTTAACAGGACATATACTGTAATCAGAATCGGAAAATGTGTCAATATGTTCTAAAGGGGGGACTGAGGGTTAAAACATTGTTTCCTCTTATTTCACTAGTTTGCTTTTACTGTGTAAATAATTTACTAACATCATTTTACTAACCATCCTGCTAGAATAATGAAAAATGACTAACTGCAACTTAAATGTGAGCTGGCTACACACTTGGAATGTGAAGGGCAGAGCCAGTTTCGGGCAGCCTGACCAGAACTGAGAGTGCCCGATATCTGCTTAAACAATGATTAACAAAATCTAGAAGCACATAATGTCTGCTTAAACAATAATTAAAAGGAACCCAAGAATATTCTTACAGTTTATCACGTACTAAGGCTAGCAGCCTTGGCTTTACACCATATATGTGGGTTTCTGTTTGTGATTTTGTATAAAAAGCATCCTTTTGTATCAATAAGTTGAGACAGTACTTCATCGGCTTTGGTGCCAGTATGCATACGTAATAAAGTAATACCTGCTTCATACACAACCAGATCGTGTCTCCTTTGTTGGACACAACAATCCTATAAGAACCTGCTAATATGGATACCCAGGACTTTTCCTTAAACCTAATCTTCTCTTATTCTACTTCAGTGCAACACTTTTGGGGGTTCAAACCATTTGATCGCAAATATCCAGGCTCGCAGCACTATACACTGCAAAAGTACAGTCATCTGTACTTTTGAAATACGTGTTCCTAACTAAACCTTAACCTCCTCTGAGGTTTGATGTTTCAGATCCCAGATCCCCCAGTCCTAATTTCAATTTATGTCCTTTAGAACTGCTTTCATACAGCCCTGTTTTCATTTTGAGTCTCCATTTATGTCCCTCTTCTCAGCCTCAGGTCTAGTAGTGGCTGTTTTCCTTTGTCTTTAGCCTCAGGTTTTATTGTACTCTGTTTCCTTCTATCAAATAAATCAAAATAACAGCTACAACATGAAGCAATTGAGTGTGGCAACCTTCTATCACTGCACGGGTCTTTCTCAGCTTCAGTTGCACCTGCTACCAACTAATTTGTTCATTTACATAGGCTGGAACGAGGCCCACAGCTATTCCCTTTTCCTGCAATTGTCTGTAGACATCAGGATGCATGCTAGCATTCTCTAAATATCTATATAAAATATCTACAAAGTGTTATATAAATATAAAAATATCTACAAAGTGTTATGATGTACAGTACCAGAAAAAATATCTTCCTTCTAGAAAGGTGCTGTTCACAGCATCGCACTATATTTTGTCTTCAGTTATGCTCAATACAACTAAGCCTTCACATTTGTTTAGCATCCATATTACAAAAAAATTGGATCATTTCTTAAATAATCCCAGGTTCCCCACTTTATTTTAGAATATTTGTAAACCGCAAGAGCTCTGCATTTTCATGTCAGTAAAAGCAAGGTCTCTGATTCTCACAGTATTGTGTATATTTTTACTGTATATAGACTTCAAAAATGTGATTTGTGTGTGGTTCTAAATTATTGCAGTTTTAGTGTACTTGTCACAGTCTAGCACATTAATCTCTGAAAAGTTTTACGGACCAGAAAAAAAATAATCAGGAAAGTCACCTTGTACATGCATCTCATGTCATATTACCGTAAACATCAGCCATTGCTGAAGTATTTGGTACATTTGAGCTATATTTCTCAGAAATTCTTCATTTGCAACTCGAAAAAAAATCAAATAAGAAAGGACTAATGAGATAGCTAGACATCTTAAAGAGGCTACAGGAGGAGAAGCAAAGAGAAGAATTATTGCAGCAAAGCAATATTGACACTTCAACTTATATGACATAAAGGCGCAGAAAGAACAGTTAATGAAGTTTGCATCAGACCAGACACAGACACATCCAGGTCTATTGAAAAATGTTTACATAAAACCATACATTACATTAAAATCCACATGGGGAAGTCTTGTTAGTGGTGAGGAAGTGTCGCAAGATATTTGGCAAAATATCTGAAAGATATTGTGAATCATTTCAGAAATGTGTTGAATAAAAATACATTCAACCCCAATCCCAGCCTCAGAGCAAAGTTACTATGCTGCAGAAACTAACTTCTTATATCATTTTTGAATATAAGTGTTTCACTGTACTTGATGGTGACAGTAAATTTAAAAAAGCCATGAGCCTTTAAAAATGTACATCATTTACCTCTTGTACTGTATATAAGGCACAGGCTAGTGCATAGATGTATCAAAACATAATTGGGTGTTGATTTCACCCCGTCTTCATTTCAGCTATCAAAACATGAAACAAATTGAACTGTCACACAAAAAGAATCACAGCTGAGGCTTGTAAGGTTTTAATCTACCCCAGCTATTATTGCGTCAGGAGACAATTTGCTGGTATGCTGTCATGAAGGTAAGATATGTTAAAATTCTACAATGCTCTGTTGTGTGAAAATAAAGAGCGGTCAGTGACCGCAAGCCTCCACAATGCAAATCTCACAAGGTGACTTGCTGTTTTATATCTCTATCAGCTATGGTTGAAAGCTGATTAGGGCTTTATATGAGCAAACTGGAAATGAATGTCTTATCTAAAACTAAAACACAGCTAAAATGTGACTTAACTTAGAGGTAATTGTATTCCATTTCCCAGATAGTCTAATGTATTCATCTGTAAAGTGCAGATGAAGAATGAATGCCTATGTGTTTTACCATGTAGCAATCTATTGTTGAAACCTAAATTATATTTGCTGAGTAAATTAAATGTCATCATAAAGTACTATTTAAATAGTACCTTATTATTTTATGGAAGTAGAACAATCATACAACAATCATACTCCATTGAATCTTCTAATGTTTTTTTTCTGACTGTTTTATGAATATACCATAAACCATAAACCATTAAGCCATAAACAGAATATGATTTGTATGACATCATGTAAGAACACTGTTCTACTGTACCGTGATACTATACGATACTATACGTCATAACATTTTTTAGATATTTTTCTCCTGCACTAAGATGGCCATGAGAGAATGCTAGCATGCATCCTGATGTCAACAGACAATTGCAGGAAAAGGGAATAGCTGTGGGCCTCGTTCCAGCCTATGTAAATGAACAAATGAGTTGGTAGCAGGTGCAACTGAAGCTGAGAAAGACCCGTGCAGTGATAGAAGGTTGCCACACTCAACTGCTTCGTGTTGTAGCTGTTATTCTGATTTATCTGATAGAAGGAAACAGAGTACAGTAATACCTGAGGCTAAAGACAAAGGACAACAGCCACTACTAGACCTAAGGCTGGGAAGAGGGACATAAATGGAGACTCAAAATGAAAACAGGGCTGTACAAAAGCAGTTCTAAAGGACATAAATTGAATTTAGGACAGGTGGAACTCCCCTGTGTACTGTGTACTGAATAGTACACAAACCTGACAAGGATATCAAGGATATATAGTTTGAGTTTCCCTTTTAAATAAAGTGTTTGTTTTTTTTCTATAAAAGAAACATACCACTTGTAGGTTACCTGCTTCCGGTATTTAAACAGGCAACCCTAAGATAGTCAAGAAATGAAGGTATCTATCAGGATCCCAAAGCTGTCTGTGAGCAAAAGGGCTAAGGATCGTTATGTCTTTGAGCAGTGTGAAGGCTGTTGCAAGGGAACTCTCCTAAAATGGTCTGTTATGACCCCAAGTGTCTAAAGGGGTGTAACATTTAGGATAATTCTTTTGGAAGCAGGTAGGTTTTGGTGAGGGACTAGGAAGCGTGATAAGGGTAAGGAACTAGAAGGAAAGCTAATCTGACTACAAAAGAAAACCCAAAACACAGGGTCTTCAGCGTCTTCAACACCCTAGCTAACCTGCACTGACTACCCAAAACCATACAAGACAAATGGCACTCACCCGTATTAAACTAGTGTACTAATACAAAATCAACTAAGTCTGTAAAGTGTACCCAACAGCCTAAACTAACCTTATATACAAAAGTTCACACTAAAACACAAGTGAACCAGGAATACAAATAAGGGAAAACAAGAGTAATCAATAGGAACAGGGTACAAAATAACACAAAGGTTGAACATGTAACACATTAGGGCAAGGTAATGGCAAACAAGGATGAACACACAAACAAACAAAAGTACAAAGAAACTAACAGAAAACCAACAAAACAACAAAGCCAAAGCTATACAAAAATACACACACAAAGCAAAACAAACCAACAAACGAAGCCGAAGCAATAACCAGAAGCGAAACAAAGCGATAACCAGAACCAAACAGGACCAAAGTCAAATGAAAGGCCTTTTCTTCCTGAAAGCCTCCATGTTATATAGTGAATAAAGTGAGTTCTGATTGGCTGAGGGCTGACTGATGATGACATCATATTGAAACAGTGGTGTGATGGTTGGCCAATGGGGAAGGGAGAACAATCAAGGGTCAGCAGTGTGGAACATAGAAAAAAACACACACAGAACACACACTGGGACGTAACATGGTCACTAAAAATATTAAAGCGCTCTTTGTCATTGAGTAGCTGTGATTCAAGAAAGGGATCTGTAACACCTATCCTAGTTGTAGCCATATCACCCTGCAACTCACAACTGGCAGCCTACTGAAACTAAGCA
The DNA here is from genome assembly GCF_055471065.1 of Atractosteus spatula. NCBI lineage: Eukaryota > Metazoa > Chordata > Actinopteri > Semionotiformes > Lepisosteidae > Atractosteus > Atractosteus spatula. The sequence goes on from NC_142729.1 coordinate 10,944,841, forward strand.
GGTATGAGCCTGGTCAGTACCTGGATGGGAGACCTCCTGGGAAATACTAAGGTTGCTTATTTCCAATTGGCCCTTACCAATCATGGCCTCCTAATAAACCCCATCTATGAATTGGCTTCATTACTCTGCTCTCCTCCCCACTGATAGCTGATGTGTGGTGGGCGTTCTGGTGCACTATGGGTGCTGTTGCATCATCCAGGTAGATGTTTCACATTGGTGGTGGTAGAGGGGATCCCCATTACCTGTAAGGTGCTTTGAGTGGAGTGTACAGAAAAAGTGCTATATAAGTGTAAGCAATTATTATCCTCAGAGGAGGTTAAGGTTTAGTTAGGAAGTTAGTTAGTTAGAGTATTTCAAAAGTACAGATGATTGTACTTTTAAAGTGCAGTGTATAGTGCTGCGAGCCTGGATATTTGCAATCAAATGGTTTGAACCCCCAAAAGTGTTGCACTGAAGTAGAAGAAGAGAAGATTAGGTCAAAGGAAAAGTCCTGGGTCTCCGTATTAGCAGGTTCTTATAAGATTGTTGTGTCCAACAAAGGAGACACGATCTGTTTGTGTATGAAGCAGGTATTACTTTATTACGTATGCATACGGGAACCAAAGCCGATGAAGTACTGACTCAACTTATTGATACAAAAGGATGCTTTTTTATAATCAGAAAAACAGAAAACCCACCCAAAACAGTTTCAGTACAATTCCATGCCATATATGGTGTAAAGCCAAGGCTGCTAGCCTTGGTACGTGATAAACTGTAAGAATATTCTTGGGTGCCTTTTAATTATTGTTTAAGCAGACATTATGTACTTCTAGATTTTGTTAATCATGGCTTAAGCAGATATCGGGCACTCTCAGTTCTGGTCAGGCTGCCTGAAGCTGGCTCTGCCCTCATGTTTCAGGCACATAGCAGCTCACACTTAAATTGCAGTTAGTCATTTTTCATTATTCTAGCAGGATGGTTAGTAAAATGATGTTAATAAATTATTTACACAGTAAAAGCAAACTATTGAAATAAGAGAAATAAATGTTTGATCCCTCACCTACAAGAATAAATAATCTCAGAGGAGATAAGGTTACATCAAAACTAAGGTTCTCTGAATAGTGAAACTTTAGGTTACAATCTCACCGGTGCTGCATGATGACAGCACCGTGGAAAAATTAGCCAGTTACAGATCATGGTATTCCCACAGTCCTTAAACTGATCACAAAAAAATGCAAATCATCAGTCATAGGGCGCAGAAATAACACTGGAATGGTGACAATCAACTTTTTTGTGCTACACAATTCTTGATTTGAATTCTACACTGTACACAGTATATTGTGATAGTTAGGGATGTTAATTCACTACTGGCTGGGACTTTCCACCATGAGGAAAACAAGCTACACAAATGTTCTCCTAGTATTCACTAAGTGCATCATAGAATTAATTTTTCAAGTTAATTTCAAAATCTGCAAACAAAAATCCTTAACTACCCCTCCTATAGAACCTTAATTAATTTTCAATTTAAAAAAAAATCTTAATTTGTCCTCTAATCTTGCTTCAAGATCATGAACAAAACAAAAGTCTGTACTTAGCACACTCTTTTATAGGTGAAAAACATATTTTAGTTTATACAGAATAGTCAAATTTGTGGTGGATATGTTTTCACTCAGTTTATACATACAGATAATTTTAATATAAATTTAGTTTGCATTTTATTTTTAATGCATTCAGTAAGGTTGATGTGTTACTATTAATCTTAAACTGAATTTCTGTATTTGTCAATATGGCAACACATTTTATTTAGGAAGAGCTTTGCTACATTCACATGAGGTACATTCACAACATATTTAATTATAAAATGTTATTGCTTATTCCTCTTGTAACTAAACATATCATTCATGTACACCAATATAGAGCATTTCTTGTGATGTATTACCTACTGTGTCCTAGTTTGGTTTCTGTGTTGCAGAGGAATTGATATACAGTATTTAGCAGATCACTACTGAGTTACTACAATTTACTGAATTATTCAATAGATACAGTAAACAGGTGAAAACAGTAAACAGTAAAACTGCTGAACTAAATACTGGGGATCACCTTAGAGTGGGGAAGCAGCAAAGGATCAAGTGGAGATTAAATGGTAAACGGTACTAAAGCATTCGGTCAAAGTCCAACAGATTACGGAACGGCTTCTACCTCCAAGCAATAAGACTGCTAAACAGCCAACCTGCAGCTCCTTTAGCAAATCACCCGTAATGGATACATGGACATACAGTTGTCATTGTATTCAGCATACTGCACTACTTAGACATAATGTATTGGATACACCCTGGACACATAGCAGCTCTATTCATATTGAGTTTTGTCTGAGTTTATCTTAGTCAATTTCTATTGCATTTTTATCTATTATTATGTAACCTTTAATTTTGTGATTTTTATCCCCCCCAGTGAGCTTGCAGAAAAGACATTTAATTGCCAGCAACTACTGCTGCACGCTGTATTGTTGTGTATTTGATAAATCAAATTTGATTGATTGATTGAGATTAATTCCTAAAAACAGAAGATGAAATGAGTCAAGAGAAGAAATCTGGTGGAAGAATTCAAGTGGAAACATAAAAAACAGTAATCTGAAATTGAACAGAAGGATTAGAAACGTTTACATTGATTACGAGTGCTAGAGAATATGAAAACTTTGAAGGATAAACTTGACTTCTGATGTCTTTCTCATATAGGAACCTTTGAACCTACGTGAAAGGACACACTCATAAAGGTCTGTGTAAATTTCTTCATGAGAAAGAAATAAAGTGGCTTCAGTGTACAGTGTTCTGACATGGTCCTTGAAATTGTAAAACATCTTTATTCGTCTCTCACCAATGTAGATGGAAAGGCACTTTCTTACAGTACACTGTACTAGTGACAATTACATTAAATACAACGCTTACATGCAACTATAAATATGATACTGTAAGTCACAGTACTGTATAAAACAAAATATATTTTTTAATTACCTACAGTGCTCAGAATTCTTAGTGTATAAAAGTACTCAGATATTATTCACTACTAAGCTCATCAACTATATTATGATATAATTGACAACCTATAAAATGTTTTTCTAGCTCACAATGGCTGAGTGTCTTATAGATATTATGGAGAGCTTCTCCTCCACCACATCAGCTAACATTTCGCACAGTTCTCCCCCTACTTTAGAATGGATGTTGTTTTTATTTGTTTTTTTATTAAAAAGCTTTACATTACCAAGCTCAAAAGGCTTCTGTATTTCAGTTTTCTAAGGCCTAAACACTTAAAAATTAGATAAAATGTAAAAACTTTCATGAAGAACACTGTGATTTTCAATAAAGCTGAAACAACAGAATCAGCCCTTGTAGATTACACTAAAAAAGAAAACAAGCTGTTTCCAGGAAATGAAACATTAAAGTGAAAAAGAATCAGGCTGAGCAGTGACAGTAAGACAATGAGGTGTACAGATGCAGCCATTTAGAATGTGCAAGGAGTAAGGCAGTATACTGCAGTAGGAAGTATGTTATTTTAATTGTATTATTTTTTTAATAACCTGACTCAGAACTGCACTACTCTGTAAAACGCTGAAAAGAGAAGAAAAGAAATACAACATTTTTACCCGAAGAAGGCTCCACAGCCAAAACGTTGTGTTTCTTTTCTTCTCTCTTCAGTATGAAATAAACCTTTACTTGTTCCTTTGCAGCCTACGCATGCTGATGGAGCTACCGTCTTGAACTGCTCTGTAAAACTGCCAGTTGGTGGATTGAATCATTAAAGCACCATAGCTGCATGTTTTAACAGGAAATCAGCACAGTATTGAAGGTTTATTAACCCATTAATTCTTTCCTATGCTAATCATACTGTAAACATTCTGTACTAGTGACAATTTCATCAAATACAACGATTACACACAACTCTCAATAAGATCCTGCACTGTATATCATTAGACTGTATCATACAGAATTATCATTTTTTTCATTACATACAGTACAGTACACAGAATTATTAGTAATTTTGCATAAATAGTAATTAGTAATTAGAAAATCATTTTATTGTAGGTTTTAAACATGATGCCAGATGAAAATGCACTTTGATTAGTGACTTGAATGACTGTCCTGAACAATACTTTCCTGGTATTCTCCTCTATCCTGTTTGTCTCAGAGTTTTGGGTAGAGGAGGGAGAAAGACGATGCTGAGGTCATCCTCTGCTGCTCCCAGTCCCTGGTGCCTGAGTCCTCTCCTGTGTCCAACTGCAGCAGTGTGTTTTCATTGGAACCAGGCAGGCTTTTAAACCCTTCTTCACAAAGACTCATAACTCTCTCCCAGGGGGGTGAAGCTTTGTGTTGGCTGATTGTACACAGATGGCCGGTGTAATAATGCATTGATCAATTGTGCACTGTCCTTCCATAAGGCCCCCCTTGATCACAGATCCAATCAAACCGATTTGCAACCCCACACATTACCCCTCAATGGAGTGACAATTGCCTGGCACTTATGCTAAGAGCAACCTTGAACAGGGCAGAAAACAGAAAGGACATTGCATGAAGCTGAATCACCACTAAGATGTCACTGGCCCATTAATGAAACCGCCATCAACATAGCCTGTCACAATTGTAGTCCCTCCCCCTTAGGGGCGTTTCGGCTCGTTCACATTTTAGTTGATTTTGTGCACCTGCTCCCTGTTCCAGCCTTACTACAAAAGCCAGACGGTCACTCTGTCCCGGGCTCTGAATTGGAACACGGACGCCCGGAGGTTCGCCTACCACCGGGTCACCCTACGTCTGCGGCTCGGGTGGCATTCGCCTCCTAGGTGTCCTGAACCAGCCGAGTCCGGGACCTGGAGCGCCTGGTTCTGTTCCCCCTTTTTCCCCCCGACCCTTCGCCAGATCCTGCTCCGGTTTTTAACTTTTTCTCGTCTGTCTACAACCCCTCGCCGGATCCTGCTCCGACTTTTAACTTTGTCTAGTTCGTCTTGGATCGATCACCTGGCTCTGGACATCTACCTGAAGGACTTCCCTTCGGACTCCCTTTTTGGACAGTTCACCTGGACCACGCCCCTCGGAGCACCTTTTTCACGCCCCCCCCGTTCGTCTACCAGCCCTGTTCCTCGTCCCCTCCCTGTGTCTGTTCACTCCCTTCCGGATTTTGTTGTCTGCATAGGGTCCTGAAAGACTCTTCGTAACATACAGTAGCCCTCGACACCTGGTGCCCAAGCACCCATTCTTTCTCTCCTTAATAATTGTTCACTATGTTGTTTCCCCCTTATTATAGTCGGTCACTATAATGTTTCTCCCTTAATTCCCCTTGTGTTGATCTGTTGTCCTGTTTACAAGATAAAGACTCCTCTCATGCAATTTAACTGCTTCCTACTAACTCCTGGCAATGTTTTAGAGAGGCTGCTGGGAAATGAATGCTAATGATCTCTCCTTCAATAACTTATATAATACATACTCCCTTGACCCATTTTTATTTTAATGTTGTTTTTTAACTTTTTCTCACAAAAAAACAGAACACACTGTTCTCTAAAACAGATGACAAATTGTGAGAACCACATAGTCTATCTTGGGTATTAAAAGGAAATCTACGAAAAATAGGTATCTAAATTTGCCTCAAGTCTCTGCTGGGTGCATTGGCTGTGAAAAGGAGTTCCTTATAAGTGGTCAGGGATTTTCAAATTTGTTTTGTTATCCCACCACCACTGACCTCTAAGGCCACCTCCAGTTCCAGGTTTGTCTTAGCAAGAGACTTCTGACCGAGTAAAAGTGAGTAACTGCAGAAAATACACTAAACAACCTCACAGCCTCACTGGGGGCTATTCAGCCTGCACAGCTCTCTAGATGTATTGAAGACACTTACCAGGTAGTCTTCATGTAGTCTGTTTGTCCTCATGTTTACTGATAGATAAACAAACATTAAAATGTTTCCAAAATATCCAGAAGTGATATTTTTAGCTGCCAAAATGTATTTTGTTACATGATTTATATTCTAGATCAAGTGGTACTAAATCGATAGAGCTTTTTTTTACAATTTACAACAAATACAATGCTCTTATTATGTAATATCATTCTAAAAGGATAAACATTATAACTTTTCATACGCAACATACATATTAATTTAAAAATAAATGATCAATTAAAAAATCCGCTATAAAATAAATTTTAAGTTTATTATTTTAAAGTTAGCAGAAGCACATTAAGCACATTTCCCAAAATACCCACTGTAAATTATTGAGTTAAAGACTTTGGTGCATAAAATATATATGAAGAAAGTGGAATACTGTTGTGTACTTTGTTTTCTTTTTTATATTTAGCGACCACTACCATCTAACCTAGGTCCATTAGGTATATATGACGTCATACTTCTGATTTTATTTTCCACTACCAAACTTTTCTTTTACTTGTAAAATTCCATATTAATATTCCATATTAACTTGGTTGAAGCATACACAGAGAGAAACAGATTAAATGAAGCAATGGTTTCACTAAAATCTAATGTATCACAAGTGCTACCTACAGTATCAATTGTCTTTGGGCAGTAAATTACATAACGCAATGCGACACATTATTTTTAAGGAAATTGGAAGAAATACTGTGTGTTCTGAGTGCCCGGTTCTGTATGTGTTACAGAGTGTTAAAAAGCTGTATCATAATCCACATTGGTATAGCTAGCATGAACCCCATCATACAACAATGTGTGCATAAAACGCAGTGTGGGTGGGCCTTGTCAGGGCTGAAAAGTGGATTAAATTTAGGAACACTGAAAGACTGTAAGAAAGGAAAAATGGTTACACATAAACTGGATGAAATATGAAATGAAACAAAAACTTCAGACCTGGAAATGGACAGACTATTAAAGTGTCTCCAAAGCTAGTGACTGTGGTGACAGTGAGGCACAGTGTACAGTGCCTTTAATGGTTAAACATTACAATCAATACTGAAAGTGAAACTTAAACTAAGTTTTTTTTAGCTGTCATCTCCTGATTGGTCCTCTGTGTTTCCTATAAATATATGTCCTATGCATCCAAAGATTAAATCATTTGGATTTTTCTGGAACACCAAACTAGGTCACTTCTTTGAAACTGGTAAGAAAAAGAAGGATTGAATACTAATAATAAATATTGATTTCTTCTCTCTGCATTAATGCTGTACTTAAATTGTTTTGCATTGCAACAGCAGAATAACAGAGATGCCTTTGTAAAGCAGATCTACAAGTACAGTAGGTTATTATAATTATTATTATTATTTGTTGTTCTTGTTGTTGTTGTTGTTGATAATCATATAAAAAGCACACAAGGAGAGGAAAGAGCAGAATTAATGCGATTACAACTAGGGTTTGGAATGCAGTAAGAATGTAAATGGGCAGACACAGAACTAATTAAATATCTTATTTTTGGGGGATATAATTCCAAAGCTTTGGGGTATAGCAAATGAAGGCCCTGGCACCCATAGTGTGTAGGTGGGCTTGTAGGACAGGAAGGAGACAAGAATTACACTAAAAATTGGGAGGTGAACAAGTGGAAACATGTAAATGCTGAGTTGCATTATTGTTTCAATGATTTAATTGCTCAATTATTATTTCAACTGAAATGATAATAATATTAGCACCAATATCAATACCAATTATCATAATATTTGCACCAAAATGACCATGCAATTGCTAAATTACATGGAACACTGTTAGTCAGAAATTACTGTAATGGTTCTATACAAAAGTGTTACTCTCACTCTCTTATTAATCTATACATATAATAAAACTTTTAATTTTCTGTATACTTTTGATTAATACAGATGAATGCAGATATTCAGAAAGATTTCATGAGGATTATAGTTTTATTCAATTAGGCACTGGTGTTTATCCCAAATTCTTAACATGGTATTCATGTCTCTTCTAAATCGCTCAAAACAACCATGTAACTGTGTATGTAAATTTGAATTCTAAACACACATACAGCACAGATTGATCATCATAAATGTCACAATATCAATGCTGATTGAATGTAACACACATAATTGTATTTCAATACAGAGATGGGTGGTTCCAAATCAAAACCAACACCATACCAAGGTAAGATTAATCTTTCATTCATAATCTACAAAAAATATTAGAACAAGAAGTTCCCTCAACAGCCAAAATATTGTTTCTTCTTTCTACTTTTCACCATGGAGTTAATCATTATTTGTTCCCTGTTTAATAAGCACTACACTTATCCTATGTAGTGAAAGATAGGGTTCTAACTTAAATGGAATTAATTAAAAAAAAACACTTCCAATTCTTGGGATATGTTGCTCTTTTATCAGAGATCACATTAAAGGTTGTTTGGCTTGTTTGAGTGAGTGTGAGTGTCTTGGAATGCATTTTATCTGTCAAACAACTGTCTGCACATCATACTCACCCCCTTACCCAGCCAACAGTGACTACAGAGAGGAACAGGGAATGGCATTAAATACTACTATGAGTTTCATGGTGCCCTAAGAACCTTCTCATTTCCTGAAACACAAGCCGAGCTCCTGGAATTCCGTCTCACCTTGATCCACCCAAGCACTAATATACCCTAATATAGGAATATTTCTGAGACATGGAGGATATTTTGATACTCTTTGGCCTGCAATTGATAATGGTGCTTTTCCTGAGTCAACAGGACCTTAGGAATACAGGAGGTTATCTCCTTCCTCCTTAAAATCCAAGCTGACCTTGTGTAAAACCAGCTCTATTTGATCTCTTAGGTTGATTTCCAAACTGGGAAATGGAAGATATCCCTCTTGAAATTATCCACAGCTACATTGTTTCCCCAGGCCTACCACTCACAACTGTAATATTTTCATTTCTCTGGGACTCTTACTTCATGTTACAGAAAAGGTATTTGTTTTTTCATGGCCCTTAACAGCTGTAATGTCACAAATATTTAACAGAGTTATCATACTGATACAAACAGTATGATAATCACACAAATGACAATACATGCAGTTTTACTATTCTTCCTATACAATAGCAAAAAGATATTTTAATATAATTATATATTAAATATATACAGTATATTAACTATATGGTATAATAATACCATAAAAAGTGAAGTTTTATGTGGATATAATATAGAACATGAAAAAAAACAATTACTGTTATTATTTTCAGTATAAAAAAGATATAAGAGAATAAATGTCAAATGCAGTTTAACAAAATATTCTACGATAAAATTAACTTTTAACACAATATTAAAAATGAAAGGTGTCTCCTCTACTGTCAGAGGTTAATTTCCAAAAAACATACATAACAAACAACAAACAAAATAAAATAGATTTGTGAAATGATCTGCTGTAATAGAAATGGCTGATCATTCACTCACAGATTAGAGACGAGTTGACGTACTGGTGATATGCGAGAACACTTTCCAGGGAGCAATTTAATCATTTAACCATAATCAAAGCCCCTAAAATAAACTTAGAGGCATCAGATGGAATCAAATATATTAACATCACTGATAATGTACACAGCTGTCTTGTTTGCACTGGGGTGAGGATAAATATACTTAATGTTCTGAGTTCTTTCTTGCATTGTCAGACTGTGAATAAATCAAAGTATTTTATTAAACAGGCATTTGTGATTTTAATCAAGATGGGGGTAATGGGAACTCTCTATTATTCTCTCTATTATATTATAAACACCCAAAAATAAATTCAACGAAAGGCTTCGAAGAAAGAGGCGCTCTTTCCTTCTGGTTTAACAGTCTGTGCAGAAACAAAACAATCAGGTTAAACAAGAGAGTGTGGCATTACTTTTTGTCAATGAAAAAATAAAGTATTTTCATGTTGAATTAGTTGTCCTTCTTTTGGTTGGATAAACATGAATAGCATGAAGCAACACGGGGTCATTGTTATGATTTCTCTATTATTATCAAAACCCTCAAATCGTTAGATTTTGGTTATTTTGGAAACATTTTGACATGTCCCTTGTAATTGCACTGCTGTTGATATTGTAGCAATAGACAAAATGAAATGCTTGGGGTTTGTAATGTAGGGATTTCTATATTTATGTCTTAATTTAGTGGTTACATTAGTGACAAAGGCTAAACTTTCAGCTTCAGTACGCCATATGGCCGACCTTACATACATGTTTGGCCGACATTACATGTTTAAATAAACAAAAAAACAAGTCATTTATTCTTTTATCATGTCCTCTCTTTGCTAGTTAATGTTACTGATTTGATTTTTTTAGGCAAAAAACAGGCTGTTTACAGCCTGTTTCATGTTCTTCCTGAGATTGTTGAGCGCAGTGTCAAAATGTTTCCATATGAAAGGATTCATATGAAAGGCGGTGACGTCACCATGCTGGCAAGCCGGCTTTCACAACCTGTAATGTCGGCCATATGCGTTAGAATATATTTAGATCTTTAAATTAATATCGTTATTAATTTCTTTAGCATCACAACATTGTCCAATAATACCTTTCTTGTGTCTAACTTTTAGTTAAGCAGGATTTGAGCTACAGACCATAAAAAAAAAAAACAGGATTAACTTTTTTCTATCTCTTTCTCACCCGCTGCGATTCTGGTGTTAATAAAATGTGTTTACAAAGAAAGTGAAATACAGTAATACTACCAGCTATATAAATACATATACAGTATTTAGATCCTTAAATTAATATTGTTATAATTTCTTTAGATACTAGATTCCATATGTGATACTAGATCTTGTTTATATTAAAGTTATATCACTGGGCAGAGGCTAGCCTCAGGACAGCACTGCTAGAGCACCACAACTTCGTAACACATGTTTTTGCATACTGTAGTTTGAGTCTTTGTGTAAGCTGTAAGTTCTTTTAATGTATTTCTTAATAAACATTTGAAACACTTTAATTTTGTAAACTTAACACGCATTCCGTACAGAAATAAAATAATGTTTTCTACAGGTGTTAAGCAGATTAGCAGGTTACTGACAAAATAGTGCACCGTGCACCACTGTGGACGTACGGAACTCAATGTGAGTTCTGTCTTGCATTGTCAGATTGTGAATAATAAAAGCATTTTATTAAACACGCGTATGCGATTTTAATCAAGATGGGGATAATGGGGACTCTCTATTATATTATAAACACCCTTAGACTGGACAAAAGATTTTTTTAATTTTTAAAAAAGAAATAAAAAATGAGATATAATATGTTCCTGCTTAACGTAGACATTGCATGATTTTAAAAGCTATAAAAACAGGTTTCGATAGTTAATAACAACTTTTTACGTGTGAAAATGGGTGATTTTTCTTCCTTGTGATCAGCTTAGAATCTTTGTGTTTCCCTCCGTATCACATTGGGCTTAACAACACCTTTTAACTGTGACTATATCCACGATATAGCAGGGCCTCTCGTACCTTATTGCTTAAATAATTAAATTCTGAAAAGTAGTCATGTAGTTATCACTTAACTTTGAGCGTTTTGTGATATTTAGAAATACCAACAAATTCAATATAGTGTCGATGATATTTATTATCAGTTATAACGACAGCAGTAGCAGCTTCAAATTATTTGTTGTTATTAATAAATGATTTAGCTTTGAACAGTTGTGATATTTTGAAATATTAAAAATGTCAATATATAGTAGTGTCCATAACATTTGCCATTTTAGTTTTTCAAAGAAATGTGTATTTGTTAAAAGAAAACTCATAGCAACAGCTGGGTTAGATCCTCCAACCCCAGGCATAGAGGGCACATGCTTAAGCCATCATGCCACAGACGTAATCAGGTGGGAAGGAGTGAAACTGAAGCATACATATCCAAAGAAAGTGTACTATTGTGATAATTTGAGCTACAGTACATGAATATAATTATATTGCTAATTAATTTCTTTAGATACGTGATTCCATATTATATTCCCTATTAATCAAATTCTAAAACTATGCTTTTGTTTACTATGATAACGAGTGTATTCGCAGAAAAGGTTAAAACATTATAGCTTTTCACAAACTTTATAAACTAATACAGTCTGAAGGAGCATGTAAAAAGTTTCCAAAATAACCACATGTAAGACTTTGATGCTTAAACTGTTTAGGAAGAAAATGGAATACTAGTGTGTATTTTTTCTTTAAACTACCAATACCAGGCATGTGCAGTTTACATAATATGTTTATGTTCCTAAATTAATATTGTTTATGACCATCAGACGCGTTATGCTCCTCTTCTTTTTATGCTCAGCTACAGTACTAAAATTTCCCTTTAGTTGTAAAATTCCATATAAATATTCAATACTAAGCAAATTAAAACATGCTTAAATTATTGAAAATTATAATAAATTATGAAATTATTCAATCTTTTCACTAATGACCAATGCACCACGAGTGCCCCTGTCGGTCATTTTGGCCAGCCAATCACGTACCGCAGTACAACGCAGTGACTTGTGGGTAATTGCGTGTGGTACGGGTTTGTACCGTGCATTTTGAATGGTTGCATTGGTACATTTCTTAATTTAATAATAACCACATGTTTTTGTTATTATTTTTGTTATTATATTTTATAAATATGCTGCCTGCCAGTCAGTTAAGAACAGAACCAGTTAAGGACAGTACCACTGATAGACAAAAAAGTTTGCAATTTAAATAATTTTGTGTTGCTACAGTATCAAAAGCAGCATTAAGAAGCGTAAGGATATCTACTGTATAATGTAGCTCCTGAGTCTGAGGCAATAAATAAATCATTCAAAACCCTGAAAAGAGCAGTCTCAGTGCTATGATTTAAGTGGAAACCAGACTGAAATGGCTCAAACAAGTCATTGGCTATCATATAAGACTGTATTTGATGTGCAGCCACACATCTAAGGTTTTTTCTATCTAACTCCTGAGATAGAAATGGTAAATCATTTTGTCAGAATCCAAGCCTGGTGTTTTTCTATAGGAGTAATTGACATAGTCTTTAAGGCATTAAGGTATTTATACACTGTGATTTACCTAAAACATGATACACTGGAATAATCTACCGTATGTTGTACATAGCACTGATTTATAAGAAAACAATGACATCCTCTTTTTCTAAATGGTTTATGACTTTACTTCAAATTTAAAGGATACATTGCCCACTATCAGTGCCTCTACAGGGAGCAATGTGCACACTGTAAACAACAAAAAGGCTAGGAACCTCATTTTGTAATGAGCAGCTCTTGTTTTAAGTGATATTATACATGTCATGAAATGGAGAAGTATTTGAATGTATTTTTAAAGCAGTTCATGCCTCTCCTTAGTGCTGCCATTAGTCTATCACTTGTTTTTGTGTGTATGTGTGCCTCCTGCAGTTTTGTATACTGACAATGGCTGACAGTGTTACAGTATATTATCTTTTTTTAACAGATCCACTAAAAGAGGCCACCAGGAAACATTCCTTACTAGCAAAAAACAACATGGATAAGGTTTCTGAGTATTTACTGAATTAATGCATATTAGACAATCTTAAAAACATCATTACTAAAGAAAGAAGAGACTAAACAATGCTTTGTGCATGATGCATGGTATGTAGCATTAGTCCAAGTCATAAACAAGGGGCGAATGTGTAGCCAAAACTGTGTACATATAAATATAAAAAATGCAAATTATAATTTTTGAAATAGCACACTGAAAAAATATTTAAATTGGGAAAAACTTGGAAAAACTCAGTCAAAATTAAATGCTGTAAATTTGTCTAATATAACCAGCCAAAACACATTCAATAAAAATCTTAAATGTATAGATTTAAAAATATTAATGGCAATGAAATATAATGTTTATGCTTTGAAATTGTTCTTCTAAATTACATTTTCATTTAATCATTTACTTCAGTATTATCAGCAGTGAACTGACTTATAAACATTATTTGATTTCAGCTTCTATTGTAGCGTTGAAATAACAAGTTATCTTTGTTCTCTGGCACAACAAAGTAATTTTCTGGTGACAAGCTTCAGAAAAACATTTTAAAAAAAGTTGATTCCCGGGCACAACATCTATGACTATTTGTTTCACATATTAAATATTGTAAGTGTCAAGCTTCTGTATTTTACAGACTTGGAAAAATGAGAGCAAGGGCAAGCCTGATTGATGACCTGTTGCTGCTTTGCTTGTGCTGCTGAATTCTGGATCACCTTTCATTTCTTGAGAGAATTTAAGTATCGCCACATAAAAACAGTAACATACTGAATCACAAAAGTACTATAGACAATATAGAGGGCATTGGAAATGGAATAATAATTGTGGAAATGCTTTTTGATAAACGGAATTTTGAAGTGGCAAGATGTAGTTCTGTGATTCCAGAAATGTATCCCAAATGTATCCCAATGGGGCAGAAACAGTAGTACAGAAAACGGAGGGATATAGTGCTTACAAGTCTTTTACGATTTCTTGTTTTCAATTATCTTACAGACAAGCATGAGGGAAGCAATGACTATACTGGAAAGTAAGTGCTCCTTAATCTGTGTACTAAGATACAGTATAAGAAACACGTTTCTGTGTATAATTACAAAAAACAATTACACCTCTTTTCATATGTTCCAAATTATTTTCTGCTTTCTTTCCTCTTTTTTTCTCATGAGGATGTGATGAGTATAAATGTACTGATTAACTGATTCTAAGCTGTTAGATTAGTGAGGTGTTTTCTCCTTGGTTGATATGCATTTCCATGTGCATTTCCAAATCCCTTATCCCTTAATATCCCTTAAATCTATAGTTTATAGTTAGATTAGAAAGATTATAGAAAGATTATCCCCACAGGCTTGGGTATTGGCTAGGATTCAAAACCAGACACAAGGCTATCCCAATTAATAACTAATGCCTCACATTGAAGAGGTTACAATATGCAATCACAAGTTAATTCAAAACTACTGACATCTTTTTTAAAACATTTAAAGTTAAATACAATATATTTTTAGAGCCAATATATATAATATACAGATAAAAACATTCAAAACATGCATTAGAACCCGTGTTAGAGTAGCTTCCCTTTTCTTTGCTGTACCACAGTGTAGCTCATTTGTGCGATACACTGACCAAAGACACTTGTGGAGCATTTGTGTTGGTGAACAACAAGAGATCCTAAAGTCTTGAGCAGATCACACCTCAACAGTTGACCCCCTCCTCTTCTTGGGCGTCTAGCAGTATCCTTTAACCTACCAGCTGATGTCCAATAAGGCAGAAAATAAGGTGCTATATCCCAGGATATTACGAAAAGATAAATACTGACTTTAACAATGTGCCTGTTACTTGAAAACAAGAAAAATAAATACTTTTAAATGAGTAACATTAATATTAGCAATATTTTTGAAAGTTTAAAGTGGTTACAACTGTATTAGTCCCTATTCACCTTCTTGAAATTAATAAGAATACACAAAGAAATTAACAAACACATTAACACTCAAGTTACAGTGAGATCCAGTCAGCAAAGCAAATTAGAAATTATCCCAGATTCTTTCTAATATGTCTCCTTTTGCATTTTTAGGAACAGAAAGCGCCAAGGTTGCACATTCTTCATGTTCGTTTTATCTCCTTCCACAGGACATATGTACGGGTTTCACAGACTCTCTGTGAGGGGGAGACTAAGGCTGTTAAGCAGAGAAAAATGCAAATCCAGAAGGCCCTAAGTAATCTGGAAACTCCTTGTAAATTGGTATGGTTTTTATTATTTTTTATTTGTGTTGCAGAAATACATATTCAGTGTATTTTGCAAAATGCAAGTACAGTTAGTTACTGTAAGCATCATACAAAAAACTGCATTGTTACATCCAAGTGTGTGGTCTATGTGTGTTTTTGTTATGTTCCACACTGCTGACCCTTGATTATTCTCCCTCCTCCATTGACCCACCATTACACCACTGTTCCGTATGACATAATCATCAATCAGCTTCTCAGCCAATCAGAATGCATCTTATTCAGCATGTAACATGGAGGTTTTCTGAAGGAAGAGGCCTTTTGTTTGACTTCAGTCCCGTTTTGCTTTGCTTTGCTTTGCTTTGCTTTGCGTGTGTATTTTTGTATAGCTTTGGCTTTGTTGTTTTGTTTCTGTTAGTTTCTTTGTACTTTTGTTTGTTTGTGTGTTTATCCTTGTTTTGCCATTACCTTGCCCTAATGTATTATATGTTCAACTTTTGTGTTCTTTTGTACCCTGTTCCTGTTGAGTACTCTTGTTTTCCCTTATTTGTATTCCTAGTTCATTTGTGTTTTTGTGTGAACTTTTGTGTATAATGTTAGTTTAGGTTGTTGGGTACATTCTACACACTTAGTTGATTTTGTATTGGTAACACTAGTTTAGTACAGGTGAGTGCCATTTGTCTTATATGGTTGTTGGGTAGTCAGTGGAAGTTAGCTAGGGTGTAGGAGACGCCGAAGACCGTGTGTTTCGGGTTTTCTTTTGTAGTCAGGTTAGCTTTCCCTCATTTTCTTAGCCAGCTCCATTTTGTTTGTTCTTTTCTTTTCTTTGGCACCACTCTAGTTCCTTACCCCTGTGTGTTATCGTGTCTTGTCAGTCACTTATTCAACTTAAAATCATCACTTCTGCATCCACCTGTGTTATCACGCTTCCTAGTCCCTCACCAGAACCCACCTGCATCCAAAAATTATCCTAAATGTTACACCCCTTTAACCCTTTTTAGGAAAATAAAGACATTTTATTTTGTAGCAGGTGCATTGTCATGTTAGTGAAAAGATATGACATAAGAAAATTCATTATGTTAGTTAGCATTTGTCGTAGGGGTTTATTGTTACTGTGAATGCCACAGGCATGTTACTCCTTTCCAGATTACATGGATGCAGTTAATAGATGAGAGGGTGGTGAATGGACAGGCTTTGGGGAAAATGGAGAGTACATAAAGTCTAATAAAAGAGGCAGAGCAGAAAGGGAAAAAGTGTATGGGAAGACAAATGAAAAACTAAGATTTTGAAGGCTTCTGCATTGTTTGAGATAACAGTAGGCAAGGATCAGGGCTCTGAATTGTGTGCAAAACAGGCACCTTACAGGTCTTAATAGGGAAGGGACTTGTGAAATGAAGCAAAATAAGTAAATGGAAGAAGAAATAATTCAGTTTGAACCATGAAATTGTAGGTTGAGTTGGAGTGATTAAATAGCGCTGGTGGAGAGGTGACAGCCAAGATGCAGTTACAATATTTCATGCTGTTTTAATGATCCTAAGTGGTGATATTACAAATATCATAACAGGTTAAACTTTTGTTGCTGGTAAGTAGATTCTTGCACTGTTGTTATTTACGTTAGATGCTTTCATGAGAGAAACATAATAGGAGAATGTTAAATTTAAATAATTCTGAATCTTCTTCTCTTTAAGGGACACACTTGAGTGGAGTAGGGTACACGATACACAGTTGTGATATCTCAGTAACTTTGCAATTCATTTACACTATTTAATAACCTAATAATTATCTGTCAGACTCACACACTGTTTTTTATCATGCTCTTTCTCTTGCTTCTCTCTTCCTCAGTCAGGACTGTGTCCCCTCTATTGCCGTGCTGGGCTCAGGGGGGGGTCTGCGCGCCATGGTGGCTCTCATGGGGACTTTAACTGAGCTGGGGGCTCAGAACCTGCTGGACACCATCATGTACCTGTGTGGAGTGTCAGGATCTACCTGGTGAGTCTGAGAGACTGGGCTCTGGGGTCCAGGTTTGTGCCAGGTGGATCTGTGGAATCAATATGAATTCTGAAGGTTCGCATAAAGCAGCAGAACTTCTAATTCTGCTCTAATTCTGTAAGATATAAGGATTGAGCTCCGACGTTTCTCCTGGTCTCTACTCTTGTTTATGTATGAATGCAGGTGTTTGACATCTTTGTACCACAACCAGACCTGGTCCTCTGAATTAGAGAAGGCAGAGAAAGAGATGGTGCAAAGACTCACAACTGGCTCGTTTGACTGTCTAAAAGCATTGGCAAGAATTATGGAGGCAGAAAAGGATGAGAACTTTTCCATCACAGATATATTTGCATCTACAGTTGTGCACGACATGGTGAAGCAGGTCAGCAGTCCTTCCTGCCTGGGTTTCTAGCATCTTTGTCATCATGTATTTGTGTATTTCCGAAAGTCTTTCTCTCTCTTCATTGATGCTTCTGAGTAAAGCGTACAGTTTAATGTGGTAAATTGTAATTACTAAAGGTTTTATTTCCCTACAATATATCTTTGCTCAAAAATGAAATTCACTTTTTTATTTTTACTTAATTTTCATTAGTGCACACCATTGGTGTGTACAATAAAATAGGAAAGGATATAGAAACAAATTAAAGGAAATTCTGGGATATTTTATTATGATTTGATGCTTTAGCAGAAGTTTCATGCTTAAGGTGATGTGACCTTACTATTCAGGACAAGTAACTCTAAAGGGAGAACACAAGTGCTGAATCTAGATTTTTTTTTCAATTACTAGAGCTGAAAACTAACCTTTAGATAATCTCTAATTGTATACAGCTATGTGAGCCCCACTGAAGATCTCAGAGACCCTCCAAACCTGGTGGGAGTACCTGGGGCGTACCATTGCTGGGTCTTCACTACAATATATTTTTTCCAGGTGGATGAAGAACATTTTTCTAAGGAAACCGATGATGAAATGAACAACCCTTACCCCATCTTGGCAGTTGTGGACAAGGAGCAGAGACAGAAGGATGAATACGATAGAGGTAAGATACATGATGATGGATGAACATAAATCTTATTTAAAATCCTGCAGAAAGGCCATATACAGTATTACATATTTTATAGTAAATGTTAAATGTTCACAGACCGCATCGCTAGCACCTAATCTGATCTGAAAAATTATGACCAACCAGCTGCTACTGATAAAGGTAAGGAAATGATCATTAGAGCTAAACTATAAGGCTACTAACAGTCCAAAATAATTTATATTTTACGAAACTGCCAATATGTATTTAAAAAAAAAGAAGGACTTGTTTAACTTCTTTGATAATTGAACCCATGGACCTTACTTTCTGTGTAAACTATTATTTGCTCTATGAAATAATATATGAAGTCAACAGCCCTGGCAGGTTATACCAACAAATCATAAGAGTTTTCTGAAGTCTGAACTTTTCTGAAGAAAAATATATATTTTTTATTCTAGTGTTATTTACCCATGTTTTCCCTTCAACCAAATAGTGTTCCTCAATTAGTTTGCGATTAAAACTATTTTCTGTTCTCTTCAAAAAGAACTTAAACTAAAAACCAATAAATCCTTCTGTCTCCTGGTAAAACTTCCTGGTTTCTCTCACGCTACACAATATAAAAGATAACGGTGTGCCTTCTCCTCCTTAAATACCTGAGGCGGATGATTTCCTCCATTGTGTCCAAACTCCTTAATTTATTTTTCTTTTCCATTCAACCAAGGGCTGTTTAGGACTTAGAGATTCATATCCTTCAAACTAGCCATGCATACTACCATATACCTTAATTGTATAAAGGGTATAAACAATTTTTATGGACCTCCAACCAGGATGTCACAGTTCTCATTTTCAGTACATTTTTTATATACTCAACAACTACAACAAAAGTTGGACAAGGTATTACATTAAAACAACAAGAATATTAATTGTATCTATTAACTAACAATAATAATACCATTTAATATTAGAAAAATAGACACACAAGAGTGGCCTCAGTGCCTTCAAAATGGGTTTAGAGATTAGCATGGATTTAGGGATGAAAGAGTTTTTCTAGTTCTGGTATCCTTTCTCACTTCACTATTCTTCTGCTCTTCCTCCTTTTCTCCATGTCTCTTCCTCTCACAGGGGTCTGGTGTGAGATAACTCGCCATGAAGTGGGGTATTCTGGGTATGGAGCCTTTGTGGAAACACCATTCTTTGGGAGCCGTTTTGCAGGAGGGAATGAGGAGGAGCACAGAGATGAGATGGACATCCTGTACTTGCAAGGTCTTTCTTCATCTTTGTTGTTACACTATAGATGAAGAAAAAACTTTACTTGGATGCCAAAGCCTTTGATACACACAAAAGATTTTTAGGCCAATGGAGGAACTTTACCATATATTACTATTGGACTTCAGTTTATTGTGTTGGGCTTTTACATAATGTTTGGTAATGGTGATAAGACATTCCATGTGTTAGATTTGCATTAGGAAATTAGGGAAATTAATAATTGTATAGGGATGGCTGTTCCCAGGTGCTCCTAAATTATCTTGAATGGAAGAGATGCCCATGGTGACTCCACTAACCGCTGATCACATAATCTATGTAAACTTTTGGTTCACAGAGAAGGGTTTCTCAACTCTCATTGTAGAAAAACAACAGAAACAAAACTCATCCTGAAACTAGGTTCACACCTCCCCCTTTCTCTCAATGACTGACTTGTTTTCAAGTAATCTTCTCTATTCTCATGCAGGTTTTGACTTCACACCTTTCTTCACCCCTCTCCACTTTGCGCTTTCCGAGTGGCGTCTCTGCCTCTCTGCCCCACCTTCCTCCTCTCCTCTCCCAGCTTTTGTTCTTCTGTGCTATTTAATCTTTGCTGTCTGCCCTGTCTTTCTCACACCTGAAGAAGAATTCACAGCCGGAACATTGTGTTTTCTCTCTTCTCTTTTCAGCATGGAATAAACCTATTACTTGTTCCTTTGCAATTTAGGTTAAAACAACTATCCTTTTTCTGTCTCAGAAACGGCCTTGTTCATAATACCAGCCTTGTATTAACTGCTGGTAAAAAGAAAATGGCTTTGACTGAGTGAGGATTTCCACTTTTACTTATTGGGTTAAAACAGGGACCATCAGCACGGTCTGTTTGGCATGTAGGCTTCTATATATCAGGAACCACATATGTGCAGATTTTCCAGCTCCGCTACAGGAAGTGATCTACAGTATAACACACGGGAAGTGAATTAAATAGTCTGATTGTTTCCATGCTGTGATTAAGTGGCCTCAAACCATTTTCATTGCTCTCTCTCTGTTTTTTACTATTTCCTCAGGACTGTGTGGAAGTTGCTTCGCTGACTTCCAGTACGATATAGGTATAATTTTAATATCTTGTAAGTAATGAATGTGCTGTATGCTCTCCCAATCTGCATCTACAGATGCACCCATTCAGAATGTGCAAGGTATGACAAAAGTACAGTGCAACAGCTTTTTAGTTTTCCAAATAATCTAATATAGGACTGCAGCACTCTGAAGAATCCTTAATATATTCTTTGGGTCTGCTGTGTTCTTCACAGTTCATCGTATTTTAATAATAAAAATCAAATGTGTATTAACCCATTAGTGCTTTCCTGAGCTATTCATACTGTACAATAATACTAATTCGTAACATAATTTTTCTATTTAATGCAATGTAATTGTGAATAAGTAGTAATGTATTATTTATTATTAATGTATAATGAGATAATTTTATTTTAGATTTTGTCTTAACTATATTATATATTGGTTTTAAAAACTTTGTATTAAAAGCAAATAAGCATAGAAAACAGGAGCAGTTGGACAATGACTTTAACTATGCTTAATTAAAAGTATTTTAAGACAGAGGCAGTGAGTGAGCCAGACAGTAGGTAAGAGAAAGAGAGAGAAAGAGAAAGGGCAAGCGGCTGGGAACTGACCCAGGTCAGAGGCATAGCAGGTGAGAACTCCACCACTTAACCAAAACATCACCTTGCTTTACAAACTAAATTAAAAATTACAAGTGTTTCATTTTCCATTACGTTGCAAATAAGCCTTATATATAGTATATAAATATAGATTGTATAACCAACACACAATTAAAATGTACTGGAACAAGTAATAGGTTTATTCCATGCTGAAAAAAAGAAGAAAGAGAACACAACGTTTTGGCCGTGGAGCCTTCTTCAGGTGACACCTGAAGAAGGCTCCATGGCCGAAACGTTGTTCTCTTTCTTCTTTTTTTCAGCATGGAATCAACCTATTACTTGTTCCTTTGCAGCCTACGCATGCTGACGCAGCTACCCACCTGAACTATTAAAATGTACTGTTATGTACTGTACTTAGAGAACCTTAAACTGTTTAAGCATTTGTCTGATTTCTATGTTGCAGAATGGATTTACAATCAGTTGTTAAAAGGGAACACCGAAGAGACTAAACAACAGAAAGATATGAAGGCCATTCAGGGTGAGTTTTTGAACCTGGGAAGTATAGAACAATTTGAAGAATTACAGCCAAACTAAAAGGTCACGCTCACCTAAATTAACACAAGATACATTTATTAAAAATAAATTGTGCACAAAACATATACCAGTCTGCCTGAATACAGGCAGCAGACCTTACTGTGAGGGTTATCAAAATACAAGGTATATAATCCCGAAGAGAGGCAAACACAAAGAGATATACAACAGAGAATATATTTCAATATATCGTTCGGCTATACCATATCTAATCAGTGTCATTACCCACTGTTACACTAGACTCGGAAGTAAATACATTACTCATGAATTAAATTGATAACAACTTTGATTAAATTAAATTTGATTGATTAAATTGATAACAATTAAATTCTCAAGACGCAACATAGAACATGGGGTTTACTTATCCACTGTGTATGGATTTGGATTTCCTGGCACGAACACCAAAACCAGCTGACAGGCTCTGTTGCAAACTCTGTCCCAACAGTCATCCAATAGGCGTCGTCTCGGCGTCCTCTGGCTATCGGCCAACCAGTCGAGATCAGCTCAGAGTAGGACGGACGGAGGAATCTAACTGCGGCGCGCAGTGCAGTCGTTGCTCCCAGGGGTCTACTAGTAGTCTGGCTGACTGGTAGAAAGTCTCTATGCACAAAGTGTGACCGCGGGTCCTCGCAGGTCATTCTATTGCATGGGAAGAAAACTGGTTCGTTCCCGGTCCAGCGCTGCTTCTGAATAAGCTATTCAGGTTGTCGATGAGGGTCCAACTGTAGGCTGCTGTTGATCAAGCGGAGCATTCACGTTGGTCGTTGCAGAATTCTGAGTATGTCTGGGATTCTCGGCCTCACGCTTAGAACAAAGTCCAAGTCCCAGTGCAGACAACACCGGTTGTCACGTAATTGTCTCTGAGGGTGTGCGAAAATGGCCAAGGAGAGCCCTGACCTGAGCTTGTGCTACCTTTTTGACCAAGACACAGATGTGTGATGATTGGTTGAGAGTTTGGCGGGCATTGGAGACCCACGTGGTGTTACCACGCCCTGCCAGTCCCTGATTGGTTGACCAAGGTGAGAGATGAGTCACTTACTCCTGACACTTAGGAATGCAGTCCAGATTTCCTCTGGAACTCCCTAGACAGATAGGCGCCAGGGATGACCATTGATCATTAGCTAAGTGCATCCCCGTTTGGGAGTTGTTCCTTATCAAAAGAAAACACCTTAAATCGGCCTGCATGAATAACTTCTCTGTGGCTGCACCACAGAGATGAAGAGAGAGATGGGGCCTCATTTAGGAAAGCACAGCAACGCTTAATTCTGTCTTATTAACAAGCATTGCCACTACAATGTAATGAGATAAACTTTTAATTGCAGATGAACATCATTATTTATTGGATGTGAAGGTACTTCTTAAAAATTCTGAGAGAGTCAGATTTCACTGTGGATTAAATAAATAGGTTGTTTCTGCAGACCAATGGATTTGAGGTGCTGTATTGAAGATTAGAATGAGAGTCAGTAGGATTTTTTTGGATAGTGTTGTTCATGAGGAGCTTGAGAATGTGATGGAAATGTCTAAGTATGATAAACTCTTAGCTATTTGCCTTGCAAAAATATTGAGACCTTTGCACAGATTTCACGGTTTGTTGATTTTAAGCTTGCACCCACAAAACTTTGAAGTAGCAATTAATATCGTAATACTCTGCTTCACAAATTAAAAGCAATAAATGAAAAGAAATAAGTAAATAGTTAATTTTAAAGAAAATAGAAAAGTTTCAGTTTACAGAAAAATTCCACCAGAGCCTCACAACATTGTCCAATAATACTATTCTTGTGTCTAATTTTTAGTTAAGCAAGATTTGAGCCCAAAAAAAGATTCAATTTTTCTCACGCACTGCGATTCAGGCACAGAATGGTTAAAAGAGGTCAGACAGACAGGGGGGAGGGGTGAAACTGTTACCTGTACTGGATAAAGTGGTTGGATAATAGGTGGATTTACATCAGTAAAATGCTTTCCAATTTTAATGCGATATAGAAGATATTATTCATAATAAATTACCGGTCTGTAAACAGTCTGTAACCGTCTGTGGACGGTCTGTAAACTGAAAATATATAGAGCAGCCATGTTGTTTATTGCCTCTTTTTTCACTTGGAAGAACATTCCAATGTTAATGCGACACTGAAGATATTATTAATAACCTTTTAAATCTGAAGCTGTTAACTCTACTTCACACCTGCATATCAAGATCATGGTTTCAAAATAAAAAAAACCATCAAACCATAGGTTGGATGACAACGTCCTGATTGTTTCACAAGGATGTGAAATGTGACAATTTGTTGGAGTTACCATCAGGAGTAAAACGCTAATCTCCCAAAGCA
This sequence comes from Atractosteus spatula, assembly GCF_055471065.1. Lineage (NCBI taxonomy): Eukaryota > Metazoa > Chordata > Actinopteri > Semionotiformes > Lepisosteidae > Atractosteus > Atractosteus spatula. Next base: position 10,969,263 of record NC_142729.1, read on the forward strand.
TTCTGGGGAATGTTGTTTTGACAAGAAACCTACATCTTGTCTCCATCTATCACTCTCTCACAATTCATCATGCATGAATGAGCCCAAATTAAAATAAAACATGTTTACAAAGTAAGTGGAATTCAGTAGTACTACCAGCTATGTAAATACATATATTTAGATCCTTAAATTAAAATCGTTATTAATTTCTTTAGATATGTGTTTCCATATTATATTCCCTATTAATCAAATTCTAAAAGAATGCTTTTGTTTACTGCGATAATGAGCGCAAGTATTCATGGAAAATGGTAATCACTTAACTCACTTAACTTTGAATGATTTGTGATATTTAGAAATACCAACAAATTCAATATAGTGTCGATAATATTTATTATCAGTAATAACAACAGTAGAAGCAGTTTGAAATTATTTGTTGTTATCAATAAATGACTTAGCTTCAAACATATTGTGATATTTAGAAATATAAAAAATGTCAATATAGTGTCCATAATATTTGCTATTTCAGTTTTTCAAAGAAACGTTTATTTGTTTCTTTGAAGCCGAATATATCCAAAGAAGGTGTACTACTTTCTTTAGTAGCACATGAATATAATTACATTATTAATTTCTTTAGATTCACAATTCCATATTATATTCCCTGTTAATCAAATTTGAAAAGTATGCTTTTGTTTACTGCTATAACGAGTGTATTCGGAAAAAAGGTTAAAACAACTTTTTACAAAGTATATAAACTTAATACAGTCAGAAAGAGCACGTAAAAACGTTTCTAAAGTAAACATGTGTAAGATTTTGATGCTTCAAATGTTTAGAAAAAAAGTGGAAAACTTTTTGTTTATGTTCCTAAATTAATATCGTTTATGAGCATGTTAAAGGCATGGTGAGATTCTCAAGACTTACTTTATATGATTGGAAAAGAATACGTGATCGGATTGACGAAATGCTGTGGTGTTATTTTTTGTCCACTACTATTGCACAATACACCATACCATACCATTGAGGCCATTAATCTAAATGTATAACTTGTCAAAATAATACTGTGTGCCTGAAATAATTTGTATTTGTAAAGCAAATTATTATGATGGCTTTACTATAAATTATTTATTTTTCTTTGCAGTTTTTACTGACATTTGACTTTTCACCCATGAAAGTTCTCAGTGTGAGCATTCAAGTTTGGATTTTAAATGTTCACTTTCATAATGCGTATATATCAATTTTAATTCAGTAAAATGAAAATGGGATTTCTAGGTACTAATATTACAAAAAATATGGATAATAAAATTTAAAAAACTCATACAGAAAAGAAAACAATAGTTATTTACAGATTTTTTTCTCTTGGCTATTATGTACACTGTCAAACATTTATGTGAAGCAAAACAGGTAAATACTGTATACAGTATATAAATCCAACAGCATTACAGTATGAACCAGTCTCAGTGAAGTCTGTAAGTGATGTTTTCTTTGACATCTCCAAGGGTAATGTATTTCCTATGCAGTATGATCATTTATCTCCTCTTTGTCACTCTCAGATTTCAGTATTTCAGTTTCATTTAGAAATTATGGAATTTTGGTAAGTCATCATGGAATTATTTTTCCCTGAGAACAGAAACACATGGCATGCAATGAAACTAAGCAGCAATTAAACCAACATTGTAGCAATTATGTTTAGCAATTGTAGGAATTTTTAACCTCTTAATCCAATACAAGGTATCCAATACAAGCCAGAACCTATCCTGGCAAGCAACAGGCTCAAGTCAGGATATACCCTGGAAAGGTATATTGCATTGCAGGAAAAACATACTCACATAAGCACCGGTTTTTCCCAGAAGCCAGATGGCTTACCACTACAGTATGTCTTTGGACTTTGGGAGGAAACTTGAACACCTGGCAGAAACCCTCACAAGCACAGGGAGAGCATACAAGCTCCATGCAGAGAGCACCCCAAGTCCAGGATTGAACTCAGGGCCCCGGCACTGAGAGGTAGCAATTTTAACCACCATTGCCACCCTTTTATACATAGCAATTATGTTCTATAAGATACTTTCTACAAATCACATTTAGAATACTGTGTTTCATAAAAAGAATGCAATAAATGTACACAGTTTGAAATACTGCAATAACAAATCTTACTTATCAGCGTCTTTAATCAAAGGATGTTCATATTCACAGTACTGATGTCAATGTGAAAAGCTGGGAACCAAGCTTTTATCATTGAATTCAACTTATTGTATTTCCTTAAGGATTAAATCATGTGTACAGGTAAAAACCAGGTTCTAATGCTGTACTTATGTAGACTTGTACTAGTAAAACTGAGTGGTACTATATGGCCCACAAATCAGAGATTAAACTTTCTACAGTCAAGTATGTAGAGACCATCTCAGGTTTGTTCAATTACTTTGAGTAGTCAGTTAAAAAGGTCAAGTAAGGGTAAGTGCTTAATTTCACGGGAAATTTCTCAGGACAGCACAAATCTGTTATTTAAACTCCTTGTTGGTTTTTGGTTTAATGCAACAAACATGCACATTGGATAGGAATAGTTTGAACTTTTTTGGCAATATAAATTCTTTTCTATGCTTGTTTCTTTCTATCCCTTCAGGTTTACTTGAAAAAATGGACCTAACACCTGATTTTTTAAAGAAAATCTTCGCTCTCATTTTAAGCTGGACATGGGGAACCAAGTACAACTTCCTGTATAAATACCCTGACACAGGTTAGAATATGAACAGCAGTGAAATACATGAAATGGTGATCAAATATTATATAGAAATATAGTATAATGTGTTAATAAAGCAGCATGCACTGACCAGTTCTCAACATTGGCTTTTCTGATGTTCTTATAGTTATAGTTATAGTACAACAGTGTTCAGTTAACTGTGGAGATCAAAAAGACATGCTTATAAATTTTTTATACTGATGTGAATCATTCTGAAACAACATTGTATAAGCAGTGTAATAGAAAATATGAAAATGATATTGTTTCTTAAGAAAAGATAAAATACAACTGTTATAAATTACATGATTATTATGAACACAAGTACCAAAGCAATGGCATCAAATATTTTTGCCTTTTATTTCCTGTCCAGCAAAAACTCTCCCTGAATATCTGGTCAATAATGAGAAGATCTACTTGGAAGATGCTGGTATTGCCAATGATTGTGGCTACCCATTGGTTTTGAGGAATGACAGGAGAGTTAAGCTCATTCTGTCATTTGAGTTTTCTTTTGGTAAGACGCTGTATTGGAAATCACAATATTTAGCAGTTCAGTATAGTGAAGTCTTATACAGTATATAGGCTTACATGCTTTGCATCAAATCATCTCCCTTAGCCAAGAATGAGATAAACTTATACAGTATGCAACACAATATATTAAAAGTTACCAACCACTTCTCACCTCTTTCAGTGTTGTGCAGTCGTGTATTTCTTAAATGGTTTTATTTTTTTCATGTTCAGAAGTGCAAGAGAAATTATGGCCTTATACAGTGTGACCGAGCATACTTTGATGAAATCATTACTAAACTAAAACAGTACAGACCTTTTGCTATCCTAGCTGGATAAAGCTGTTGATCTTCTCTCTGTGCCTTTTCCTCTCTTCTCTTTCCTTAACTCTTGACATACCCCCATCCCCTTCACAAACCTCTCTGCTGCACTCCTCTCTCTACTCCCATCCCAGACTGTCACTAAGGCAGCTAAATACTGTGAGAAGAACAACATTCCCTTCCCACCCATTCCACCAGTGACTAAGGAGGAGAAGGAGTGTCCCTTAAGCTGCTACATTTACAGTGCTGATAAAACCCCCACAGTCATGCACTTCCCTCTGTTCAACAAGGACTCCTGTGAAAGTAAGTGAATCAGACCCTAATCAAACCACTTACCTTGTCATCAGGTTTTCACCTCAGACACCTGGATATTCTGTACATCAGTTGTCAGTAGAAACATCTAATAGGTAATTATGTAATCCAGTGCAAAGAGACCAACAGAAGTAATGTGATCATGGGAAAAAATTATCTATCCAACCATCAATTTTTAATAACTTTACCCATTGTGGAGCTGGAGCCTAACCTTGCAGGCACAGGACATAAGGTGTGACTATACCTTTGAAAATGCTAGTCCAATGCTGGGCAGACACGCATTGTATTCAGGGGTAATTCAGAAGTGTCAGTTAACCTGTATAAGAATTGGCTTCTGAAGGTATCCAGTATAGCTTGTTAAAATAATTTGTGGAAACACCAGCATGTAAAGCAACACAGTGGTCTATTTGTGATGAGACTATCTTTGATTCAGACACAGGCAAGCAAAAGCTTAAACAGTTTTTGTCTTGAAAAGACAATGTATTTATTGTGATCATAATGATGTGAAGTTATTATCTTATATTTATAACTCTGTAACATTATTCTATAACATGTTTTTGTTCCAGTTTGAGTCAGAGATGCCAGTGCCTGAATTTGTCTTTTTGATTATTGTAATACAAAGCTGCTAGTATGACTAAACAAATGATCAAGTAATAGGTTTATTCCATGCTGTAAAAAAAAAGAAAGAAAACGCAACGTTTCGGCCGTGGAGCCTTCTTCAGGTGTGGGTGACATCTGAAGAAGGTTCCACGGCCGAAACATTGTGTTTACTTTCTTCTTTTATTCAGCATGGAATAAACCAATTACTTGTTCCTTTGCAGCCTATGCATGCTGACGCAGCTACCCACCTAAACAAATTATCTGTTATGAAAATGCAGAAGCATATCTCTCCTGCTTTAGCTTCCTCACAATAGATTTGTGTGGATTTTATAATAAAATTGAAAATACTGCTGCTCACCTTTTAGCTCTTTCTTTGGCTCCTGACTACATGGGTTTACTGTTACTTGTCTTTGGACTCTGGTCTCTATTTCAAAATGAGGTCCTATCCTGAGAGATTATGCTTAGTGTTTTGTCCCTCCGAGACTACAAAATGATCCCAGCCTTTATATGAGGTTACAGATCAATCAAAACTTTTACATCTGGTATTTAAACATACCTTTTTATACTAATTTTCTAATTCTTTTAACAACTTGTACTGTTTAATCTTATTTTGATGTTTCTAATGTTATTTGCTTTTGGTTGGACATATTTAAAGCACTTTAAATTGTCAAGACAAGAATGATTATTTCATCATAATTTTGTCTTCTTTCAGGCAAGGAAAAAATTGTTCAAATGAAGAACATCTACAGTACAGTCAAGCTGTCATACAATGAAAACGAGCTTGATGATCTTCTGAATTTAGCTAAGAAGAATGTCAGACTCAACAAAGATAAGATTATAACTGAGATAAAGAAGGCTGTGGGTGCAGAAAGAAAGAAGTGAAACCAATAAAACCTACACAATGAAAGAGTTGGCATTTTAGAGAACATTTTTAATCTGAGGGTTTTTTTGTTAAATCAGTAGTTTTATAGACATGGATGCAGTTAGATTGTTCATTGCTTATGATTTAGGCTTCTTATTTGCATATTTTTTAAAACAGCATTTGTGGAGTTGTATTGACAGATACAGATTAAATACACCTTTATATAGAATGTGAAATTAATGATAAACTGATGACCAACATATTAGGAGACATATAATATTTCCCTTGATGCTCCTGATTATATATTTCGAGATACGTGTTGATTTTATCTGAAACCTCTGATGCAGTTTCTTGATTTTGTTTTCAAACATAACATCACTTTATTAGCGCTATACAATTTCTTGCATTAGGAATTAGTCTTTTCTTTTCATTTTCAGACAGTATTCTGAATCTGATTATTTTTTAATCTGAAAAGATGCTTTTTGTTAGCCAATGCACCTCTCTGTTCATCATATCTGGTTTAAAAGATTAAAGAATCCTAAATCTATAGTATAGAATTATAAAAAGGTTTTGAAAAAGTGAAGCAACAAAAAGTAGACTTTAGAGGGAATTTGTAAATGGAGTTCATGGAATTTATGGGACAAAGACAACTCCCACAATCATCTGTTCACTAGTGTATAAATACTTTATACTTTCCTGTATAATATACCCCCACTGTCAACATCATTGCAGCTTTCTTTCTGTTTTTTTTTTATACGACAGGTTGTATCATCTTTCATGATAGTCGGGCTGTTATTCCTCAAGACAAGTGGTTTAAAGCAAAACATGTCCCTAAGGCTCTATTTCCTTTAACTCCTTATTGGGATATATGATGAATTAGAAAGATTTTCTAGAACCACAATTTAAGAAGATTCAGAAATGACTGGGTGTTGAATTAAAATGAGTATTTTATTTGTTGGATCATAATACTGTACATTCCTGTGTCTTCATAATATGATTGTTACATCATATCATAATACTGCCAATTCTTTAGAAAACTAGAAATATGTACCATATGATTCAGTACAATACTAAATTGACAGTGAACTGTAAAAAAGAAGATGAATTGGCTGACAATGCACACAGATTGGGTTTTAAAGAACCTGCTGCCTTATCTACAGTATTACAGCTCTTTTCATTTTCAATCCAAGCAAAATACAACATCTTTGTTTCCACACAGTACTTCTAAAGGAGATCCCTGGTTAATAGAGAGGAATACAAACATGATACAGTACATACATGAAGCCTGTCAGGGAATGTCAGAAAGTGTTAGAAAATTGTACTCTTCCTTGAATTTGTTACCAGATAAAGAACTCTCCACATCTGCTAACAAGTAAGAGCACTCTGCAATTCTGTCTCTTTCACGTGTTTAATTGTAATGCAATCTTCATTTATTAAGGGTATTGTACGTAGAAAATTGATTTTTATATGCATTACAAAATTTAACTAGCTTTGTTTTGGAACACATTCGAACATAATTTACCTAAGAAAATGTTTTCTGTTTAAGATTTGGTGAAAAGGAGAAATATAGAGATTGCCATGATGCAATAATTTCATTTCAAATATTATTTTGCAGATTTGCTAATAAGCTTTATTATGTGTAAGCTTTGACTTTTGCTGAGCATGTAATAAAGACCATCTCTCAAAGCTGACTGTATCTCTTAATGTCTGTGTCAATGTAAGATGCTCATGTCGGGCTTGACGATGCTCTAGACAAGAAAATAAGTTCAAGGTTCTATGATGAGTCTGTTGCAGCTGATTCCCTTTGGATTCGTCTAGAAATCAATAGAGAACACAGGAAAAGCTGTAAGATTAGTCTATAAAAATAACCCATATAGGTAAGAGTAGTCCCCTTGTGAGACCAAGCTAGTCTGATAGATGGCACAGAAAAGGGTCAGAGATAAAGATAAGTGCTTTTCCGTTGACTCAGGGTTAGACATAGGAAAGGTTTATCTACTGTACCACCAGTTCACTCACTCTCTGAGCACGTAATGGACTATTGGGACAGGTGGGGATATAAGGAGGAACTCTGTTAAGGTTAAGACAAAAAGGGAATAAAGACCAGTAGGTAATGGACCATGTGATTGAGACTGTTATGAATTACATCCTCAATCGATCGAACAATGTAGAGTGGTAGTGCTGAGTGTTACAAAAAATATAAACTATTAATATAAAAAAGGAATCAGATCTTTAAAGAGCTACAGATGCAGCCATTCAAAGTGCGCGTTACAGACACGTACCGCAGGTGACGTCGCTCAGTATGACGCAAGATGACGCGCAGCACCGCAGTACGTGATTGGTTGACCGACAGGGGCACTCGTGGTCCGTTGGTCTGTCGTAGAAAGACTTACAGTAAACGTCTTTGCTGTGCCCGTTGTAGGTATTGAATTTTACCACTGAAGGGAAATCTTAGTAGCTGAGCATAAAAAGAATAGGAGCATACTGTAACGCGTGTGAAAGCCATATACGATATTAATTTTGGAACATAAACATACAGTATATAGCTGGTCTTGGTACTTTAAAGAAAAAAATACACACCAGTATTCCATTTCTCCCTAAACATTTTAAGCTTCGAAGTCTTTAACTAACGTGATACCGGAGTCAACAAGCATACTTTTAGAATTTGATTAAAAGGGAATATAATATGGAATCGCGTATCTCAAGAATTTAATAACGGTATGATTATATCCGTGTACTGCGGCAGGGCTGTGTAGGGCTGTTTCGCCTGCCTGCTCCTGCGAGCTGTCGTGTAGCTGACTGGTCTAGGTGCGTGGCTACCAATGGGCAGGTTGTATGCTCGAATCCAGCTGGTGCTGGACCTTCCAGTTTTATTTATTTATTTTTTAATCGCGTAACATAAACATATTACCGTATGCAAACTGTACTGTATACAGTATGTATATGTATATTTAATGTCTTAACTGTGCCCGTTTAATTGAATTTAAAAAAAATATTTAACACGAACATTAAGCTGTTTACATCTTCCGCCTGAGAACAGTCACCCGTTGCTACCCAACGCAGAATGGTGATTGGCTGACACCATCTGACACCCCTCTGATTGGAGAAAAAAGACGTGCTGGTTTGCTATACATACTGTACCAGGAAGAGGATTTCTTTCTATTCAAAACGTGTATTTTAAAAGTTTAAGAAGTAAAAACCTTACAGCGTACACAGATTTCTAAACTGATCAGGATCGTTATCTTTGTCTTATGCATAATAATGTTCACCGCTCTGTCCAGCAAATTAATAATAAACTTTATTTTATATAGCGTTTTAAACGAATAAGTAGATTGCTCATAAACCTAATCACTTGCTTTTTCTTTTTATTTAGGCTCAGATTTCAACTATAGATCGTATTATTAATAACCATAATAACAACCAACCAACAAAAACAACCATATAAACATAATACCAACCAAAAACATAGATAACAACCACAATACAAAATCAAATATATCAAACCAATATACTCTCGCAATTCCTCCAATTATCATAATCCCGCCCCTTATGCAAAACCAAACCTTCCTCCCATCCCAGTTTATCCTGTTTATCATAAACAAAATCCACCTCAATTTTCAACATAAAGCATTACACAAAATCAATACCTCAACACTCCATACTCAACAACGATAATTCACAAACAGCCAGAACATGTAACTACACATTCCCAAACAGACCTAATTTCCATAGCCCCGCCCCTTATGGAAAACCAACATCCCTCCCCTGTTCTCTCTCTCCCCTGGCGGTTGTAATTGTTTTTATTTTCAAATAAATTTTAGCAAAGTCATGTATCTTAACAATCTTAAGATTTTTATATTTATGTCTTTATTTAGTGGTTTCATTAGTGACAAAGGCTAAACTTTCTTGGAAAAATGTCTTTTATGTAAACCATGTTTGCTATTAATTCATTCAGGGCTAAAATATGTTCATTGTATTCTAATGAAAGAAGGGTTCCTTTCGCCGTAGTCGGGAGCCTAGCCTTTAACTAGTAAGTACTGTACTTACTGGGTTTTTGAGGGGGGTGTCTTTCGCTGGAAATCTCGCCTCCTACTTTGAAAATACCCGTGAAACCGGTTCAATTCGTCACAGCAAGCACTCCTGCAGAGACTCTCATATCATTATATCTCATTTTGTATTTCTTAAAAAAAAATCGTTTTCCCAGCCTAACAGTATTGTTTTTAACCTGTAAATTTGCTGGACAGAGAGGTGAACATTATTACACAGAAGACAAAGATAGCGATTTACGTTGCATTGTGTATCGTGCTGCTTTAATACAGTTTTAAATAATTGAAAGTCTAAACAGTATCAGCTTTATTTAAGGGTTTTAAATAAAGGTGATTTAAACGCGATTTAAATCAATATAAATGTTTATATTGTAACGCATAGGTGACTATTCATTGTTATTAAAATGACTTAAATTCGATCATGTTGTGATATTTAGAAATATACATTTGTTTGGTGCGAGTGAAGTTTTATTTAATCTCTGAGCCATACTGATTCTTCTGGAAGCCAGTTTCCGCCAGGGAGTAAAAAAAAAACACACTATGGTATTCTCTCCAATGCAGTGCAGTTAAAAACATACCTCTGATGCTGCTCCTAAATGAATATCGTTTATGACCATCAGAAGCTTTATGCTCCTTTTCTTTTTTCCAGTGGATTGAACAGGGAGAGGCATTTCATGATGTACTTTTCACTGATGAAACAACAGTGGCTCTGGAACAGTTTTCAACCATGTCGTTTTATAAAAGGGGAGATATGTACACGTTACTGAAGCTAAAAGTTTAGCCTTTGTCACTAATGTAACCACTAAATAAAGACATATAGAAATCCCTACGTTACAGACTGTATATGGCTGGTATTGGTAGTTTAAAGAAAAAATACACACCTGTATTCCACTTTCTCCCTAAACATTTTAAGCATCAGAGTCTTACATGTGGTTATTTATTGCATAATTTAATTTTGAAAGCCACTGAGACATCAGGTACTACTGTTGTATTTATGAAAAAGAAACAAAACAAAAAACATACTAACAACTGTGCCATCCTACTCCTTAGTTAATACATTTTATTATTCATAAACAGTTAACATTGTTAGCAAAATATTTTGAATTATATTTAACCCTATTTTTTCTTTAGTTTTGTATTTAACTTATTATATGATAGTCAGACTTAATGTATATTTGAACAATGAAAATATATTTTTACAAGATTTTACATTAAGCACTTAAAATTAATATGGTTAATAAAAGTAAACTGTAACATGCTGTAACAAGATCGGTTAAACTGCGAAGAAAATGCTTTCAGAGAAAATGTTTCAGGTGTGAAGAACATAGATCTCCAATGCAATTTCAACCAAACCTGTTCCCACACACCCTGCCCCCACTACCATTAGAATATACACAAACATTTTAGCGTTTCATTCTGAGCAGAAGACCCTCACACCTGAAGAGTGCTGGCTGTGACGAATTAAACCGGTTTTACAGGCTTCAATCACAGACCATGTGACATGGGACTCAGTAAACTAACAGCGGCACTGGATTTGATAATACCTAACCAAAATCCGCAATATGGAAACAGAACCTGTGTGATTGTTGATAGATGATGTACTCGTAACATTTTTTCAAGACGAACTACAACATTTAAAAAATGACTTGTATGTACTTGATATCTCTAATCAATCCACGGGTCCCAGCACAAAACGAAAGTAAAATGCATACCGTTTCGCGCTTCTTATTAGTTGCTCAAAAGTAATTTGACCGTATGAAATGCATAATATAAACCTAGAAACATATACGTGAGCAGTACTTAAGCACTGTAGTATCGGTGTTAAGACATACCTCTCAAATACTGTAAATCAAGTTAAAAATATCTCAAGACCGATTCTGGTCGTAATGAAACCATGTTTCGTGTATGTTTTCTTTTTCATCTTGAAATAACTCATTTCTAAATACCTTTTTCACTGTTAACATCTTGCAGCAACTTTGCGAACAAAATATACACTCTGACAGTTCATCCTGCTACCAACATTAAATAAAACAAATCTTAAGATTTCTATATGTCTTTATTTAGTGGTTTCATTAGTGACAAAGGCTAAACTTTCTTGGAAAAATGTATTTTATATGTTGCAGAAAAAACTGACTTGCTTTAACAAAATATGTTTACAAATCCTTTCACCTGGCATTTTCGTAGTTAGAAATTATGGAACGCTCTGTTAAAAGCAAGGGAGTTTTTATGTCCGTTGCAGTTCTTTTGCAACATGAATATAATTATATCGTTATTAATTTCTTGAGATACGCGATTCCATATTATATTCCCTTTTAATCAAATTCTAAAAGTATGCTTGTTGACTCTGGTATCACGTTAGTTAAAGACTTCGAAGCTTACAATGTTTAGGGAGAAATGGAATACTGGTGTGTATGTTTTCTTTAAAGTACCGAGACCAGCCATATACTGTATGTTTATGTTAAGATTTCCCTTCAGTGGTAAAATTAGATATGAATATTCAATACTTAAATGGGCACAGTTAAGACATTAAATATACATATACATATTGTATACAGTACAGTTTGCATACGGTAATATGTTTATGTTACGCGATTAAAAAATAAATAAATAAAACTGGAAGGTCCAGCACCAGCTGGATTCAAACACACAACCTGCCCGTTGGTAGTCACGCACCTAGACCAGTAGGCTACAAGACAGCTCGCATGAGCAGGCAGGCGAAACAGCCCTACACAGCCCTGCCGCAGTACACGGATATAATCATACCGTTATTAAATTCTTGAGATACGCGATTCCATATTATATTCCCTTTTAATCAAATTCTAAAAGTATGCTTGTTTTGTCCAACTTTTGTCCAACTGAGCAATCTTGCTTTCATAAAATATACCAACATTTTAATGACTGAAGATTAACATGCTGTAATACACTGTTCAAAATTAAAGGCTCAAATGCTGTACATGAGAGGTTAAGCTCCCCCTGGCGGTTTTACAAGGTGACGCTGGATAGTTTCCGGCAGAGCGTCAAATGACGCGCGATTAACCACGTGACACTGCGTGACACCGCGTGATACCGCGACACGCCCACCGGGGTATGCCGCAAAATAACTCACCCATTTTGAATGGCTGCATCTGTATATGGCTGTATACAGTGCTTTGCCCCAAAAAGAAACGGTGTCTGAATTGCCCGACAAGCAACAGTTCGAAAGCACCTGATTTAACTTTCAAACTCTTGCCATGGGTTTAAAAATCACAGGCATATTAACAAATAAAGCTATAATGTATTAGTTGTTTTGGACTTTTAGGCCACTTAAGCCTAAACGTACGTTCGTTCAGCACTCCGTTCAATACGAAATTTCCAATGAAAGAATACCTTTCAAAAATAAAATTCACCATTCCTGACACACTCTTTTGATTTTGGCAGTGTTGTATTTTCTTTTCAGACTAATAGTTTGATTCAAAGAAGCAAATTTTCCAGTCAAATGAGTGGAATATTGAGAAAAATGTATTTGAGAAATATTTGAACCCTAACCCTAACTAGCAAAATCCGAAGCTAGGGTTAGGGTTTTATCGCCCAACAAGCAACAGTTCGAAAGAACCTGATTTAACTTTCAAACTCTTGCCATGGGCTTTAAAATCACAGGCATATTAACAAATAAGGCCAAAATGTATTAGTTGTTTCTTTTAGGCCACGTAAGCCTTAACATACATTCATTACGTTAAGGGGTGGAACGGGCAGTACGGGGATAATTACGATGGTGGAGCATCGATAGTGTTATGCCAAAATAACAGATTTGCAACTTTTTTTTTAGTCAAGAAGCAATACAAAAAAGAAAAAATCTCCCACTCCTCCTCACTGAAACATTCATCGCAGTGGAAGCTCTTCCACCTTCTTCATCTCAAAACGCGACTAACTCCACAAAAAAGATGAACGAGGTCGGATCTTGTAATTGGAATTGCATTTTCCAAATTCCCAGGTAGCAAATTTATTTTAATTTGTATTAATAATCTATACTCTCCGAGTAAAATATTTTTTTCATCCAAGCATTTGTTTTCAATTAACCTGAACGTCATTTTCACAGATTTTGTCTCATGTAGGTCACATGCTCAATCTGTAAAGTGCCACGCAGCAATCAGCGTGTCATCTCTGAACTCACAATTGCATTATTACTGAGAGAGTGACGCATTGCTCAAGGGGGTAAATTGATAGTAGTTTCTCATATGTTATTACTTTAGCTAATGTAGGGTGCTGAAAAAAACATGCATGGCAGCGACAGAGTTTTATTTTTGTGCGGTTACTGCGCATCTGCAACCCTGCAACCTGGTAAAGATCAGGCGAAGTCTATTTTCTAAATTAGACTCAGAAATCTCTGTCGATTTTCCGTTAAGACCAGCTTCAGTGAAATATCATGCAAACGGTGCCCTTTTAAGAGCTCCCATTTTACTATCCTGAAAGCAGCTAATTCGTTTGATAAAAATCGATGTGTATATCAATACAGATGTAAATTTGTTAAAGTTCAAGATTTGTAAAAACTCGTGGGAGGGCATGGGGGTGTAGAGACGCTTTCCAGCACGTGGTGAACCGATGCGACCGCCGGTGAGAGATGGGAGTCGCAAGCGCATCATTGGCCGGGGAACGGAGCAACAGAAACATTTTATAAAAGCCGCCATTTTTATAAATGGAAATACAAACATATCCAAAAACGATAAGGAGTAAAGAGTGGGGTGTGAATTCGAGCACTGGTCTTGTTACTTTTGGATGTGTGCTTACTTCATTCACCTACTGTAAGTCTGTTTCTGCACTGCTGAGTACATTTCCAGGAGCCGTTTTTTTACACCAAAACCACACATCGTATTAAGAAAATAAGTCTTTCCCACAAGACTGTCACAGAACACTATACTAAACATCTAGTAGTTCAAAACAGCAGCCAGTTCTGTCTAGTTCTTCTTGTGCCAGTTCTTCTAGAAAACGTCACCCATGTCATGAAATACATACTCTGTATGCACAATCCATATCTCTACTGAATTTCTTTATGATTTCAAAATACCTTTTTCCTTCTTATGTTTTATGGTCCCAATAAATTAATTCCCTAATCACACTGTCTTTTCTTCTAAAATAGCCAAGTTTTTGTCCTCTCTACCAGATTATGAACAGTGCATGATAAAGCTTTCTAGTAGTCTCACCTTGTAGTCTGTTTTCAGATCTTACCTTAAGACCCTGGCAGTCACATAGATCTTATGATGTATTCTTTATATTGTCTTCTGTATATTGATTTGTTTGGTAAAATTATCTCTCCTGAATGTGCACTTTCCTAAGAAACAATGTCTTCTGAAAACTGCTATGTAAAATAAAGATTAATAATTGAGAATCTCTTTTAAAAAATAAAACTGTAGACTAAATTTGTAACTTGCACAGTTCTTTAAATCAGGAGTGTCAGACTCAATTTCTGGAGGGCCTTGAGTCTTCTAATGTTTGTTCCACATGTTCTCTCAGTTATATGCTGTATACATTATACTGTTAATGCAGCTTCACAGTTATCATCACTTCCATTCAAATAGTCATATTAGTCATATTAGATTAAATAGTATTTAATCACACTGATTAGGCCTTTTTGTTTTTATTGGAATTTCTGAAATATTTCGACATATACTGTTTTTCCACCATCTCTAGCTCAAATACATACTCAAAAATCTTGAAATTAAGCTCCCAGTATTAGACAAGTCCAAAGTGGTTCATGGAGGAAATAGAAACAGATCCTATATCCTATAAAAAATGATCATGCTAGTGATTCCAATACTTATTTTTGATAGATTTTTAATGCCTTGGTATACATATCACATGGGCAATATCAATCGCCAGACAGGATTGTACTATAGGCATCTGGGTGTTTATGTTGATTCTTTATGTTCAAATTAGAACAAAATTACAAACAGAATGTTTGGGTACACCGTATAACATGAAGTGTGTAGCTTACTCCCTTCAGCATTGAAACTATACATAAGGTTTACAACACTAGTAAAATCTCATTTATAATACTGCATTCATTTTTATTCACCATACCTCTAAAATTACATTAGGTAATTAAATATTCAGACCTTTACAGTTCAGTGGATTGGTAAATCATAAAAATGAAAAAAAAGTAGTGAGAGATATTCCTTTTTATAAAAAAAACAAAGTGTAGGTAGGGTCAACCAGTTTTTTGTAGCAAAGAGCCACAACTTGAAACTAAAAGAGAATTAATTCTTGAAAGATGCCGTGGTATTGATGCTTCAATAAAATGGCTGGGCTGCTTGTTACTTTGGAGAGCTGTGGGTGCTTTCAACAGGATTCCTAGTAAGGTGTCTTAAGGCCCAATCTGGGCTCCTTGAAGTAGCAGCTCGAAATGGGATCTATATACAGTTAGGGGTGGCTTCTCTGTTCTTCAGATTACAATCTGTATGTTTCATATTGTTTTATAATCATCAAGGAGTTGACTTGAATTAACACTCCTCTTTTATAAGCATGCTTCCTATAAACTCTGCAATTACAAATCAGCAAATAGACAACGTTAGCAGTAAGTACAGCCCCCTATTACTGTGTCTCCAGTTGTAAATTATAGAATAGAACTTAGAGTTTGCTGCATTTTGGTTTATAAAATTATTAAGAAGAGATTTAGGACAGTCCATACAGGTTTGATTGTTTGTAATCCCATATTTTTCATGTTTGATTTATACAGTACATTTCATTACATCTGTTAATATGCGATGTTACTGTTGTAATACTTGAGTTGAGTACTGATAACACATCACAACACTTCAAGGAGTTTTGATTGAGTGCCAGTTTTAGTACTCGTCATTTTTAATGAAGTAAATCAGAATAGTTTGTAATGAAAACTGTGTTAAGTAAGTAGACTGGAACCAGTGATCTCTCTGTCTGAATTTTGACATTTTATTGAAATAAACAGGAGTTTACTGTTTGGACTCAGTGGAAGAAAAGGATATTGCATAAGCTTCTACTGTTCTGCATGCAGTCCTTAGGTTAATGTTCTTAAAAGAAATAAAAGAGGGATTGATGAGTCCAAGAACTGTTCTTAAAATAAACTGAAATGATCACTATATCAGCTAACTGTCAACATGGTTACTAAAACTGATCTACAGATTTAAATGTCTCTTGCTGTCTTTCTACATAAAATATGTAAGGATATTATTAAGGTTCAATTACAGTACATGGAAAAGATAAGATATGGAAATGAGTAAAACATGCATTTGCTACAAAAACTATGCCGGTTTTCTAGAAATCAAACATTAAGCATTAACAAGCACTGAGAACTTCATTGTTCCTGCCTCTCAGATGGACAGAGATCCCTGGTCTCCCCAACTGAGTGGCTCCTCTGAGAAAGACCTGCAGTTCACTAGAACAGTGAATATAAGTCAGGAAAATGCAAAACTTGCCAAAAGCTTTGGTAAGTACCTGATTTATGCTTCCTAGACTATTAATTTCAAGATGAGTAATGAGTTGAGAACTGTAGTTATCAGTGTGTATACTGTCTATTTTAAAATCTTTAGCTAATTCTGAACCCAGAGAAAAAAAGAGTAATTTAGGTTCACATTAACTCCACCAAAATCATTCCAAACATTTCTGTCCATGGTGTGGTAAAGGAAAGTGAAGTACATTTCCCTCCTTGTGTGAGGAAAAAGACATGTGCTCCTGGTAGGGAGTAGTCTGTGTCAGTAACATGCTGTATGTTGGCAGGGCTTGAGGAGATGAAGTGGGCTGTGTGTGTGCAGTGCTACAGTATATGTATGAAACACCAGGCACATTGAGAGCTCTTACATGATTATCAGTTGCTATACAAAAAGATTTTATGTGCTGTCCCTGTCAGAGCTGAGGACATGATCAAGATAAATTGGAATCAGGACTATATTAACAGAGCTTTGATGGGATTAACCTGCTTTGCCAAAGTGCACTGATTCCCATTATTGGTGTTTGTGTGGTCACCTATTGTGTTGATTCCTGGCTTTTTAATGCATCTGTCCTCTGCTGCTTCTATTTCTTCTCCCCTGTCCAAAACCCTCTCATGGCAAAACAGCAGCTTGTTCTGATCTTGCCATCAACCTAGAGAGTAAGATTGTTCCTCTTCAGAGACTGATATTTACTGATCGATCTTTTAAAGCAATGCTTCTCAACCCTGCTTCTGGAGTGTCTTTTACTTTTCCTTCTGGCTGATCTCTAAATGATTGAGGCTGAATGATTCTTTTTATTTGGTGATTTGACCTTTTCAACCTGTTTCTACTTTTACACTTTGGTTTCAAAGTCTCTGCTACGGACATGTTATGCAAAAAAAAACTGACAAATAAAATTCCACCTACTCTGCCTTCAGTTTTCTTATTAAGTGGTAGTTGCTTTATTTGTGTCTTAGCATCTCTTAACAGGAGAAAAAATGATGGTATGATGTTAATTAGTATTTGGTGATGCCACTTTGTCAAAGACTTAAACCAGGTGATTTCAATCATTGTATCATACTGTAGACTGCAATGTGAATTTAATCTCAAAAGGTCCAATCACTTCATTCAGTCCATTACTTGAAAGAAGGCAGGTGTGAAACTCAAAAACTGAGCATTGATGGTATCCAACTACTTTTGAATTACCTTAATCAAGAGCTCAGCTGGCATGGTGGTATTCCAGTACTGGGGATGAGTTTTTACTGAGTTAAAATCTGTAGAAACTTCAGTAGAATTTTCCAGGGTTCTTCCATAGTTTACAGTAATTAGGAATAACTATATGTAGATCGCTATTGCACCGGGGTTCCTAGATAAGTGTGTAGATCTGATGGGCAGCATGGTGGTACAGTGATGAGCATTGCTGTCTTGCAGCACTGGGGCTCTTGGCTCACTTCCTGGTGTGCTATCTGCAACACTAAATTAAATAAAGTGGTTAGAAAATAAATGTGATCCAGTTGCTTTTATAATTTTTTAGGAATGCCTTTCCTACTTTGTCCTTCAGGTGAAGCCCGTGAGAATTGTCCTGTGCTAACTAAAGCCACGCTTGTGCGTTCTCGCTGTTTCTCCAATGGAATCAAGCCTGTGCCACCAACACACACATTCAGAGCAATTAAAATGCTGCCCTTACAGCTCAAGACGGTTGTGGCTTTCATAAACAGTGCACTGAAGCTTGTTTTCCAAACTTGTAACTTTGTTTTTGCTTACTGCCACACAGGTAGCCTCCTACTTTTATGAACATCTTTTCTGTTTTTTTGTGGGGGCTGGAGTGAAGAGTGTTGATAAAGTTAGGTTGTTGTTCAAGCTGGCATCTTTTGTGGTTTAATGTGCTTCAAAGCAGGATTGTGAACTTGGCAAGGGAGTGAACAGAGTTGACAACACTGCTCGAACTCTGTAAAGATGACAGAGCAGTGTTAATCATTTTTCACTTTTCTCCACTGTGTCTCCATTTGTTTCTTGTCTGCAGGTCCGATAACTCCCCTCCTTTAGTAGCAAGACCTCGCTTGGTTGGAGTCCCCTCCAGAAAGCTGATGGCTGCTTCCAGAGTGGAGGACAGCCCCAACCAAGGTGCTGACAGCTGCAGCTGCTGGCCTGTCATTTGTTTGAATGAGTTTGCCTGTGTGTATGAGTGTGTGCTGAGAAACCAGCCGTGAGACTGGACAAAACTGAAAGTAACCTAGTAGCTCTAGGTTTGAACAGTATAGCACAGTAGAGATTGAAACTTCCTGTCTGCTGGGACTCATTTAGAGTTAAAGAGATAAAGAAGATAAAGACCTTGCCGATTATGCTTCTCAGTCAGTTCTTGCATTTGCCCTCCTTGTGTTGAGCTTGGTGTGTGTGTCAGTGCGTCTGCTACTGTGGGCTGTGGTGTTGTGAGATTTGTGAAAAGGGTGACAGTTCTGAAGGGTGTTGAGAAATTTTGATCTTGTTTTGTAGGGGTGACCTCAGATGTGAGTGTAGTGGGACAACAACTGACCAATTGTAACAGGCCTGCTGAGCCTGAGGAGGACAGGCTGATAGTGGTGTCCCCACCTGCTGCAAAACCCCCGGGCTGTGTGCCCCGCAGAGTTTCCAGAATCCCCACATATGAGTCGGCTGCACCATTGGTTAAGATGTCACTAATGATAATAGGGACTGGTACCAGAGTTACATGCAAAACCTCACTGGTAACAAAAACTCTCTAATGGCCTTTGAAGAGGGATTTATTACAGACTTGACACTATTCCTTTCTAACATCCCACCTTCATAACTGTACAAAATGAAAATAAACGTACCATTTTATCCATGATCCAGGATTCTCCAACATCAGGGAAATTTTTTTTTATTACTGTATACTTGGTTCTGCTCTGTCTTTTTAAACTGCCTTGCATCAAGAAAAGGCTTTTCTGCTGCTGCTGATGTGGTAAAAACATTACATTTCTAACATTAATTTTCTTGAATGTTTTTAGGAGTCCTTTGGTAAAAGTTTAGAGGATAGTAAGACTGGCCTTGGGGATCATTGTATTGTTTAATTGATTTTGAGGATCGTTTTGATTTTGGTGAGTTATTAATGGGCGGCATGTTGGCTCAGTGGTTAGCATTGCTGCCTCGCAGCACTAGTTTTTATGGGTTTCCTCCAGGTATTCCAGTTTCCTCCCACAGTCCAAAGACATGGTGGTAGGTTAATTGGCTTCTGGAACAAGTGGCTTTGATGTGAGTATATGAGCATGTCTGTGTGCCCTGTGACTCCGGCTCCCTCCCTCATGACCTTGTATTGGATAAAGTGTTTAGAAAGTGGATGGATGGATGAATGAATTGAGAATTGTCAAAATTGGTTCTTGAAAAAGAAAATTCCCTTAAGATAACTGCCCTATCAGAGGGGGTTGCAACAAATCAGTTTCAAAGACCTTCAGAACTGTATCGTGAACTCTTACTGACATGTGAACTGATCTGTAGACAATGGGCATAAATCAAGCCACGCTAGAGATAGCAGCACAACCCAGGATTTATTGAACTGTTAGGAGTGGATATGCCACTACACATTCCTGTACACATTACAGCTCCAGCTTTGGCAACACACCAACAGATAGCGTGCCAGAGTTTTAGAGTATTGGGTGTGAAGTTTTGGTTCTGTGAGGCAGTAGATCATCAGGTGATAAATGCTCACAAGGTGATGATATCTCCAGATTCACAGAGAAAACCCCAAGGAGCTCCTTCAGAGTAAGCAAACTCA
This sequence comes from Atractosteus spatula, assembly GCF_055471065.1. Classification (NCBI taxonomy): domain Eukaryota; kingdom Metazoa; phylum Chordata; class Actinopteri; order Semionotiformes; family Lepisosteidae; genus Atractosteus; species Atractosteus spatula. Next base: position 10,989,798 of record NC_142729.1, read on the forward strand.
TTTGCAGTAGATTCTGGCCAGAATACAGGTGGTTTTAGTTTTTTGTTAACCCCAGCAACTCTCTTCCCCCACCCAGTTATCCCAGAGCCTTACCAACCCCAGGTTTCAGGGAAGAAAGGGCTCCTGAGGATGTCACAGAACAGTGGTGGAGAGGACTTGGACATGCAGTTCCTGAGCCCCACCAACCCTTCCGACAGAGAGAGGTGTGCTCACAGAGGAGGGTCAGGCCTGAAAGGGGATCTGCAGTCCCGATTTCTCAATTTTTTCACAAAGAAGTGAGAGGCTGTGAAATTCTCAAAGCAAAAAGCAAATCCTTGATGAGTAGCCCAAGAGTCACAGCTGAAACTGATTCGGGGAGTGCTGCTTACTGCTATTGACATTTCTTCTCGTCCCACCAGATTGCCTGTGCTTTGGTTGAGCCTTTGGCTCATAGATGTAACTGGACTTTTAGATAAAAAAGGATTTGATATCTCACAAGCTGTTAAATGTTTTTTTTTATTTCTCAACAGAACTTTAGTCATAGCATTAAAACTCGCAATGGATTTTGGATACACAGTTCCACTCATATGTATTAGTTAACAGCTAAGACTTGGGCTGTCTAATTATATACTTGATACTTGATGTCTAATGATATACAAATGATGGTTGGGCTGGTAATGTTAATGCTATGCTAGTTAATAATATTAATCCTTTACATCTTTCAATGTCTGGGAAAACAAAGGAATGAGCTATGTTTGGCTGGTTTTGACAGCTCCCGTCCATGGTGGGGACAATGTGCCTACAAAGACTTCCTGCCCTCTCTGCGGACACCCCAGCGTAGAGCATACCTTTCCCACAGCCCCAGGAGCTGCTGGGGGTCTGGGCTCTCAGCCAGCTTGCAGGAATGTGGACCACAATGTTGGCATGTCCAGCACCTGATCCAGCAGGAAGGAGAGCAGTCTTCTGTGCAGATCCCTCTGCCCCAGTTCCCAGAACACTGCAGGCAAGGATACACATCCATTCCTTTTCTTTCTCCTTTCTTTCATCTTGTTCAGTTTTTATGAAGTGATCATAAAAAAACGAGGAACATTGATAATGGAATCCCCAGACGTGAGTCGGCTGCACCATTGGTTAAGATGTCACTAATGATAACAAGGACTGGCTCTGAAGATAATTTATTTTTCTGAGGAAAAACAGAGGAAAATTAACTATTAAGCCTTGATTCTTTGTTAAATTATGTGTTATGTGATGCATTATGTGATAGTTAGCCCACAGAGGAATGATGATATCAGATGGGAATGCAGGCTTTAACTAATCTAATGTAGTCAATGGGACTCTGGATCATGATGATAGAGTTTTTGTAGTTAACAAATTTGTAACATAGGCAGAGATGTGATGTTTTTAAAGTTATAACAATTTGTTGGTGTAATTACTGAGCCTCAATTTGGTGAGTTGCTTTCAGTTGAATCTGGCTATTATCACATTATTATTTTAATATTGTTGCGTCCATTTCAGTGATGCCTTAAATCATATATTCCAACTCACTAACACTTTAAAAACAAAACAGGTGATGCAGTTATTAATATTGTTTTTGAAATATGTTAATATGTTCTCATGAGCTCAGTGCAGGTCTCAGCCTCAGGGCCATTGCTTTTGTCACTTTGTCTCTATAGGAGTGTTGGGGAGCTCCACTCGAGTTGCCTCTCAGCAGAGCTTGATCTCGTGCCCTGGGCAAGGCACCAGCACTGGCAACACAAGTGTCGAGCCCCTGGCGCAAGTCTATGGGCAGGCAGTCCAACACAACAGTCACCCCTACGTCGAGGAGGTGAGTAAGAGGCCTTTATTTCTCTTTGCTTTTGTTTTGAGTTTTTTACAAACAAAACTTTTGAGTTTGAAAATGCTCTGTAGGTCTTTCATTTTTGTGTTTCACCAATGTCCTAGTTTTTTATAATACCTTCTACAGTATATTTATTTATAAACATTTCACATCAAGACATCAATAACAATTTAGACATAAAAAACAATCAAGATTAGTAATAATGTCTCCATCAGTAATGTACTCTGTATACTTTAATGCCATAGCACACAAGTGTAACTAAAGTATATGATGATCAAATCCTGTCTACGTACTGACCTAATATTCACAACTATAGTATTTGAAGCCCTATACAGACAGTATTCTGGAATAGAATATTAGAGTATTTTAGATCTAAAAAATCCAGCCTGGAAAGGAATTGACCCAATAATAACAAACAGCAAAAATCTGTTCAGGGGTTCACTATATAGGAAATAACAATGATACAGGACTAATATGTTTCTTTTTCCATCTATAATATATTTGGTATTTGAGAGATTTGATCATTTTGGGAGCAGCCAGATTGCTTATAATGATCAGGCACAGTTATTTATCTCAGAAATCTCAAAAATTAAAACATTTTAAATTTTTTTGTAGACCTTGGGGTTCAGTATATAGGAAATAACAATGAAACAGGACTAATATGTTCTATTTCCATCTACAGTGGTATTTGCATCTTTGGTATTTGAGGGATTTGATCATTTTGGGACCAGCCAGATTGCCTACAATGATCAGGCACAGTTATTTATCTAAACATTTTTACATTTTTTGTAGACTCTGGTGGATAACTTGTGAAAGCCTTTAGCTTGCTTTTAGAAAACACCTATCAAATCCCTTGCATGGCACTTTCATCTATGTACTGTACTTAATTTTATCAGCAGCATTATAGAGTTGCTGTCATATGGCGAAAGAGTCAAACAGAAACCAACAAAACAACAAAGCCGAAGCTAAACTAAAAACACATAAACACAAAGCAAAACAACAAAACAACAAACCAACAAAACCAAAGCAAAACCAAAGCAAAACCAAAAGCGAAGCAAAAACCAAAGCCAAGCGGGACCGAACTCAAACAAAAGGCCTCTTCTTTCTGAAAACCTCCATGTTTTATACTGAATAAGAAGAGTTGTGATTGGTCGAGAAACTAATTGAAGATGATGTCATATGGAAACAGTGGTGTAATGATGGACCAATGGGGGAGGGAGAACAATCAAAGTCCAAAGTGTGGGACAAAACAACAAAACACACATAGACCACACACTGGGACG